>NW_028167583.1:1862500-2212000 GCF_963513975.1 Fringilla coelebs
ACAAGAGACCCCCCCTGACCTCCCCAGGTGTGAGAAGGTCGGAGAACCCCCCCCCCAGCCCCGAGCACCCTCAGCGGTGAGAGGGACACAGAGCCCCTGGTCCCCAGCCCTGCACAGGCATTCCCTGAGGCCAGAGGGATGGAGACCCCCTGAGCATTCCCCAGGGCGAGGGGACAGAGACCCCCAAGCATCCCCTGGGCTGAGAGGGACAGAGACTGCCCAGACTACCTTCTGGCACAGGGGTGAGGGGGAGGGACACCCCCCAGGCATTTCCTGGGGTGAGAATTGAAGACCCCCTGGGGAATGGCCTGGGGAGACAGGGATAGGGACAGCCCCTGGGGAATGGCCTGTGGTGACAGGGACAGCCCCTGGGGAATGTCCAGGGGTGGCAGGGACAGGGACACTCCCTGGGGAATATCCTGGGGTGACAGGGACAGGGACAATCGTCTCCAGCCCCTCCCAAGCATCCCCCAGGACAAGAGGCACAGAGACCCCTTGACCATACCCTGAACACTAGACAAAATAAACTTGGCAGAAATCAAAATTAACTCTGCATAAAGTACTTTGATAAATATTTTATTTTCCCACAAGTCACATGTGATGAAAACGCAAACAAATCCCAAAGATTAATAAACTGACAATAGAAGCAATTCTGTGGCCATTCCAAGTTTCATTGGTTCCTGCACAGCTCCAGCTCAGCTGCTGGCAGGTTCCGATAAAAGAAGAGTGGAAACTCGGCCCAATACAGATTATGAAAAGGAAGGGAAAGCTCTGTGTAGCTGTCACAAATGTGACAGTGACAAAGAGAAAAATTATTTTCACATTTGGCAAAGTCCCCAAGCCTGTGAATTCGGGAGTTATTTGGGAATTTAGCTACTTGAGCTGGGCTTCTTGTAGGACTTTTAGCAGCCTTGTGTTCCTCACCTTGGGCTGAATCGACCTTGTCAGTCTTGCTGGTATCATTTGCTCCCTTTCCTCCAGTGACTTTAACAAACTTTTCAAGGAAGGACAACAAAATATTTTCTTTACACTGGCCATCCACAACAGCCATTTTCCTCATCAGTTCTCCTATAAGTCCCTTAGGGGAAGCTGCGTCCAAGTTTCCAAGAGTTCCTCCAAAAAGAGGCACAACCTCCTCAGATGAGGGAACCATGTGGTTGTCAAAGGCACTTGGGGTCAGAGTACAGTGCTCTAAATTCACTGTGCCAAAATAATGTTGCAATCTGGTTAAGAAAATTGTTAGAGAGATGCCTCTGCCCCAGTTAAGGTGCTAACGAGACCAAACCCAAAGTGGATTTTATTGAACAGTAAATCTGAGGTAGAGAGAGAGATGGAAAGAGAGGGAAGAGCGGGGAGAACAATGGAGTGACAGGGACAGAGAACTCCCCTGGGGCAGGGCAAGTGTGACATTGTCCCCTCTGTGTGTGGCCTTCCCACGGTGGGGGTTTTATATCGGAGCCAGTTTGGGTAAGGGGGGTTGTGTTCACCTCCCCCCTGAGCAGGGATTACCCCACTGTTTCAGTTTACAACATAAGATGTAACCAAAAGCATGTGTTCAATCACCATCTCCATAAACTGTTATAAACAGGCGGGGCAGTGTTGTTTATCTCTTCCGTGACTCACCACTGATAATGCCCTCCGGGGGGTATCTTCTGTGAATGGGCCATTGAGTGTCACTGCAGGACTGATAAAATTACATCCTCCCATTGTGGGATGCTCCACCCAGGGGGAGGAACCAAGCATTCCTACCTGGATATATTCTGAGGCTTGCAACACCAGGAGCACCTTGCCTACTGGATTCCCAGAGGACAAGAGTTCCATAACCAGCACTGGACCTTCAGAGGAAGACCAGACCCTTCTACAGGATCACTGCTTCGACAGAATCACGTTCATCACTCCAACAGGACTGCAGCCACCATTTCATGGAACTGCTACCACCACACTGACCAACAGGCTGTCAGGTTATATCCTGACTCTGTCAGTTTAAGGCAGCGTTTCTGTATCATTGGCTTGATCCTAATTTTTCTATTGAATTGTAATTCTGGATAAGACACTCCCCCAGATTTCCTTCAAACGAGTAAAAAAATCAATGTGCACATCCCTAGTTTTCCTCCCAAAGGATATTTTGGGATATCCCATTCCCAAAACTTGGCTGGATGGAGGGAGAGACTGTGAGGAATAGGAAGTTCTCCCAGGACACCCAGGCAGGTGAGGAGGAAGTCAGTGCCCCTTTCCCCCTCCCTCCTGCTACATCTCCCAGCCCAGCACAGCCCCCGGCTGCAGGACAACCCTGCTGCCAACACCGTCCTGCCGGGAATGCACTGGGGGGATCTCTTTCCCTTTCCCCTCTGGAATGGAGGCAAATCCCATCCTCTTTTTCCTTCCTCCCCCAGACAAGGAGAAGCTGAGGATGGAGACCAGAGAGGAAAAATACCCAAGGCAGAACCTCGTTGAAGAGCACGTTTTGAGCAGCTTCATGGTGCAGGAATCCAACATGGAGGAAATGCTACAGAGATCCCCCATGAGGAGGGGCTGCAAACCCAGCCCAGGGTGCTCTGAGGAGGAAAGACCCACCCTGTGCCAGGAAGGTGGACAGAGCTTCAGCCAGAGCTCAGAGCTGATCGTCCATGAGCAGCTTCATGATGGGGAGAAGCCCTACAAGTGCTTGGAATGTGGGAAGAGCTTCAGGCAGAGCTCCGACCTCATCCAGGACCAGATGATCCACACTGGGGAATGGCCCTATGAGTGTGGGGAGTGTGGGAAGGGCTTCATCTACAGATCCACCCTTGTGACCCACTCACGCGTCCACACTGGGGAGAGGCCCTATGAGTGTCCTGAGTGTCAGAAGAGGTTTAAGACCAGCTCCACTCTTGCCAAGCACCAGTGCATTCACACAGAGGAGAGGCCCTTCTGCTGCTCCAACTGTGGGAAGGGCTTCAAGCACAACTCCCACCTCATCATCCACCAGCGCATCCACACTGGAGAGTGCCCCTACGAGGGACCCACATGTGGGAAGAGGTTTCAGACCAGCTCAAATCTCCGTCTGCATGAGCAGATTCACACTGAGGAGAGGCCCTTCTGCTGCCCTGAGTGTGGGAAGGGATTCAAGCACAACTTCACCCTCATCAGGCACCGGCGCATCCACACTGGGGAGAGGCCCTACGAGTTCCCCACATGTGGGAAGAGCTTCACCCAGAGCTCTGACTTGACCAAACACCAACGGAGGCACCGGTAAGGGAAACCCTGCCAATTCCCCAACTGCAGTAGAGCTTCATGCCCAGCTCCAGCTTCATCCCCTATTGGAGGACTCATATTGGGAAGAGCCCTGGTGATTCATTTTCCCCGTGATCCGTGCTGGGAAGACACCTGTCTGTTTTCTTGCTCCTGCCAATGACATGATATGGGTTTGAAGAACATGAGGGTCTGAACCTGGCCATGTCATTACATTCACTCCCACCTCAGAACATTGCCAGGGACAGGAAAGGGACTCTCTCTCCCTGAGGAGAAGGGTGTCCTTTCCAGGGGGAAATACATTGCTGGGAAGAGCCAGGGAGTTGCGTTGTAGTTTTGCCTGTAAATAGGTTTTCTTATCCTTTCTGTTATCAATATTGTTTCTGTTCCTGTTTGTTGCTTTTTTCATTGCTGTTCACAGTAAATTGTTCTTATCCCAGCCCGGGATCTTTGCCTTTTGTGCTTTACATGGGAGGTGGGAGGGCAACGAGGGCAGCACGGTTTTAGTGGGAGCAGGAAATTGGGGAATCCCATTCCTGAACCCTGGCTCGTGGAAACCGAGCATCCCAGCTGGTCCCAGACCTGGTGGCCGTGGCAACAGCCTTGGGAGCGGGTCCCTGGCTGGGGCTGTGGGAATCTCTTCCCTCTGGTGCCCAGGGACAGGAGTGGAAGGAACGGCTGCAGCTGAGTCGGGGCAGGCTTAGGTTGGATGTCAGGAAAAGGTTTTTGCCCAGAGGCTGCTGGGGCCCTGCCCAGGCTCCCCAGGGAAGGGTCCCAGCTCCAGGGCTCTCTGAGCTCCAGCAGCGTTTGGACAGCGCTGCCAGGCCCAGGCTGGCATTTTTGGGGTGTTCTGTTGTTCTCGTTCAGGGCAAATTTGGGAGAGAACCCCAAAAGCAGCTCCTCTAGGAAAGCAGATTCAACTGACCGCTTCCTCCAACTGGTTAGGGAGAAAATACCTCCTTGGAGAAAATTGGGAAGAACCTATTTATTAAACAATAAAACCTAAACAATATTAAACAATAAAACCTTTTGCTGCTCCAAAAGAGATTACAAACTCAGAAAGTCCCCTCCCCAGGTTGCAGCTTGGCTCATTCCCTTATCAATCCCTCCAGCACTGGAAATGCCATGGCCCGGCCCAGTGGGCCACTGGTGCAAGCTGCCACTTCTCTTCTGGGTGTTCCGTCCAGAGCAGGTTTAAACAGGTCCAAAGAAAAAGGAAAAAAATCCAAAAAATCCACAGTCCAGGCAACTTCTTGGCCTCAGTGAGCTAAAACTAAAACAAAGGAGAGCTCTGTCCCGCTGTCCATCCATCCGCAGACAACAAAGGCCTGGAGCAGGAATGTGGAGGAGTGAGTGCAGTCTCTGAAAAGAAACTGTGCGCTTCTTCTCTCCCCCCTTCACTTTCTGGAATAAGTCTTAAAGGTGCAAAACTTATTATTTAGCATAAACAGAACAGACAATTGGGGATAAAAGCATCATGCAGTCAACCCAGGACATTCCACCCCTTATCCCCATATTATCAGCTTACTACTAAAATGAATATATATTCTAACTCTACAAACACATACATTACACATCTAATATAAAGCTATACACAGACAATGGTAGTAACATTCAGCAAACAGTGATATTTACACATAGTTCTCACCCAACAATCAGATCTCCCTGAGGTACACATTGTGTTCTTCCATCTTTTTGCATTATCCACCATGTGCAACCTGGTCCTGAGATAAAACAACCCCACGAATGGGTTTGTCTGTACTTGAGGCAGAATTGATCCACATGGTCTTCCCTAACAAACCTCTGACATGTACCACTGGGACTTTATCTCCATCTGTTATATTCAGGGACTCAGACTGGGCAGGACGTGCTCAGGTGGTGGAACCTCGGGTGTTAACTAACCAGGTGGCCTTTGCTAAAGCTGCTCCCAATTTTTGAAGATCCCCCACCAAAGGCTTTCAACTGGGTTTTTAGTAGTCCATTGTACCTCTCTAGTTTTCCTGTAGCTGGTGCATGGTAGGGGACATGGTACACCCACTCCATGCCATGTTCCCTAGCCCAGGTGTTGATAAGGCAGTTCCTGAAATGAGTCCCATTGATGCACTCAATCCTCTCAGGGATACCATGCTTCCAAAGGACCTGCTTTTCAAGACCCAGGATGGTGTTATGGGCAGTAGCATGAGACACAGAGTAGGTTTCCAACCATCCCATGGTGGCTTCTACCATTGTGAGCACATGGTGCTTCCCTTGGCATGTCTGGGTCAGTGGGATGGAGTCAATCTGCCAGGCCTCCCCATACTTGTACTTGGATCACCTCCCACCATACTACAGGGCCTTCACTCACTTGGCCTGCTTGACGGTAGCAATGTCTCACAGTCATGGATAACCTGAGAAATACTGTCCATGTTTAGATCCACCCCTTGGTCTTGTGCCCACTTGTAGGTGGCATCCCTACCCTGATGGCCTGAGCCTCCATGGGCCCATCAAGCTAGGAATAACTCTCCCTTAAGTTCCCAATCTAGATCTATCCTGGACACCCTTATCTCTGCAGCCTGGTCTACCTGCTCATTGTTTTGGTGCTCCTCATTAGCACTACTCTTGGGGACATGGCATCTACATGGCAGACTTTCACTGGTAGCCTCCCTACCCTGGTAGAACTTTTCAGCAGCCCAAATTGGTTTTCCCCTACACTGCCAGTTAGCCTCTTTCCACCTCCCTAGCCAACCCCACAGAGCGCTGGCTACCATCCATGAATCAGTGCAGAGGTAGAGCTTTGGCCACTTCTCCCTTTCTGCGATGTCCAGGGCCAGTTGAACAGCTTTGAGCTCTGCAATTTGGCTTGATCCACCTTCTCCTTCAGTGGCCTCTGCGACCTGTCGTGTAGGGCTCCATACGGCTGCTTTCCACTTCTGGTTCATCCCTATGATGCAACAGGAATCATCAGTGAAAAGAACGTAGGGTGTTTTCTCTGGGGGCAGTTGGTTATATAGAGGAGCTTCTTCAGCTTGTGTCATTGGTTCTTGTTCTTCATCTGTGACACCAAAATTTTAATCTTTGGGCCAATTTGAATTTACCTCCAAAATCCCAGGGCAATTCAGTTTACCTATACGGGTGTGCTGTGTGATAAGAGCAATCCACTTGCTCCATATAGCACTGGTGGCATGGTGGGTGGAGGGAACCTTTCCTTTGAACATCCACCCCATCACCGGTACTCAGGGTGCCAGGAGGAGTTGTGCTTCTGTACCAATCATCTCTGAGGCGGCCTGGAGTCCTTCATAGGTGGCCAAGATTTCTTTCTCTGTTGGGGTGTAGTTGGCTTCAGAGCCTCTGTAGCTTTGACTCCAAAATCCTGGTGGTCGACCCCAAGTCTCCCCAGATACCTTCTGCCAAAGGCTCCAGGACAAACCATGGTTCCTGGCTGCACAGTAGAGCATGTTCTTCCCTTCTGGTCCTGTCCTGACTGGGCTAAGGACTACTGCATGAGCAATCTCCTGCTTGATCTGGGCAAAGGCTTGCTGCTTCTCAGGGTCCCAGTGGAACTCACTCTTCTCGTGGGTGACCAGGTAAAGAGGGCTCATGATCTGACAGTACTCAGGAAGGTGCGTTCTCCAAAAACCTATAGCACCTAGGAAAGCTGGTGGTTTTCTTCTTGCTGGTTGGTGCAGACGTCGCAGTGATCTTGTTGATGACCTCAGTGGGAATCTGATGCTGTCTGTTTTGCTACTTTACTCTCAGGAGCTGGATCTCTCGGGCAGGTCACTTGACTTCGTTCTTCTTGATGGCACAACCGGCTTCTAGCAGAATCTGGATGATCTCCTTTCTTTTTTCAAATACTTCTATTGCTGTGTTCTTTCACGCAATGATGTCATCAATGTACTGCAGGTGTTCTGGGGCCTCACACTTTTCCAGTGCAGTCTGGATCAGTTCATGGCAGATGGTGGGGCTGTGCTTCCACCCCTGGGGCAGTCGGTTATACGTGTATTGCACACCGCTCTAGGTGAAAGCAAACTGAGGCCTGCATTCTGCTGCCAGAGGAATGGAGAAAAATTCGTTAGCGATGTCAACAGTGCTGTACCACTTTGCTGTCTTGGACTCCACCTTGTACTGGAGTTCCAGCATGTCCAGCACAGCAGCGCTCAGTGGTGGAGTCACTTCATTCAAGCCACAACAGTCCACAGTCAATCTCCATTCTCTGTCAGACTGGTGCACAGGCCAGATGGGACTGCTGAAGGGTGAGTGGGTTTTGCTGACCACCCCTTGGCTCTCCAGCTCACAGATCATTTTGTGGATGGGGATCATGGCATCTCGATTCATCCGATACTGCCGGCGGTGCACCGTCGAGGTGGCAATTGGCACTCATTGCTCTTCCACCTTCAGGAGTTCTACTGCAGATGGGGTTATGGATAGTTCAGGCAAAGTGTTCATCTGCTTAATGTTTTCTGCCTCAACCGCAGCTATGCCAAAAGCCCATCTGAGTTCCTTTTGGGTCTTTGTAATAGCTTTTCCAGAGGAAGTCTATGCCCAGAATACACGGGGCCTCTGGACCAGTCACAGTAGGATGTTTCTTCCACTCTTTCCAAGTCAGACTCATCTCCACTTCCAACAGGGTCAATTGTTGTGATTGCCCTGTAACCCTGGAAATGGAAACAGGTTCTGCCCCTACATGTCCTGATGATATCAGGGTACACTGTGCACCAGTATCAACTAAGGCATGGTATTTTTTTGGTTCTGATGTTCCAGGCCATCAGATCCACGCCATGCAGAAGATCCAGTTTTCCTGTGCCTCTCCCTGGCTAAAGGCAGAGCCCCTCTCACCATAATTATTATTTCTTTCCAGGGCATACATGGTAAAGGTACTGTCCTGGTTTAGGGCAAATTTGGGAGAGAATCCCCAAAGAGGGGCCCCTCCAGGAAGCAAACCCACACGGTCCCTCCCCCCAGCCAGTTCGGGAAGAATTCCTCAGAGAGAAGTGGAAAGAACCTGTTTATTGCACAGCACAGCACCCCCTGCACACAAAATGAACAATACCGGATGACAGCACTGTTTCACCGCTCTGAAAAAGATGACAAATTCAGAAAGTCTCTCTGGGGGGTCGCTCTGGTATCAGTCCCTCCGGCGCTGGGCAGCTGCTGCAGTCACAGGGTGCAAACTCTTGGTGTTCCCAGGTCCCAGTCCGGAGCAGGTTCGAGTAGATCCAAAGAGAGGAGAGCAGAAACAGTCCAGGAAGAAATTTGGACTGTTTAGCTAAACTAACTAATGAGGAAAAAGCAAGAAGCGGGAGCAAGCAGAAGCGGGGGCAAGCAGAAGCAGGGGATGTGACAGATCGTACTCAGCAGCTCAATCATGGGAGGTTGAGGCTACCTTCACTTTACTGGAGTTCCCTTGATTAGTGTTCCCCTCCTTGAGTTGACCCACCCGTGCTGCCAGGACACAAGTGGGTTTCCCATCCCACCTTCCCATGTCTTCCCCATGGTCACGCAGAAGGAACCACAGGTCAGCCCGTGGGGTGTACCCTCTCTCTCTAGCTGGGGAACGTTGGGCTCTGATTTTGGGGCCTGTGACTTGCACTGGTGCAATGTGGGAACTGTTCCTCCTCACCTCCTCCCTCATCTCTGCTCTGAGTTCTTGGACCACAGCAGAGACATGAGCCTGCATTGGGTCATTGATCATACTTTCATAATTTCTAAGCTTGTTTGCAACAGAACCCACTGTCTCTCAGTTGGTATTAGCATTAATCGTTGCAATGAAGATGGTGTATTGAGATGGCCCTAGATTTGCCAGACTCCACAACATTTGCCCTATGCACCTGACCTCCAATACTGCCATCTCTCTCAGCTGTTGGATCCCTTCCTCCCCCCTCAGAGGATCTTCCAGCGCATTCTATGGTGGTGGTCCTGCATTCTCTCCCTGTGGACAAACCTCTCTCTGGCACTCATTAAAAGCCGCTCCCAGAGGGAAAGGGACCCTGGCTCCCTTACAAAAATCTGATTCATACCTGAGTCCTGGGTCAAAGGTCCCCGATTCCTTGCCTCACCACCATCCAGCTGCACACCTGTACCCATAAGGTCCCAGACCCAAAGCAGCCAGGTTGTATAAGCCTCACGTCCCTGTCATACAATGACTTTGTGCAGATTACAGAGACTTTTGTACATCACGGACTCAGTGATGATCTCAACTGTTGTCTCTCCTGCGGGTTGTGAGGGCCCTCCTTTCTTATCCTCATCTGGGTGCTCTGGCTTCATCTTAGATCTCCTTGTTTCCACCGGGGCAACTGCTGCTGGCTGTGATTGCCTTTGCAATCTGGAACCTGGACGGTTGTAACATCTGTGGGTTCCACTGCGGCACCATCAGACTCTCCCTCTTTGAGCAGGTTTTTCACCAGCTCTGGAAATGTACTCCTTCAGCATCTGGCCCATCTCTTTCACTAGAACCACCACCCAACCTGGCTGGTTCATTTCTGAGATGGGCTGTGGGGCAGGGTCAGGCTCTGGGGCAGCAGCATCCCTTGTCTCTGGGGTAGGTGTCAGGATGGGTATTCAGGTTAATCTTCCCTCATCTCTGAATGCTAAATGTAACAGGCCTATCAGAAACCCCAACCACTGTATGGTATCATTAGCATTTAGAGTGGATCTGAACCCTTTCAAAACAGTGGGGCAGACCCAAAGAGCTGGGTGAAGGGCTGGGAGAAAATTTTCCCCAGTGTCATTTCCTCACAGTAAGTACCATTATTAAAGTAACCCCAAAAACATACACTCAGTGTCTGATAGCTCTGAATCCACGTGCCTTCCTTCCAGAGGAAGTTAAAAATCCATTAATTCCTCATCTTATCAAGCCATAAAGCAAACTGGATAACAGCCATAGCAGCCTTAGTTATGGTTAGCCTGTGTTCCCAGGGATGGCCAGGCTGCTCCTGATGGGGCAGAAGGAAGAGTTCCAGGCCCTCTGTGAGGGTGAGTGAGGGCAGCGGGCTGTCAGCGGGGGCTGGGTGGGTGAGCTGCAATGCCTGGGCAGGGAGCTGCAATCCCTGCCCCGGCTGTGGTGGGCTTTGCTCCTTGTGTGTACGAGGGGTGGCGTGGGCAGAGCACACAGAGATTTCAGGGATGTGGGCAGGGGGATTCATGGCCAGCACTTTGCAGCTGATCCCCTGGGCTTCTCCTCTCTCATGGTCATGGCAAGAGCTGGGTGGGATGGCTCTGGCAGAAGGGTCTCCTTGGATTCCTGCACATCCAGGTTCTGACTGTGGCTCTATTCCTCTCTCTTTCAGCCCTTCAAGGCCCAAGTGAAGACAACAGCCCCTCCTGCATAAGCATATTGTTCAGGTGATTTTCAAGGGAAGAGCTGCAGAAGTACTTTCATCTTCTGGCTCAGAAGAACCAGTGTCTCTTTAAGACCTCCAGATCCTTGGAAGGTGAGACCACCTGGAGACCAGAGGAGACCAGCTGGAGCTCCAGGCACAGCTGATGATTGGCACAGCTGAGCCTGTGGGAAGCTCCCATAGCTCCCGCCTTCTCCCTCCCTGTTGATAGCTCCCTCCCTCCAGCCCTCAGAACCTGCCCATCCCCTTTCTTCCCTCCCAGCTCATCCCTTTGCTTTGCCTTCCATTAATAAACAGTTTGGCTTCTTTGCTTTACCTGCATCTCTGTGGAGCTGGAGCGATGCAAATCCGGAGCCCTGGGACATACAGGCCCCTCCTGCCATTCTCTTCCACACTGTGTTTTGTGCACAGAGGAACGAGGGCAGATCAGGCTGGAAAGGTCCCTGTGCTGAAGGTCCAGTTCCACAACACTGTGGAGTTACAGATCTTGCTGAGCACCCTGGAGCCCCTGGACTTTGGAAGAGCAAACCTGAGGATGCTCTGAACCCAGCTGTGAGGGATTCCATGGCAAGCATCCACGGAGGGCAAAGGAGCTTGGAATGCTGGAAGTTTTCAAGAACAGCTTCCTGAAAGCACAGCAGTGCTGCATCCCTGCACAGGATCAGGAAGAGGGCAGAACCAGAGACCATCTGGGCTTAACAGAGAGCTTTGGGTGTGCCTAAGGGCAAATGAAGAAGCAGCACGGTGCTGGAGACTCGGAGTCACGACTGTGCCGGTGCCCTGAGCACTGTCAGGCAGTGCTGGGATCCTGGGTGTGGTTCTGGTCCCCACAACCGAGGAATGGCAGCCCCAGGCTCAGACCCAGTCAGAAAGCCAACCAAGTGAGACCAGAGGGAGGGCACCCTTCCAGTTTCTCTTGGGCATGACCGCAAAACAGCCCCTGCTGCTCCTTCCTCTACCTGTGTTTGGCTATTGCTGGTGGCAGAGCCAGCCAGGTTGTGCTGTGCATTCCAAAGCCTGTTAGGAGTGGGCATGAAAAGCGCTGTGTGCACAGCCAAGAGTCCTGGAAGGTGCTGGCAAGAGCGTCCTGCAGGAACAGGGCTCTGGGCTCTGGCTGGGAACAGCCTGGTTTTGCTGCTGTGACCGCAGGCAGGAGTTGAGGCAGGTGAAGAGGCAGCGAGCAGCTTGTGTTTGTAGAGGGCCTGGGGCTGCACCTCTGAACCTCCACCTGCAAACACACTTGGGGGAATATGAGCTAGAGCTGGAATGCCTGTCCTGAAAGGACCCAAAGTCATTCAGCCTTGCCAGCTTTTCTTAAGAGTGTATTGGTGTCCCCCAGGAAAGCTACACATTTGGGGAAATGCCTTTGGAGGAAAGGGGCTTGCTTCTCAAGGAAAGGGCTTCCCAGGGAGCTCCCAGTGAGGTGGGAAGGGTGATCCAGGAACCATAGGTTTGGCAGCCTGAGCTTGCCACCGAGGAAGGCCTTGGAGCAGATCCTCCTAAGTGCCATCCCATAGCATGTGCAGGGAACCAGGGGGTCTGCTAGAGGGTGGGAAAGCTCTGTGGAGGGACAGGGAGAGCTGGTGGTCCTGGTGGGCTGTTGAGGGCTTCTTTGGGGCTGTTTGGGGAGGTGTTGGTGGGGTGTCAGGGAAGGAGTTGTCTGCAAGGTGAGAGGTCTAGGCTGGAATTTGAGTCGGTTTGAAGGCAGCATCTGTGGTTTGGAATAGCTTTGGTTAGGAAGGGCAGAAAGAATATCTGTGATTTTTCCTGGTTATGGTCCTGATTCTCCTGCAGGGAACAAGAGGGGAGAGCTGTACTTTACTGGCCATTTAGATATCTGTACCAGGGGAAGGATTAGCTCTTTTGCCATCTACTCATTTGTTTGGGCTACTTTTGTAACAGTGAGTGGACTTGAATTTCTTGAGAGCTTTTATTCTTTAAGAGAATTAGGATACTATCATCCCTTCATAGAAAACCATTTGCAAACCAAAGAATGGCCCTTTTTTTACCTCTGTGTAGTGTTATGTTAAGTGACTCTCAGTGGATGATGTTAAGGCAAATAAGTTGCTGCCTTGAGACAGGAAGCAAAATTCCAACTCTTCACCTTCTCAGGCCATACCAATGAAGTTGGAAAATTTGAAACTTTTTGGAACTACTTGAGTTGAGCAATGGGAACTAAAGCTTTCCTGAAGTGAGGAATCCTAAATGCCAGATTCTTCTGTGCCTTTGCCACTAAGGTGTTTTTGTGCTGAAGGAAATGAATTCAATGAGAAAATAATTTCGGCTTGGAGTGAGAGCTTCTGACAGATACCAAGTGTTGCCAGCAGTTGCTCCCGGTGCTCCTGCCAACAGCCCCTGCAGGAAGGAGCAGAGCCCCCAATGCACGTGGGCTTTGGCTCCCTCTGGCACAGAAGCCCCCCGGGGGCACAGGTCCCTGAGGCAGGAGATGGGCACCAGCGCTGCCTGGGCTGGGTGGTGGCAGGTCTGCTTGGGTGGGGACTCTGCCACTGCTGCTGATGTCAGTGCTCCCTGAGCACCAGGGGTCAGAGAAGAATTCGTGCCCAGACCCACATGTTCCCTGTCCATGTCACACCTGTGGGTTTAGGATGGCCACTAGCCAGGATGTTTCCCAAGGAGGCTGAGCCAGCTTCTGTGGAAAGCCCCATGCCCTTCCCAGTGGAGCCCTGGGGGCTCTTTCTGCTGCCCTGAGCCCACAGAGCAGGGAAGCGTTTGCTCATGGTTTGAGCCCTTCCTAAAGAATCTGTCGGGGTGTCTTGGACACTTGGGGTGAGAGATCCCTTCCACCCTGGGCAACACTGGGTGGGCTGAGGGTGGCCCCAGGTCAGGGGGCAGTGTGTGCAGGGGGGCCTTTGTGACATGGTGCAGTACGGTCACTGTGGCATAGAACGGGTGTCCAAGGGCCCTTTGTGACATGTGGTGACATACGAGCTGGCAGGGACAAGTGCACGCCACAGTGCTCGGAGCACGCGACGGGACAAGACGGGACAGAGCAGTGCTGTGAGGAGCCCCCACACAGCGCGCTCGTTCGTCTCCCACCCGGAGCTTTTCCGAAGCATTGTTCCTGCAGCTGAGCTCAAGGCCAGACCACAGGACTTGCTGACCTGTGGCCTTCCTGAGGCTTCGCTTCTGCAGGGACCCTTGAGGGCAGACCCAATCCTTGACAGGATTGTCCTGTCCCATCTGTCCTTGTGGCAGGAGCCATTGAGACCGATTGCAGGACTTGGTGACTTGGAGGTTTTCCAAGGCATCTCTCCTGCAAATATCAACAAATCCAGTCAGAGACATGGAGCAGAGACCCCCGAGAGTGCCCAAGCTGGTTTGGGTGGAGGAGGAGGAGGAGGAAGAAGGCCCTGGAGCTGCCCCAGCACAGGAGACTGAAGAGGTGGTGCCGTTCCAGCCACCGCAGGAGGGTGAGTGGCAGAGCTGATCCGAAGGACTGGTGCCTGCAGCTGGCTTGAACCAATGCCATGCCATGCCATGCCATGCCATGCCATGCCATGCCATGCCATGCCATGCCATGCCATGCCATGCTATCTCCTGGGGACATGCCCATGGACAGGACAGAAGAGGGGCCGGGCAGACACCCCGCAGTGGCCATGCTCCATCCCCCTGGGGCATCCTGGGGCTCCTCCTGCCTGGGGAGCAAAGGGCTGGGCTCTGTTCTCCGGCCTCTCCCGCAGCCCCTCAGCTCTGGCTGCACTCTTTCTTTTCCAGATGCAGCTGTGGAGCGCACGCCAGAGCAGGAATCCAGCCGTGGCCGCTTCCGCAGCACAGCGCAGGTACCTGCAGGTACCCCCAGCTGAGCTGGGCCTGCTGGCCCTGCTCAGCTGAGCACCGTGCGTGCAGCAGTCCATGCAACATCCCTGGCTTCTTGTCCCTCTCCTACAGTTCATCTGCAAATTCATGAAGAAAATTCAGGAGGAAGTGACCATCACCATGGGCACTGGGCGCAGACCATACTCGCCCATCTTCCAAACCCAGACCAGTGCTGCCCTCCTGTGTATGCTTGTAGAGGAAGATTTTTATTATCCAGACCAAGTAAGCAGCCTGTGGCCCGGGTTTGATTCTCCCAGGGATTGCTTGCCTCTCAAGCCACGCATGCTGGTTGCTGTGAGCCTTTGAGGCCACATGGCAGTGCGATGAGAAGGGAAGCACTCCTCTGGGGAAGCTGGGAACATTGCTCCCTCTGGCAGCTTTCCAAGTCTCCCTGTGCTTTCTCCAGGTGCCTGCCATGGTGAGGTACATCCACCAGTGGCTCATGGCAAACGAGGATGACGAGCACAGGCTGGATGAGCCCCTCCTGGACCTCACGGAAGCACAGCCAGAGGACATAGTTGTGACGCTCCTGCGTGTGGGCCCGTCCTGTGACAGGTATGGGGCCCACCTGCCCAGAGGGCTCAGGGCTCCCCAGCCCATCACCCTGTACAACCTGTCCCAAGTGTCTGACCAACACAGAGTTCCAGCCCTGGCATGTCAGCCCCTGAGCCAGCTGCCATGCTCCCTCCCTGCCCCTCAGGGGTTTGTCCCGACTGGGCTGGGCTGCCTGGGTGCTGCTGGTGAGGGGCAGTGGACAGAGGCAGAACTGGCAGCCAGCTCAGCTCCCCCTGGTGCTGTGTCTGAGACCCCCTGAGACAGAGCTCTAACCCCGCAGAGCTGCCATGGCCATGTGGAAGACCATCATGGGCTCAGCCAGGACTGCAGAGCTGGCACAGCTGACACTCCTGGATGTGCTGGGGAGCTGGCCAGAGCACAGCACATGCACCTCCGATGGGGACAACACAGATGTCTCTGCCCTGGCTGTGAGTTTCTTCAACTGGCCTTTGCTGGCCCCAAAAACACCTCTCCAGCACCTGTCCATCCTCCTTCCCCCACTGCATCTCCCTGCCTCAGGCGCTGGCCTGAAACCTGACCCAGGGGCAGCTTTAGCCCAACCAGGCCCCGTGCTCCCACTGCACAGTCTCTCCTTGCCTTTCCCTGCCACACTCTGGCCCTGCCACACGGACACCTCGGCACTGAGCGCTGTCTCGGGGGGGCTTTGTCCTCTGCAGGCAACCGTGGTGATGTGGAAGATCCTCCAGGTGCCCTGTTTGCCACGTGTATTGAAGATGTATTTCCCCCGCCTATTTGTGCATCTGCTATTCCAAGTGTTCTGCAGCACTCTGGATATGCCAGAGGAGGTTGATACCTTCTGGAAAGAATGCCAGGAAGAGCACGGCCTTGCCACCAGCCCCAACAGGTGCTCCATCCCAGTCCTCCTGTCCCTGCCACGTGGCCTGGGAAGGAGCCAGTGCTGCCAGTGTGACCTGGGCTTTGCTCTGCACACAGGTTTGCAGTGCAGACCCTGAAGTCCCTGCTCTGCCTTCTCCGCTGTGAGCATGTGGTGGTGGCAATGGAACGCAGGCGTGGCTGGGACACGCTGCTCTCTGTTGACACCCACCACTATGCCGTGGCTCTGCTGGCTAGGTGAGACCCCCTTCTCCCCGCTGCCTCAGACATTTGTGCTCTGTGCCCAGGTGCCCCACACAGTCCCTGTGGTCATGGGCCAGAGGGTCTTGTTTCTTATGGATGCCAAGCACACTGGAAAAGGCTGGGAGAGGAGGGTGCTCATGAGCAACCAACTCCCACATGGCCCATGTCCCCTTTCGGAAGACTGGTGGGGAAAGATGAGAACTGTGTGAGTCACTCCTGGGAGAGGTTTGCCCACTGGCTCAGGGTCTTGTTTCCTTTTTCCTCTTGTCAGAGAAATTTGCCATTCAGCCGACCACTTTTGTTCTGGGGTCGCATTCTATCTGCTCAGCCTGCTCAGCGAAGAGGTGCCATACTGGGATTTCCCTGCCCTGGCATTCCTTGTGGAGGTGAGCCTGAAGGCCAGCGCTGCCTCGCTGTGCTGCCTCCCAGCTCTCTGCCCTCTCGTAGCCACAGCTGCCAGGACGGTGCCCGCGCCCTGTGCCGCTGCCTGGGCCCAGCCCTGTGTGGTTCCAGGCTCCTGCCAGCCGGGTCCCCTGTCACTGCCCTGTGCCTTTCAGGTGCTCGAGTGCCTGGACTTGGGGGAATGCAGTGACAGTGTTCTAGCGATCCTGTCACAGAACCTGCAGAGCGAGCACAGGGCGAGGCGTTACTTGGCACTCAGAGGCCTCGTAGTACTCAGCAACAATCTCTTCATGGTGAGAAGGGGGCAGTGGCTGAAGCTGTGCAGGCAGCGTGGGGCTGGGCAACGAAGTCACTTGGCCATGCCTGGGCTTCGGGCACTGGGGCAGCTGCTCCCAGCTCTCCTGCCTCCCACTTCAGCTTCCCAAGTGGTTCGGGACAGGCCTTTGGCCTCTGGGCCCTGCGGCAGCAGGGCTGTGTTTCACAAACTTGTGTTCCACACAGGCTGAAAAAATGTGGAGCCTGACTGAAAGTCTTGTGGAGCTCCTGGAGGAAAATGATAGCGATATGGTCAGGATGACCATTCTTCTGCTCAGATATTTGGTCCTGGATAATGGTGCCCCAATACCCACCCCCATCGCCCTGCAGCTGGCTGAGGCGCTCCTGCCACTCTTTGACTGCGTAAGACTCTGTGCCCACGGCCACGGCCACTGGGTGCTGCCGGGACCCTCGGTGCCCTGTGGAGATGCCAGCCTGTGCCCTGGGGGGCCTGAAGCAGCTGATGCTGAGGTTTTTTGCCCTTCCTTTCATTCAGGATGATAGCCAGGTGCAGCTGAGCTCCATGTGTGTCTTTCAAGAGATGCTGGACTTATTAACGTAAGAGGGAAGAAAGGCCCTGAAGTCCCACGTGCGCCAGAGCCTGCTCCCACTCTACTTCCACTGTTATGATGAGAATCAGATTGTTGCTGAGGTGAGGACTTGTGGCCGGCTGCTGTTCCCTGGAAGGGGGCTGGGCTGCATCCTGCCCTGGCACCTTGTGGGCTGCAGCCTCCTCCAGGCTGCGGCACTGGGATGCTCCTGTGCCCGGGCCTGTGGGGCCATCTGTGCGTCTCTGCTGCTCTCCAGGCTTCTTGGAAATTGCTGCTTGGTGCAGTCAAGTTCATAAAGAGAAAGGATCTCAAGAAGCTGGTGAAGGAGGAGAAACTGTAGAAGTTCAGCAACTGCCTGGTAAGGAGTGACAAGAATCCCCAGCCTGAGCCTGGAGAAGGCCCCTGAGGGCGGTGCTCAGTGTGTGGCGCTGGCAGCTGTGACCCTGCCCGCTGCTGCACGCAGAGGCTGCGCGGGCTTTTCTCCCGGCTCCCGTGGGCCTGAGCCGGGTGCCCATGGGGCCCGGGCCCGGCGGGGCTGCGGGGTGGGCCGGCACCGCGGCTCCCCGGGCAGCAGCCGGCCCTCTGCCCCCTCCCCTCAGGAGCCCGGCGCCAGCGGCTGCCGGCCGCGCCTCAGGGCTATGCGGGCAGGAGAGGCCGGCGCTGGGCGCAGGCAGTGCCCAGCTGAGGGGCCGAGCCTGCACCGACCCTTCCCTCCTGCCGCTCTCTCCAGCTGGCAGAGGACAGGAGCAGAGCGGCCGAGCACCTGCGCCGGGCCCTGCGCTACCTGCAGAGCCCACAGGAGCCCCTGCGAGAGGCGGCCATCAGGTTCATGGGTGAGCCACGAGCCCCGCGCTCCCTCCCCGGCCCGCCACAGCTCGGCCCCAGCCCTGCCTGCTGCCCCGGCAGCGCCACCGGGCCTGCCCCGGCGCCGTGGAGCCCCGCCCGGCCTCGTCTCCGCTGCCGCCCTCTGGCAGCCGTGCCCTTGGGCGGCAGCGTGCGGCAAGGGCCGGGCTGAGCCCTGCCGGGCCAGCAGGGCCCGTGGCTACAGCGCCGGCAGCGCCGCTGGCAGGGAGCTATGCCGCTGGGGCCGTGACAGGCTCTGTGTTCACAGGGATCGCCGGGCAGAGCTTGAGGGGGCAGCAGCAAGAGCTCCTGATGATCTGCAGTGGTGAGTGAGGGCCGCGGGCTGACAGTGGGGGCTGGCAGGGGGAGAGCTGCGAGCCCTGCCCCGGCTGCGGAGGGCTCTGCTCCCGTGGGCAGAGCACACTGAGATATCAGGGCCACGTGTGCCATTCGTGGCCAGCAGCTTCGGGCTGATCCCCTGGGTCCCTGCTCCTTCCTGGCCATGGCAAGAGCCGGCTGGGATGGCCTTGGCTGGAGGCTCTCCAGGAGGCTCTCCTGGAAGATCTGGGATCTGACCGTGGCGCTCTCTTGCAGCCCTCGAAGAAAAAACGAATGACGTCAGCCTTGCCGTCGGAAGCCTGGCAATTCAGACACTCTGCGTCCTCAAGTCAGGAGAGCCAGCTCCGATCTCCGTGTTCCAGTGGCTCCGAAACCACCTGCGCAGGGCGTGGAAGACACGGCCTCGGCTGTCACAGCTCAGCTGCCTGCCCTGTCAGAGCTCTATGCAGAGCTGATCCCAGAGGCTCTTTTTCCTGGGGCCTCCTGAGTCAGGAGGCATTTTCTTTTTCTTCAAGAATGTTCTTTTCTTTTTTTTTTTTTTCCTTTACAATGTAAATATAGACTGTGTTATAATACACAGACTCCCAGGATCTTTCTTTTGCTGCCCAGGATTTGCAGGGCATAGGGGAGGAAAGGGAAAAGGGTGCTTGTGCTCAGCCAGCTGCCCAGGCGTGCAGTTCCGCAAGAAAACGGCCAGAAGCCGTTTGGCCTTTGGTGGTTCTGCTGAAGCCTTTGTGCTGCCCACAGAGTGGCTTGCCAGGGGCCACAGCTGCGGGGATCCCTGTGAGAGCGGTGCCTGGAGATGGCCACAAGCCCCGTTCCAGGCAGGAAGCGCCATCCGTGTCCCCCTGCCCTTGTGCTGCTGCCTGCCTTGCTGAGGGCTCGGAGGTGCCTCTGGCTGGGGCTGTTCCAGAGCTGCTGTGGGGCTGCGGCGCTGCTGCCGGTTAGCTTGACCGGGCTGGGGGAGACCCTGAGGGGCTGGGGCACTGGGAAGCCCTGAGCAATTGGGTGTCAGAGGCCATAAGCAGCCCCCTGGCACCTGCCTTGATCCTGACAGCCGGCTGCTCTTGCACTTCCTCAGGGGGTGGTTGGATGGACCCCCTGGAATCAGGTGTGGAACCCTGGTCCCAGCCTTTCAGGGCTGTGAGGCCAGGATTTGTGGGGCTGGGCGTGTGCTCTCCCTGTGCTCAAGACTGGAGCCCCCGGCCCCTCAGCCTTAGGCATGGAGCTCCACTGCCTGCTTGCTGAGTCTTGTTCCTGTTGCCATGGTGGAGGCTGAGCTCTGTGGCTTTAGGCAGGATTGAGCCAGAAGAGCAGCAGCTTTGAGCCCAGGGGGGCCACAGAAAGGCCCTCTGGACAAAGGGCATTCCTGGCACTCCCAGGGCAGGGACACATGAGAGTGTGGCGGGCACCTTCAGGGTGCCATGCTGGCTTTGCACTGGGCCACCTCCCTGTGTGTGCAGGGCTGGCTCTTTGCTTTGCTGTCCTTTGCCTTTTGCCACCATGCTCCTTTGGCTGCCTGCAGAGAGGGGCAGCCCTACAAGGAGGGTGAAAGGCCCTGTCTCCAACATCTCAAGGAGGAAATGGAGCTCTCCCTGCCCTCAGCCCATGCTGTAAGCAGAGCAGAGCCTTTTCCCCAGCCGTCATGGCTTTCTGCCTGCTGCTGGCCCCTGGCCACCATGACCCACTGCACTCGCTCTGAGTCACCTACAGGATGGCTGGTGCCTCGATTTCCTGACAGGATGTGAGGGTCACTGAGGGAAAGGTGGGGGTCCCAATGCTGAGGGCACACATGCGTCACTGAGCAGACTTGAGGCTTCCCCAGCAGGTTGCAGGTGCCTTATGTGTCACTGAAGGGAAGGCAGATGCCCCGTGTGTGGCTGAGGTGTCATGATGGTCTCTGAATGGCATGCAGATGCCCTGCATGCCACTGTGGGCACGTGAGGGTCCCTGAGGGTAGGCCGGTGTCTGTCTGTCCCTCAGGGTCCTGTGGTGTCACTGAGGGAAGGTGAGCGTCACTTGAGGGGGACACGGGCACGCCGCGTGTCGCTGAGCGCACATGCCGCTGGCTGAAGGGACACCAGGGCCGCTGAGGGGACGTGGGCTCGCCCTGAGGGACACGGCAGGGCCGGGCCGGGCCCCGCTGCGCCGCCGCCGCCCGCTCCCCGCCGCAGGGAGCGTTTCCCGCCCAGCGCGGGCGGCCCCGCCCCGCCGGTCCCCTCAGCCGCGGGCAGGAACTCCGACCCGCTGTGGCCGCCCCTCGGGGCCGGGCGCCGGGCGGCCTTCCAGAAGCCGTGGGGGAGCTGCCCTGGGGCTGCCCTGCCCTCATACACACCGAGGAGCATGGGGCAGGGTCGGCTCAGGACCAGGGAGTGTTTCATTTTTTGAGGGGTAAAGCTGCAGTAGCTTAGAGCAAGAGAACTTCATAGCACAGGAATGCTGGAATTACCTGGTGTCACCTGTAGGGCACAGAATGGACATTTGGGCTTTAAAGTGCAGGTAATCACTGGACTGTGAGAATAATGAAATCGGGGGTGATCTGTCAAGTACATATAGTGGATATTTGCGCAGGAAGATTTGAGGTGATCTCTAGGGGACAAAATTACTTTTGAGGAAAAGTCTGTGTCATTCCTAGAGGGCACATAGAGATAATTTTGTGACAAAACCTGAGGTAAATGTTAGGACAAAGAAAGAACATTTGGGGGGTAAAATGTCAGGTTCTCTGCCTTCCCACTACCTCATCCCACGCCCCAGCAGGGGAGCTTTGCCCTCCCTGTCCCCAGCCAGCCCAGCCTGGGCACCTCAGGGCTGCCCCCACCCTCCTGCTGAGGCCCGGCCTCGAGGGCTTCTGCCGCAGGCCTGGGAGACGCTCTGGGGAAGCGCCCGAGCAGCCGGGGGCCAGGGACAAGGCGGCTGCCCGGGGGCTGCTTGTGGCCTCTGGCACCCAATTGCTCAGGGCTTCCCAGTGCCCCAGCTCCTCAGGGGCCTCCTGTTGTTCTGCCAATTGACAGAGGCAATTTAAAGGACACAACACTGGAAATAATGTTCCTATTTCACTATGAATATTAAGGAACCACAGTATACAATGATACATTCAGTAAAAATGTGCGTGTGCTTTTAGTGAGAAGGAAAAACAAACAAGGCAGTGCATCTAAATCAGTACTGTAAGAGAGAAAGGAGAGCGATTTAGAGAGATGCATCATCAATTGCCTAAACTGCTTATCATCTTGCAGATCCACACTTGCTGGGGAGCCCCATTTTACACCAAGGACCTGGAAAACCATTCCCAGCAATTGGGAAAATCCTAGATGGTCCATCCACCCATAGGTGAGGTCTCCAAATTTGCCCTGAAAGTGGGTCCAGCTTTTATAGGCCAAAAAGAGCAAGTCGAAGTGACTTGATGATATTTTTATCCCAGAAACCCCTGCAGCTGCTGGCACACTTCACAATCAGCAGGGACACAGCCAGGCTAAAGCCCAGACATCTGCTGGGAGGCTTTGTCCTCAAATACTCTTCAAACAAACCTCTCTTCAAGTCACTTGGGAAAGTTTCTTAAAATGATACATTACTGGTACATAACTGTGTACCGCCACTGGGCCTCTTCTAGCCGGATAGTGAGATGGGTCCAGGGTTCCTTCAGGCGAGCAGTCTTGGGCCGGGCAGCTCAGCCTTCAGCAGGCCGAGTGTCCAAACCCAAAATGCCCTATAGCCTGACACCTTAGTGAGCTCAGTGATTATCAGCTCTTAGTGATTTTCAGCTCTTTTATAATTTCAGCTCTCTGCTCGCTGAGATGCTGGCCTCAGTGGCTTCCACAAAGCAGACGGAGAGAGAGGAGAAGGCAGCCTCGGAGATTCCACGAGGGTTTATTTGCAGGGATTCACGAAAGGTTCCGATGGGCAGCTCTTCTGCCAGGAATATGCCAGGATGGCTACTTATATAGGGTTAGGGGGGATTGAAAACTGACCAATTGTAAGGGTTAGGGAAAACTAGCCTATAGGGTCACAGAGAGATAAGCTAGGCTGGAGGACCTAAGTGAGGACTCCAGGCTTAGCTATTCTGACTCAGCTTTTGCTTATCTCTAGGCTTACATCCTCCACGGGGCCCTAGCCATCTCAGTGTCCGCTACACATAACTACACAGGGCTATGTGAAAGATTGTAAAGCAGCTGCTTTGGAGTCAAAGAGCCAGCATTAAGAGTCCTTGTCATCTGTTTGTAGCTAAATCACACTTCAGGGGATTTGAAGGAGTTTGGAACGAGCTCGAGAGCGGACCTCTGAGTTTTTTAGATGATGCCATTTCTTTTCCTTATCTTCTGCATAGACAGGAAGGGTGATTTTGGCTCACATCTCCACTGCATGGCTCACAAGGCCGCCAAGACTTCTATTGGCCAATAAGACACTGCCAAGAGGGATATCTGTGTTTTGGACCCAATCCTTCAAGATTTCGTCCTAGTGGACTCATGCTACAGTGTAAGCTTCCTTAGCCAATCATGTTATTGCACACAAACCTATGGCACTGCATCCTAAACTCCTTGTTTACCATTGTAACTACTTTTATTTTTTCTAGATCTTGAACTCTACAACTCAAAACTTTCCTCCACTTCGACTTTCCTCCATGTGTCTCTGCTATAAACTGCAAATCCACATTCTCGCTTCTAGCACCTAAGTTTGGAAGCCCATTCCAAAGTCACAGATCAAATCCTGTGTTTAATTCTAAGCTTTGCTGGCAAGACCAAAGGTCTGAGAATTCTCTGCATTTAAGTTTCCAACAACACTGATGCTGTTACTTCCAGAGTGCCCAGGATCTGCCTTGCAAGTCAACTCTGGCAGGAACAAGGCAGCTGCCCGGGGGTTGCTTATGGCCTCTGACACCCAATTGCTCAAGGATTTCCAGTGCCCCAGCCCCTCAGGGTCTCCCCCAGCCTGGCCAAACTGCCCGGCAGCAGCGCCGCAGCCCCACAGCACCTCCGGAGCAGCCCCAGCCAGAGGCACCTCAGAGCCCTCAGCAAGGCAGCCAGCAGCACACAGGCAGGAGGACACGGATGGCGCTTCCTGCCTGGCACAGGGCTCGTGGCCATCTCCAGGCACCGTTCTGGCAGGGATCCCCAAAGCTCTGGCCCCTGCCCAGCCGCTCTGTGGGCAGCACAAAGGCTTCAGCGGAGCCACCAAAGGCCAAGGGGCTTCTGGCCCTTTTCCCTGCAGCACTGCACACCTGGGCAGCTGGCTGAGCACAAGCACCCTTTTCCCCCTCCTCCCCTATGCCCTGCAGACCCTGGGCAGCAAAAGAAAGATCCTGGAAGCCTGTGTATTTTAACAGTCTATATTTACATCGTAAAGGAAAAAAAAATAGAAAAGAGCATTCTTAAAGAAAAAGAAAATGCCTCCTGACTCAGGAGGCCCCAGGAAAAAGAGCCTCTGGGATCAGCTCTGCATAGAGCTCTGACAGGGCAGGCAGCTGAGCTGTGACAGCCGAGGCCGTGTCTTCCACGCCCTGCGCAGGTGGTTTCGGAGCCACTGGAACACGGAGATCGGAGCTGGCTCTCCTGACTTGAGGACGCACAGTGTTTGAATTGCCAGGCTTCCAACGGCGAGGCTGATGTCATTTGTTTTTTCTTCGAGGGCTGCAAGAGAGAGCCACGGTCAGATCCCAGATCTTCCAGGAGAGCCTCCAGCCAAGGCCATCCCAGCCGGCTCTTGCCATGGCCAGGAGGGAGCAGGGACCCAGGGGATCAGCCAGAAGCTGCTGGCCACGAATGGCACACGTGGCCCTGATATCTCAGTGTGCTCTGCCCACGGGAGCAGAGCCCTCCGCAGCCGGGACAGGGCTCGCAGCTCTCCCCCTGCCAGTCCCTGCGCTCAGCCCGCTGCCCTCACTCACCACTGCAGATCATCAGGAGCTCTTGCTGCTGCCCCCTCAAGCTCTGCCCGGCGATCCCTGTGAACACAGAGCCTGTCATGGCCCCAGCGGCACAGCTCCCTGCCAGCGGCGCTGCCGGCGCTGTGGCCACACGGCCTGCTGGCCCGGCAGAGCTCAGCCCGGCCCTTGCCGCACGCTGCTGCCCCAGGGCACGGCTTCCAGAGGGCGGCAGAAGAGCCGAGGCCGGGCGGGGCTCCACGGTACTGGGCCCGGCCCGGGTGGCGCTGCTGGGGCAGCAGGCGGGGCTGGGGCCGAGCTGCGGCGGGCCGGGGAGGGAGCGCGGGGCTTGTGGCTCACCCATGAACCTGACGGCTGCCTCTCGCAGGGGCTCCTGTGGGCTCTGCAGGTAGCGCAGGGCCCGGCACAGGTGCTCGGCCGCTCTGCTCCTGTCGTCTGCCAGCTGGAGAGAGCGGCGGGAGGGAAGGAAGGGTCGGCGCGGGCTCAGCCCCTCGGCCGGGCGCTGCCTGCGCCCAGTGGCGGGTGTCAGCACAGAGCAGCGTGTCCCAGCAACGCTTGCGTTCCATGGACACCACCACATCCTTGTGCTGCTTTCGGCAGCAGAGCAGGGACTTCAGGGTCTGCACTGCAAACTTGTGTGCAGAGAACAGCTTAGGTCACGCTGGCAGCACTGGCTCCTTCCCAGGCCACGTGGCAGGGACAAGAGGACTGGGATGGAGCACCTGTTGGGGCTGGTGGCAAGGCCGTGCTCTTCCTGGCATTCTTTCCAGAAGATGTTAACCTTCTCTGGCATCTCTTCTGTGCTGAAGAACACTTGGAAGAGCAGATGTACAAATAGGCGGGGGAAATACGCCTTCACCGCACGTGGGACGTGGGGCTCCTGCAAGATCTTCCACATCACCACGGATGCCTGCAAAGGACAAAGTCCCCCCGAGACAGCACTCAGTGCTGAGGTGTCCGTGTGGCAGGGCCTGAGCGTGGCAGCGAGAGGCCCAGAGAGACCGTGCAGGGGGAGCATGGAGCCTGACGGGCCTGAAGCTGCCCCTGGGCCAGGTTTCGGGCCAGCGTCTGAGGCAGGGAGTTGCAGTGGGGGAAGGAGGATGGAGAGCTGCTGGAGAGGCGGCCTTGGGGCCAGCAAAGGCCAGTTGCAGAAACTCACAGCCAGGATAAAGACAGGCGTTTTGTCCGCAGCAGAGGTGCACATGGTGCGCTCTGGCCAGCTCCCCAGCACATCCAGGAGGATCAGCAGCACTGGCTCCGCAGTCCTGGGCGAGCACATGATGGTCTTCCACATGGCTGTGGCAGCTCTGTGGGGTTAGAGCTCTGTCTCAGGGCGGGTCTCAGCACCGTGGCCTGGGCATCCATAGGGGCCCGGGCTGACCGCTGGCTCTGCCTCTGCCCACTGGCCCTCGCCGGCAGCACCCAGGCAGCCCAGCCCTGTGGGGACAGAGCCCTGAGGGGCAGCAAGGGAGCATGGCAGAAGGCTCGGGGGCTGACATGCCAGGGCTGGGAAAGGCAGCAGGCAGAGGGCCCTGGAACTCTCTGTTGGTCAGACACCTGGCACTGGCTGTACAGGGTGACAGGCTGGGGAGCCCTGAGCCCTCTGGGCAGGTGGGCCCCATACCTGTCACAGGACGGGGCCACATGCAGGAGCGTCACGACCGTGTCATCCGGGTGTTCTCTGGTGACGTTCAGCAGGGTCTTGTCCAGCCTGTGCTCGGCAGAACCATTGGCCGTGAGCCATTGGTGAATGTAGCTCACCACGGCGGGCACCTGGAGAAGGCACGGCGAGACTCAGAAAGCTGCCAAAGGGAGCGATGTCCCCAGCATCTGCAGAGAAGTGCTTCCCTTCCCAGTGCACTGCCGTGGCCTCAAAGGCTCCCAGGGACCAGCAGGCGTGGCTTGGGAAGCCACGTGACTCACGGGGGAATTGAAGCCAGGAGCAAATCCAGCAGGGTGGCACTGGTCTCATGTCCGAGGAGCTCCGAGTGAGCTCTGAGCCCAGTGCCCGTGGTGCTGGTCTTTCCCTGCCGGATGCGCGGGATGAAGCTGATAACAAACTGTAGGAGAGGGGCAAGAAGCCGTGGATGTTGCATGGACTGCTCCACACACGGTGCTCGGTTGAGCAGGGACAGCAGGCCCAGCCCGGCTGGGGGTTGTTGCAGGTACCTGTGCTGTTCTACAGAAGCAGCCATGGCTGGATTCCTGCTCTGGCGTGCGCTCCACGGCTGCATCTGGCAAAGAGAGAGCACAGCCAGAGCTGAGGGGCTGCGGGAGAGGCTGGAGAACAGAGCCCAGCCCTGCGCTGCCCAGGCAGGGAGAGCCCCAGGATGCCCCAGGGGGATGGAGCACGGCCACTGCAGGGTGTCTGCCCAGCCCCTCTTCCGTCCTGTCCGTGGGCATGTCCCCAGGGGATGGCATGGCATGGGATGGGGCCAAATTGGCTGCAGGCCCCAACCCTGCAGTACAGCTCTGCCACTCACCCTCCTGCGATGGATGGAACGGCACCACCTCTTCCGTCTCCTGTGCTGGGGCAGCTCCAAGGCCTTCTTCCTCCTCCTCCTCCTCTACCCAGGCCAGCTTGGGCACTCTTGGGGGTCTTTGCTCCATGTCCATGACTGGAGTTACTTGCAGGAGAGATGCCTTGGAAAAGCTCCAAGGCACCAAGTCCCACTCTCTGCCGGTGAGGGCAGCTGCAGAATAGAAGCCTCAGAAGGCCACGGGTCAGCAATTCCTGTGCTCTGGACTCAAGCTCAGCTGCAGGAACAATGCCGCGGAAAAGCTCCGGCTCAGACGGGAACGAGTGCGCTGTGCGGGGGCTCCTCACGGCACCGCTCTGTCCCGTTCTGCACCGTTGCCTGTTCCGTGCACCCGGGCAAGCTTCTATTCCCCACGTGTCACAAAGGGCCCTTGGACACTGGCTTCCGTTGCATGCCACGGTGACCGTGCTGCAGCGTGCCACCCAGGCCCCTTGCACACACTGCCTTCTGTCCTGGGGCCGCCCCCAGCCCACCCAAAGTAGCCCAGGTTGGAGGGAATCCCTGGCCTCGGGGGTCTAAGACAGCCCGACAGGCTCTTTAGGAAGGGCTCAGACCATCAGCAAATGCTGCCCTCCTCTGCGGGCTCAGTCCTATTCCCATATGTTTCCCTGAGAGCATTTCAATGTCTAAATGATAATCATTTGAAGGGAGGGGATTTACATTTTCCATTTCAGAGAAGGCTTCTGCCTTCCTTAGCAGACACCTGGCTTTTCAAAGCAAGACAATTGTTTCTCATCTTGCAGATGCGCAGCTGCTGGGGAGCCCCGTTTTTACACCGGGGACCTGGAGAACCATCCCCAGCAATTGGGAAAATCCTAAATGGTCCATCAACCCATAGGTGAGATCTCCAAATTTGCCCCAAAAGTGGGTCCAGCTTTTATAGGCCAAAAAGAGCAAGTCCAATTGACTTGGTGATATTTTTATCCCAGAAACCCCTGCTGCTGATGGCACATTTCACAATCAGCAGAGACACAGCTAGGCCAAAGTCCAGACCACTGCTGGGAGGCTTTCTCCTCAAATACCCTTCAAACAAACCTCCATTCAAGTCAGTTGGGAAAGTTGCTTAAAATGATACATTTCTGGTACATAAATACACAGGGTTATGTGAAAGATTCTAAAGCAGCTGCTTTGGAGTCAAAGAGCCAGCATTACGAGTCCTTGTCATCTGTTTGTAGCTAAATCACACTTCAGGGGATTTGAAGGAGTTTGGAACGAGCTAGAGAGCAGACCACTGAGTTTTTTAGATGATGCCATTTCTTTTCCTTATCTTCTGCACAGACAGGAAGGGTGAGTTTGGCTCCCATTTCCACCACATGGCTCACAAGGCCGCCAAGACTTGTAGTTACAAGAGCTTTTAAGGATTTCCCTGCCAATAAGACACTGCCAATAAGGATGTCTATGTTTTGGACCCAATCCTTCAAGATTTTGTCTTATTGGAATCATGCTACCATGTAAGCTTCCTTAGCCAACCATGTTATGGCACACAAACCTACGGCACTGCATCCTAAGCTTCTTGTTTACCATTGTAACTACTCTAATTTCTTCTAGATCTTGAACTCTACAACTCTAAACTTTCCTCCACTTCAGCTTTCCTCCACGTTTCTCTGCTATGAACTATAAATCCACATTCTCGCTTCTAGCATTTAAGTTTGGAAGCCCTTTCCGAGGTCTCAGATCAAATCCTGTGTTTAATTCAAAGCTTTGCTGGCAAGCCCAAAGGTCTGAGAATTCCCAGCCTTTCGGTTTCCAACAACACTGATGCTGTTAGTTCCAGAGTGCCCAGGATCCGTCTGGATCAGTCAATTCTGGCAGGAACAAGGCAGCTGCCAGGGGGCTGCTTATGGCTTCTGATCCCCGATTGCTCAGGGCTTCCCAGTGCCCCAGCCCCTCAGGGTCTCCCCCAGCCCGGCCAAGCTGCCCGGCAGCAGCACCGCAGCCCCACAGCAGCTCTGGAGCAGCCCCAGCCAGAGGCACCTCGGGGCCCTCAGCAAGGCAGCCAGCAGCTCACGGGCAGGAGGACATGGATGGCGCTTCCTGCCTGGCACAGGGCTTGTGGCCATCTCCAGGCACCGCTCTGGTAGGGATCCCCGCAGCTCCGGCCCCTGCCCAGCCACTCTGTGGGCAGCACAAAGGCTTCAGTGGAACCACCAAAGGCCAAGGGGCTTCTGGCCCTTTTCCCTGCAGCACTGCACGCCTGGGCAGCCGGCTGAGCACAAGCACCCTTTTCCCTCTCCTCCCCTATGCTCTGCAGACCCTGGGCAGCAAAAGAAAGATCCTGAGAGCTTGTGTATTATAACAGTCTATATTTACATCGTAAAGAAAAAGAAAAATAGAAAAGAGCATTCTTGAAGAAAAAGAAAATGCCTCCTGACTCAGGAGGCCCCAGGAAAAAGAGCCTCTGGGATCAGCTCTGAATAGAACTCTGACAGGGCAGGCAGCTGAGCTGTGACAGCCGAGGCCGTGTCTTCCACGCCCTGCACAGGTGGTTTCGGAGCCACTGGAACACGGAGATCGAAGCTGGCTCTCCTGACTTGAGGACGCACAGTGTTTGAATTGCCAGTTTTCCTACAGCAAGGCTGACGTCATTTGTTTTTTCTTCAAGGGCTGCAAGAGAGAGCCACGGTCAGATCCCAGATCTTCCAGGAGAGCCCCCAGCCAAGGCCATCCCAGCCGGCTCTTGCCATGGCCAGGAGGGAACAGAGACCCAGGGGATCAGCCAGAAGCTGCTGGCCACGAATGGCACACGTGGCCCTGAAATCTCAGTGTGCTCGGCCCACGGGAGCAGAACCCTCTGCAGCCGGGGCAGGGCTCGCAGCTCCCCCTGCCGGCCCCCGCGCTCAGCCCGCTGCCCTCACTCACCACTGCAGATCATCAGGAGCTCTTGCTGCTGCCCCCTCAAGCTCTGCCCGGCGATCCCTGTGAACACAGAGCCTGTCACGGCCCCAGCGGCACAGCTCCCTGACAGTGGCGCTGCCCGTACTGTGGCCACAGGCCCTGCTGGCCCGGCAGGGCTCAGCCCGGCCCTTGCCGCACACTGCTGCCCCAGGGCACGGCTTCCAGAGGGCGGCAGAAGAGCCGAGGCCGGGCGGGGCTCCACGGTACTGGGCCCGGCCCGGGTGGCGCTGCCGGGGCAGCAGGCGGGGCTGAGGCTGAGCTGCGGCGGGCCGGGGAGGGAGCGCGGGGCTTGTGGCTCACCCATGAACCTGACGGCCGCCTCTCGCAGGGGCTCCTGTGAGGGGCTCTGCAGGTAGCGCAGGGCCCGGCGCAGGTGCTCCGGGGCTTGGGGCACTGTCAGCACCTGCTGCTCCAGCCAGGGCTTCTGCTGGCCCTGACAGCAACGCCCAAAGTGGGGCTGATCCCGAGGGAGCAGCAGCAGGGCCTGGATCTGATCCCTGACTCTGGGCCAGGGCTGCACAAATGACCCCACAGCAGCAGCAGCAGCAGCAGATGGAGCTGACTTTGAGCACAGCCCCTGCCCCTCTTCCCTGCCGTGTGCAGCGGTGTCACAGCAGCCGGAGGCACCTGGGAGCCCCCAGTGCCAGCAGGGACTTGAGATGGCAGCCCTGGGCTCCTGGAGGATGTGCAGGGAACGAAGCTGGGGACTCCCTGTGCATGTGGAGCTTCCAGATGGAAAAGGCTGCTGTGCCCAGGCAGCTCCAAAGGCACAGAAAGGAGGGTCTGGAGCACTGGGTCTGTGCCAGTCCCACAGTCCTGGGCAGCAGGCAGCGAGCCCTGGGGGAACAGAGGGCACAGCAAGAGGGACAGAAGCAGGCAAGGTCAGAGCCTGGGAAGAGCCAGGCCCGGGAGCAGGAACAGCTGCTCCATTGCACTCTTGGAGAAAGCTCTTGGCTGGTTCAAAGCGCTGAAAGGCGTGAGGGGCAGAGAGGAGGCCACAGCAAACAATGCTCCTGTTTGCACAGCCTCCCCTCTCCGTGTCCCAGCAGGAATTGGATGGACTGTATTGGTCTCTGCGAGTCATCTCGTTCAGCAGGAGCAGCTCAGCACCAGGAGCTGAAGGAGCTGAAGCCTCAGGCCACAGGAGCTGGGCAAGAGGGAACTTTGTGAGCAAAGTCATGCTGCTAAAGCAGACCCAGCTGAATGCAGTGGATATAATCATGGAATCACAGAATCCTTTCTGTTGGAAAAGACCTCTGAGCTCCCCCAGTGCAGCCGGTCAGCCAGCAGTGCCAAGGCCAGCACTAAACCACGTCCCTGAAGTGCCAAGGCCTGGACAAGAGCCCTGAGTGAGGCCTGGACAGCAGCCCTGAGACAAAGGTGCCTCTGGATGAACCTTCCAGCCAAAGGTTATCTTTGTATCTGCTCCCTAATGGAATGTGCATGGTCATTAGCACTGTGATAGATGTAGGCACTCCATAGTGAAATATGATTGACCTTTCTGTGTTTAGAAGGCAGACAAGGCCATGGAATCTGACATCTGGCCTGGTTTGGGGCTGAAGGATCAAAGTCAGCTGCCTTAGCTCTTCCTTGAGCCCTGGCCAGGCTTTTGGAGGGAACCAAGAGGAGGATGAACCCAGATGTTCCCGCAGTGGAAGTGCTGTCAGTTTGTTCATTCAGCACTGTCAGAGCTGGGCCCTCTCCCAGCGGGGTTGGAGCCTCACCTGTGGCTGGAGGCACCTGCAGGAATTCCCAGTGCCCAGGAGTGGCTCTGCAGCCCTGGGCTGTGACAGCTTCCCCCAGCTGCTGTGTGGATCTGGGGGATGGGAAAGGCTGAGGGTAAATGCTGCTGGATCTTTGTTCATCCCTGCAGGCAATATTTGGTGGGGATGATTGGGTGCATTGCTGAGCTGCTCCTTTTGTGATTCTTTGCTGCTCTGAGCTGCAGTAAATGACACTGATTCCTTCAGCTGGAGTCTGTGTCTTTGGTGCTGACCCTGCCCACTGGTAAAACAAAACTGGCACAGTCTGGCCAGATGACAACAAAATGTCACTTGTTCAGTGTAAATGTGAGGAATCAGTCACATCAGGAATTCCCAGATGGGAAGCCCTTCCCTGGAGTTCCCTGGCTCTGGAGAGGGCTGAGGTGGGAGCACCGTGTGAGCAGTGGGGCAGTTGATTAAAAAAAGCTGCACCCCTGGATGTGTTCAAATGCATCCAAAAATTGCATGTGGAAAAGGAAAAGAACTTGTGGGTTTGGGGAGACACAGATGAATTTGTTAAGAGTACATTGGAAACAGCACCTTCAGAAGGAACAATTATTGTTGGAATGCTCCCACATGGAGCAACAGAAGGAGGTCTTAATCTTGAGCTCAGATGCATTTTGCAAGTGAAATATTAATATAATATATAACTATATATGTATTTATAGTATAATAAGGCCTTAAAATGTATTTTATATGTATTTGTATATTTTTATATATTTTATATATGTATATGTCTATATCTATCTATATCTTTATTTCTAAAACAATATGTACATGTAAACTAATAACAATGTGAAATAGTGTTGACAATACTAATTTTGAAGCTTTGGCTGCTCAGTGATGTAACACTAAATACCCTAGAGAACAGGATTGGCCAGGACCCTAATGTCAGTGGTCAACTTTGTAAGGTTGTATACAATGAGAAAAGGAGGAAGGGATGAAATTGGCTATTTTTACAGGGTTTGCTGATACTGTGATGCAGAGTGCTTTGTCTGTTCCTGTGAAAAATACAGTGATGAAGCCTGCAGGGTTTTTCGTGTCCCAGACTATCCACAAGCTGCAGGATTGGTTGAAGGGGTGAAGGGGTTGTTAAAGGAACAGTTGAAAGAATGAGGAGATGGGAACCTGTGCCCATGGAGAACCCATCTCCTAGCTGTGCTCCATCCCCTTAACAATGGCCCACTGGGGAAATGGAAACCCCCTGGCTGTGCATGGTTTCACCCAATTCACATTAACGAGCTAAATCAAATATTGGAAGAAATAATAAGTGATGCTGTTAAAATATCCAGTAGCACATCCCAGGAGCTCCAACAAACACAAATGGGGCTCTGCAGAACTGCATGGCCTTGGATTATCTGCTTGCTGGCCAGGGAGGAACCTGGGCTGTTCCATGACAGGAATGTTGCAGGAATGTCTGTCAGTGTTGGGTTTGAGCCCCAACAATCAGGAATCAGCTCGATATAAAGATCAGTAGAGTGGAGGCAGAAAGAAGAAGAATCTTTATGGTGGGATTGGCTCCCAAATGGGGAGGCTGCTGTGAAATGCATTCATGGCAGTCACTGTAATCATTGCAGTGTGAGCACTTGGTGTGTTATGATTCCATGTTCAAGTTGCTCTGACACCTTGTGCTGGAAATGGAGTACTGGGACTTGTCTAAAATGAGACACAGTCTCAAGAAAAAAAGGGCATTTGATAAAGAACAGAGAATAGCAACTAATTAGGCATGTTTTTAAAGGAATGTAGATTATAGCTCTGAGTAATGAACTTGAACAGCACTTAATTGAAGAACAAGAGGTGTTGCCTTTGTGCCTAATACCCAAATCTAAACTCTGTTATCCAAAGAATTGTTGGTAAGGTTGCAGTTCATCTGTAGGTCAAAGCACTGATTGAAGTACTGAGGCCTCACCACGCCCTGACTGAGGCCTGAACAGCAGGACCTGAGGCAAAGCTGAGCTCCAGATGAACCTTCCAACCAAAGGTTATATTGGCATCTGCTCATTAATGATTTATTACCAGCAATATGATCTCTATACGTGTTCATTGGTGAAATATGAATTTACCTTCCTGTGTTTGGAAACCAGACCAGGCCCCATTTGGCTTTGTTTGGGGCTGTAGGATCAAAGTCACCTCCCTTGGTTCCTCCTTGAGCCCTGGCCAGGCTTTGGGAGAAGCAAATGAGGAGAATGAAACCAGGTGTTCCCACACTAGCAGTGATGTCAGCTTGTTTGTTTAACAGTGTAAAAGCTGGGCCCTCTCACAGCGAGGTTGGAGCCTCATTGTCTGCAAAGGTGGGTGCACCTGCAGGAATTCCCAGTGTCCAGGAGTGGCTCTGCAGACCTTGGCTGTGAAAGGGTTAAAAGCACTGTGCCTAGGCATACCTGGACAAGAATAAGAGACACTGCACCCGATATGGAAGCTTGCAAAAATTCAGCCACCAGCTCAAGACACAGGATGAAACTTGGCAAGAACTAGGGAACAAAACTGGCAGAAATGAAGGCCACTGACAGGGACTGTGGGGCCTGAACCAAGTCCCAGCCCCACTGAGAGCGGCTGTGCCAGACATGCTGCAACTTCAGGAGCAGCTGAGCCCCAGGCAGCCAAGTGGTGGCACCATGGACGTTCCTTTCTTCCCCCTCAGAAAGGACACTGGGAAGCTGGGGAAGTGTCATGGAAAGGAGTAGGGATGGTGGGAGCTGTGGAACAGCACTAACACGAGAAACCCAAACTCTTCTGAGAAAGGAGGGCAGAAATCCCTGGTGTCCAGCATCCTGCCACAGAAACCCATTCCCAGAATTACCAACATAAAACCATCCTCCAATTCTCAGGATTGTGCTGCTCCTGACCCACTAACACCTTCCCACCAGAGTGAAGCTCTGAAGTGGGATTGATGGAGGAAAGCTGAGCCCTGAGCCATGCCAGGGTCAGTGCCAGGAACATCCCCTGGTGCTGTTTAACAGCGGCTCTGCAGGACCTGGGGATGCAAACAGGACAAACCTGAGCATCTCCTACCATCAGATACCTCAGAGCTCACACAGCAACACGGCCGTGGCTCTCCCAAACTGGATTTAGGAATGGCACAGCTACTGCAGCCAGTGGATCCAGATCTGCCCAGATCCCTTTGGGACTCCTGCTTTTGGTGTCTCTGCCTCCTCTCCCTGCCCCAAGGAGGCTCCTCTCTCCCCTCTCCCTACCCTGACAAGAGAGTCACACAAATAAAGACGTGGGATTACCGGATGCTGAGGGGTTGTAGCAGGAGCCTTCTCCAGGTCTGGCCTGTTTAAAAAACCCATACAGTCTCCTACAGCCAGGAACCTCCTTGCTCACCCTCTCCAAGGGTGTCAAGCTCAGGAAGGGATTCCTGCCACCCTCTCCAGCCAAGAGAGCTCCTGTGTCTCCATATCAGGGGATAAAACCGAACACAGGAACCCTGGGGGGACTGAGATTGTGGCATGGGGACATCTGCATTTATTTCCCAGTGACAAACAAAAATGTGGAATGGTGCAAGAGCTTGTTTTCATCTACATCAACCTTTGATAAACGTCCCTCCTCCTGACAGCGACTCCTCTGCAGCTGCTCTGGGAGATCTCCTGGGCCCAGCCCAGTAAGAGGAGATTGCAGTGGTGCTGAGGTGCTCGAGGGGGCCCATTCCAATGCTCTGCTGAAGTCCAAGGACATTGTGTTTCCCCAAGGAGCAACGTTCCTTTCTGGAACTCACTGCCCATGAGGGACATGATTCAGTTGCTGCCCTTGGATGAGTTCCAGCCACAGGGAGAGGGAGGAGGAGATGATCCCACCCATGGCTGCTGCTGGGCCCAGAAATTTGGTGAGATAAAGCTCAGACAGAGCTTCAGCATCTCTCCCAAAATCACAGAATGGCTTGGCTTAGAAGAGACCCTAAAATTCATCTCGTTCCACCCCCTGCTATGGGACAGGACACCTTCCACTATCCCAGGCTGCTCCAAGCCCCATCCAGCCTGGCCTTGGACTCAGCCAGGCAGCCACAGCTTCTCTGGGCAAGCTCTCATGTCTGCCTATGTGAGCAGGAACAGACCTGAAGGAACAGCTGGAGCTGAGCCAAGGCAGGACTGGGCTGGGGATCAGCAAAAGCTTCTTCCTCCAGAGGGGGCTCAGGCACTGGCCAGGCTCCCCAGGGAATGGGCACAACCCTGAGGCTGCCGGAGCTCCAGAGCCCTTTGGACACTGCTCCCAGGGCTGCACAGGCTGCGATTGTTGGGGGGTCTGTGCAGGGCCAGGGGCTGGACTGGCTGATCCCAATGGGCCCCTGCCAGTTTAGCCCCTTCTGCAATTCTCAACCTTTGGCTCAGCCTTTGTGTCCCCGCGAGGCACTGGCAGAGCTGTTGGGGACAGGGCAGGAGCGGTGACAGCCCCAGCGTTCCCCTGTGTGTGACACCCCAGCAGTGACAGCCCCAGCGTTCCCCTGTGTGTGACACCCCAGCAGTGACAGCCCCAGCGTTCCCCAGTGTGTGACACCCCAGCGGTGACAGCCCCAGCGTTCCCCTGTGTGTGACACCCCAGCGGTGACAGCCCCAGTGTTCCCTCCCTGCAGTCGCTCCAAGGGAAGTGTCCAGAGCCGTGTCCAGTCCATGGAACTGAGCGGCCACTGCCCACCCCGGCCTGGGCTGATGTGGATTTCTCTGCACACAGCTCGGGGAAGGTCCCCATGGCCACCTGCACAGTGCCACAGACAAGTGTCAGACACAGTGACAGAGCTCTGCCCAGAGCTGACAGGGGGAGTTATTTCAAAAAGAAAAAAAAAAAACAAAAGAAAACTAAGAAAACCCAAACAAAAGCATGCAAAAAAAAATTAAAAAAAAAAATCAGCACATAAACAAGAAAAAAAAAAAAAGAAGAAAAAACCAAATAAAAAGACCTCAAAATCCAAAAAAAGCAAAACAAAAAAAATCAAAGCAAAATAAAGAACAAAAAACCAAAACCAACCAAAAAAAAAAACAAAATAAGAAAAAGAGAACTTCCCCCAGCAGACCTGTTCCATCGTTCACTTGTCAAACCTACACTCACACAACACCTGGAGCTGCATAAAATAAGGATGCATTGGGCACATTTGCTGGAAAAGCAGGTTCAGGACAGGCTCTCAGCAGAGCTGTTCTCAGCTAAGCCAAAAAAGCCCCTTTGGCAGCTGCAGGGACATTGGAAATGTAGAGCCTCAGCCCACAGGGCAGAAAAGGGCTCTGAGTTCCCCTCCCCTGACACTAAACCCTGTTCCCAGGCTGCTTCACACTCAGGATTCTTCTGGAGGACTGGGCAGAGCTGAGAGTGGGCTCTAGCTTCTCTGTGCTGCGTGTCCTAAAGGTGTCTGGGAGAAGGAATTTCGGGTCAGCTCCGCTGGCACAATTCCTTCTGGTGCAGGGCACAGCGCTGGGATGGGCTTTGTGTGCCGAGGCTTTGCTGCAGCCAAGGAAAGCTCCTGGCTCAGGGTCACCTTTGCTGCTCAGCCAGAGCCCTGAATGCCCCAGCAGCAGCAGCAGAGAATGGCAGCATTTCCACGGGCTGGCACAGGAGGGGAGATTTCCCCCTGAAAAGAGGCTCCCGTTCCAGTTGTTGCATTCAGGCAGCTGCAGATCCCTCAGCTTTGGCTGCCCAGCAGCTGGAAATGCAAGTCCAGGAGCTCTGTCCATGGCCAGCCCCAGCAGGTGACAGCAAGGACAGGGCCCTGGCAGCGGGACATTTGCAGAGAGCGCCTTCAGCAAGCGCTGGGGGTCGGGACTGTGTGCAGAAAACGCCCGGGGGGTCTCTGCAGCCAGGCCAAAGGAACAAAGTTTCAGTTTCAGAGCCTCCCTGCTCCAGAGCCGCAGCTGCGAGAGCGGGGCAGCTGCCGGGATCGGAGTGCCAGGGCCGGGCCGCAGGTGGGGGTTCCAAGGGGCTCGGCCGGAGCAGCTTTTTGTCCCGGGGCACCGGGGGCATTGCCGCGGGGTTGGGGTTGCCTGGGAAGGCGCAGCAGGACAGGGTGGCAGTGGTTGGTTTGTGGATTTGTTGTTGGGATGTTTTGTTGGCGGCCCCGGGCGGGCTGTGGGAGCCGGGAGCGGCCGGGCGGGCCCGGAGTCGCCCCTCGGGCCGGGAGCCCCGGGCAGAGCTCTGTGCTCGGGGCCGAGGCCCGGGCGGCCCGTGGGCCCCCGGCGCAGGCGGGTCCGTGTGGCCGGGCCGGCCCAGCCGTGTCCGCAGCGGGCTCCGAGGGGAGCGGCCCGGCCCGGCCGTGGCCGTGCGGGGCCTGCCGGGGCTCGGGGGGCCGGGCCGGGCAAAGGCTGAGCGAGAGCGGGGGAAGCGCTGGCACAGAGGCCCCGGGCTCGCCGTGCCCACCTGGCCACGCAGCCGGGCTCGGGGGCCGCCTCGCTCGGAGCCGGCCCCGGCTCCGGGGGTCCCCGGGGCTCCGTGGGCAGGGGGCGGCGGGGGCTGCCGGAGCTCTGTGCCCGGGGCTGGGCGCAGCTGCCGGGGCAGCGGAGGATGCAGGGTCCCCCGTGCTGGGGCTGCCTCTCCCCGGCCCAGGGGCTGCACTGTCAGCCCAGAGCCACATGGGGATCGCCCGGCACCAGCAGGGCTGGCAGGGAAACCCGCAATGGGGGGAGCAGAAACGGGCAATACGAGAGCTGGGGGTGCTCCAGAAGCCTGGATATGTTGGCAGCATGGACAGGGAGGACCCATGGATACCCCAGGACCCTGAAACAGGGACCCCGAACAGTGCTGACCCCTGGGACACCTGTGACGTCAAACTGTTGAGCCCAGAGAATGGGAACCTCTGGGATTGCCAGGAACCCCAGCAGCCCAGAGAGCAGGACACCAATACAAACTTGATCCACAGCAACCCAGACAGGGTTGGGCTCCAGGAGCCCAAAGTGGGGAGACCTGAGAGGGGAAACTTTGTGTTGGGTTTTTTTGCTGAATCTTTTTGCTGAATCTGGTCATTTGTGTATTTTGGGAAACTGAATCTCCGTGGTTTTTTGGTTTATACAGGCACCAGATTCCCGGTGAGTTCTAGAGTTTGGAGGTCCAGGTGCCCAACACTGGAACTGCAATACCTCAGGGCAAAGGTGACCAGGGTCAAAGAGAGACACCTCTCTGAGTATAATGGTCTCAGCCATCAGCATTTCCAGGCTCATGGTAATGCAGCAGGCTTCATTGGTATCACCCAGTTCAGTGCTGGTTTCTCCCTATATGTACTCCCCCTAGAATGTTCTCTGCTTTCTTGTCCCCTGTTGGTCCTGGTTTACTGCAATGCTCCGCCCCTGTTGCCTCATTGGTTCCCCAGTTGGCTGCCCCTCCTCTGCGCCACTTGTGCTCAGTTCCCATTGGTCCTTGACCCTCAGCTCCGCCCCTTTCGCCCCATATAGAACCATGTGTCCTCAGCCCCATTTTGTCTTTGGCCCTGGACCCTCTTCATTGCTATAAACTGTGTTTGGATCTCTGCACAAAGATCCATTATTGGACTTGTCTGTTAGCAGGTTAAGCAAGCGTGCTCCGGGCTCTGGGTGTGTAGGTCGCTCACAGAGGCTCACTGTGGATGTGCTGCAAAACTAGAGATGGACTTGGGCAGGAGGAACCCCCTAACCCACTGTGCTCATCCAATGTATTTTTTTTCCCAAATCAGAATTTCCCATTCCCTAACCTTGACGTGATGGAGGGGGAGGCTGAGAGAAAGATGCCCCGGGACACTCATGCAGGTGAGGAGGAAGTCAGTGCCCCTTTCCCCCTCTCTCCTGCTCCATCTCCCAGCCCAGCAGGGCCCGCAGCTGCAGGACAACCCTGCTGCCAACACCGTCCTGCTGGGGATGCACTGAGGCGATTTCCTTCCCCTTGCCTCTGGCATGGAGGCAAATCCCATCCTCTCTTTGTCCTTCCTCCCCCAGACAAGGAGCTGAGGAGGGAGACTAGGGAGGACAAAGCCCCACTGAAGAACCTCGTGGAAGAAAAGCCCTACAAGTGCTTGGAGTGTGGGAAGAGCTTCAGGCACAGCTCCCACCTGATCAGCCATCAGATGATCCACACCGGGGAATGGCCCTACGAGTGTGGGGAGTGTGGGAAGGGCTTCGTCTACAGATCCACCCTTGTGATCCACCAACGCATCCACACGGGGGAGAGGCCTTACGAGTGTACTGAGTGTAAGAAGAGGTTTCAGACAAGCTCCCATCTTCTCCAGCACCAGCGGATTCACTCAGAGGAGAGGCCCTTCCACTGTCCTCACTGCGGGAAGGGCTTCAAGATAAACTCCAATCTCGTCAGGCACCAGCGCATCCACACTGGGGAGAGGCCCTATGAGTGCACCCAGTGTGGGAAGAGGTTTCACACCAGCTCCAATCTCCTCCTGCATGAGCGGATTCACACAGTGGAGAGGCCCTTCCGCTGCCCTGAGTGTGGGAAAGGCTTTAAGCAAAACTCCCACCTTGTCGCCCACCGGCGCATCCACACTGGGGAGAGGCCCTACGAGTGTCCCCAGTGTGGGAAGAGCTTCACTCGGAGCTTTCACTTGACCAGACACCAACGGCAGCACCAGTAAGGGAAACCCTGTGAGTGCCCCACCTGCAGAAGAGCTTTGTGCACTGCTCCTGCTTCATCCCCCATTGGAGGTCCCACATTAGAAAGAGCCGTGGTTATCCATGTTCCCCGGGATCCATGCTGGGAAGACACCTGTCCCTTTTCCTGCCCCTGACAGTGGCATGATGTGGGATTGAATAAGATGAGGGTCTGACCCTGGCCATGTCATTACATTCACTCCCACCTCAGGTCATTGCCAGGGACAGGAATAGGACTCTTTCTCCCTGAGGAGAAGGGTGTCCTTTCCAGGCAGGAAGAAATTGTCGCTGGGAAGAGCCAGTCAGTTGGGTTGTAGTTTTCCCTTTTTCTTATCCCTTCTGTTACCAATATTGTTTTTGTTTCTGTTTGTTCCATATGCTGTTGCTGTTCTCAATAAATTGTTCTTATCCCAGCCCAGGGTCTTTACCTTTTGTGCTTTCCATGGGAAGTGGGAGGGCAGCGAGGGCAGCGCGGTTTTAGTAGGAGCAGAAAATTGGGGAATCCCACTCCTGAATCCTGGCCCGTGGAAACCGAGCATCCCAGCTGGTCCCAGCTGTGGTGGTCATGGCAACAGCCTTGGGAGTGGGTCCCTGGCTGGGGCTGTGGGAACCTCTTCCCTCTGGTGCCCAGGGACAGGAGTGGAGGGAATGGCTGCAGCTGAGTTGGGGCAGGCTGAGGTTGGATCTCAGGAAAAGGTTTTTCCCCAGAGGCTGCTGGGGCCCTGCCCAGGCTCCCCAGGGAAGGGTCCCAGCTCCAGGGCTCTCTGAGCTCCAGCAGCATTTGGACAGCGCTGCCAGGCCCAGGCTGGCATTGTTGGGGTGTCCTGTGCAGGGCCAGCAGTTGGACTGGAGGATCCTGATGGGTCCCTCCCAATTCAGCCAGTTCTGTGGTTCTGGGATCCCATGAACCTGGAGATGGGACTGCCAATGGTTGCCATGGCAACAAACTCTGTGTGCAGGCCTGAGCTGGTGTCCATGGCAACCACCCCTGGCATGGGGTCTCCATGGAGCTGCCAAGGGACTGAGCGTAGCAACAGGGGGCTGGTGATGGTTGCCATGGAAACTGACAATTGCAACCTGGTGATGGTTGCCATGGAAACTGACCAGCACAACCGGGAGTTGATGATGATTGTCTGCTAAGGATCAGATTTGTTACAGGCCCTCAGAGGAGTTCCATGGGGATTTTCCAAGAGGCTCCAGGCTGTTCAAGAGCTGGAATGTCACAGGCAGAGACAGCAGCTCCATGGAGACCTCCCAGGGCTTTCTGGGGATGTAAAGAGCCATGTGGTCAGAAGCAGTCATAGCCATTCCATGGTGACATCCCAGGGGACCTTGGGCTGCAAAGGCACCGATCTGTCACAGGCTCCACCGTGACATCCCAGGAGTCCCCAGGCTGCCCAAGAGCCGGAATGTCCCTGACACTCACAGGGGTTCCTGTCATGGGGAGGAAGGAAGGGAGCCCGGGAGCTTCAGGCAAAATCTTTTTTTCTTTATTGGAGAAACTCCTGCTGAGACATGAGGTGGTGAAATGACATCCAAGGGCCACCATGGATCCTCAAATCCCTGCAGAGCCCCTAAAATTCCTTCTAAGAGAGGAGACTGGGAGCAGCTGGATCTAATCCCAGCCCCAGAATTTCTCAAAGGTGTCAATGATTGGACAGGTGGAATTGAACCTTAATGCCATTTATCCCACAGGATTAATGATACAATACCAGATAGATTTATGTAAATACAGCTCTGATTGATTCTGAACATGATTAGACAGAAAGATCTTAACCAGTGTTGTTTACTCCACAGTTCAGGAGCTGTAAGAATTATTAGAATATTCTGCTCTAGGGAGCAATTCTGAAGTCAACAGGGCCTTGCTGCAGTTTTTGGAGCCCATTGCAGGCAGAGCATCCTGCTCCAGCAGGAACTGCCTTTCCTGTGCCATGAGCAGGGCAGGTCCCGCTGCAGGAAAAGCCCCAGGCCAGCCCCAGCACAGGGAAGGCCTCGGCCACAAGGGCAGAGTGCCGTGCTGGCAGCTGTGCCAGGGAGAGCCTGAGGCACCAAAGGCACCTTGGCAGCAGCAGCTGCTTGCAGGGCATGGCCAGAAGCCTCCCTTGGCAACCCGGCCTGGTGGCCACCACTGCAGAGCTGCTGCCTCAGGGCTCCTTTCTGGCTGGGCTCTGAAAAGCCACTTGTGCTCCAGAAGTCTGACTGGGAAGCCATTGGCACCAGCACCTTGGGGACAAGATATTCATGACAAAACTCTTCATGCCAGCAGAGACAAGGCAGGGGCAGAGGAAAGGGGAGAGCCAGGCCCAGGGACAGGGCTGCCATGGTGATGGCTGTGAGGTCACTGCCCCTGCAGCAGCCTGGCTGCCTTCATCAGACATTCTGGCCGAATGTTTTGAGGGCATTCAACATATCAGAGAACCCACACTACAGGAATTCCATCCCTGGGGAGGGGATTTAACTGGGTCAGGTTGCACAAAGCTCCTGCCCTTGGACCATTCTTGGGATGGGTAATCCACTTCTCTGGAAAAAAATAGTTGCAGTTTTGTGCCACTCATAATTGGAAAATACTTCCTCCTTCTAACAAAAGTAAATCCGCCCTCATTCAGCTTAAAGGTTTTCACGCTTGTTGTGTCACTGCAAGATTTAGGAGAAAATAACTTTGACCACTACTTTTCCATTTTCACAGACCTTGGAAAGGAACCAAAAATCTCCCAAGATGGGGTTTGGAGGCCTCATCACATAACCAGCAGGGAGAGGCTGAGGGCTCTGGGGTCAGTGGGATGGAGACTGAGGATGGAATAGGAGTAGCCTGGGAGGGATTGAAGGGTGGTTTCAGAGAGGCTGGAGCTGTTCTTCATAGAGGATATAGGCATGAGAAGGAAATAATGGCACCAACGGGAAATGGGGAGTGTCAAGAATTTTTTGCAGATAGAGGAGTTTTTGCAGGACAATGGCCATATTCAGCTGACGCAAAATCCAGCCTGCTTGGGATAATGGACAGTGGAAATGTTCACAAACAATGATGGACATATTCAGAAAATGGGGTCGGTATATCCTTGAAAAAGATACAAGAAGAGTCATCTGGATTCAGCAAGTTTGAGCTTGGGAAAGTAAGGAAAAAGACAGTTTTTGGGTGGGACAGAAAACCACAGCCAGATACATGGAAAATTAGATGATCCAATCAGCCTCCTATTTTAGACGCGTGAACAGCTAGGAAAACCAATCATTTATTAGCTAGAGACACGTGGACAGTAGAGAATTATTATAAATATAGTCTTTTTAGGGATAATAAAATTGGGCTTCACTGGATCATATTGGTTATGGTGTGATGTCCCTGAACCTCCGCATCCCTCTATTTCCCCCCCACAATTGCCTAATTATTATTAAATTTTTAAAAACTCTTAGCAGTGAATTCTGTTGTTCATAAGGAGAAATAAAGCAGCCAGCAGTTTCTTTGCAGAAAGGCCCTTTGCTCCAGGCTGAAAGTGCTGGATTGCCAGGGAGCAGGCAGAAAGCTGAGAGCTGAGCTGCTGTATTGGACTGGCATCCAAACTTGGCAGAAAAAGTGTTTTCATTCTTTCATTTTAATCCTCCTATCGGCAGTGTCTGATTTTCACCTGGAAGTGGACAAGAAAGCAGGAGCAGCCCTAGGGATGAGGGCACCATGCCCCGACGTGGGGTCCAGTTCCGGCCCTGGCTCCTCCCGGGGCCCGCGGAGGACACAGGCTGCGCGGCCGCTCCCGCCGCCTCCGCTGCGGCTTCCCCGCCCCGAGCTCCGCCGCTCGGTAGCGCGGCCGCCGGCCCCGAGCCTCCCGTGCCGCGTTCCAAGGATCGAACGCCTGGGCATGGCCGGCCCGGGGCGGGTGAGGGGCGCTCGGGGGCCGTTGCTGGCCCCGGGCCGAGCGCTGACAGCCGCGTCCCGCCCGCAGGGAAGGCGCAGGAGGCCCTGCAGGAGCGGTACCGGCTGGGTTCGCTGCTGGGGCGCGGCGGCTTCGGCAGCGTCTTCGCGGCCACGCGGGTCTCAGACGGCGCCCCGGTGAGCGGCGGGGCCGGTGGCGGGCGCAGGAGGAGGAGGGCGGAGGAGGAGAAGGTCGGGGCGCGGCGGGACGGGCGGCGAGCTCAGCCCCCTGCTCTCCCTTGCTCGCAGGTGGCCATCAAACGCGTGCCGCGGGATCAGATCCGGCACTGGGGCGAGCTGGTGAGTGAGCGGGGCCAGCGGCAGAAGCCGGGCCTTGCCGGGCGGCTAGGAGCCGGGGCCATGCAGAGTGGGAGCCTCCGGGATCCCTGCGGGGAGAGCGGGCGTGGTCTGAGCGGGGCATGCAGAGCATCCCGGGCTGGCTGAGGGCTCTCAGAGCCCCGGCACGGCCTCAGCTCCACTGATGGCATCGCGCTCCTCCCGCAGCCCGACGGCACCAGCGCGCCCCTGGAGATCGTGCTGCTGACCAAGGTGTCCTGTGGCTGTGCCGGTGTTGTTCAGCTCCTGGAGTGGCTTGAGCTCCCCGACAGCTTCCTGCTGGTGCTGGAGCGTCCGGAGCGGTGCCAGGAGCTCTCGGGTTTGCTGGCGGAGCGGGGGTTCCTGCCGGAGGAGGAGGTGCGGGGGCTGTTCCGCCAGGTGCTGGAGGCCGTGCGGCACTGCACCAGCTGCGGGGTCCTGCACAGGGACATCAAGCCCGAGAACATCCTGGTTGACCTGGCCAGCGGGCAGCTGAAACTCATTGACTTTGGTTGTGGCACCTTCCTCCAAGACACAGCCTACACCCAGTTTGCAGGTGAGCCCTCACAGGGGATGCTCCTGGGCATCTCTTGATTAGGCCTTGGTGCAGCACCGGGGCTTCCCCCTATTTCAGCCGGGATGGGATTGATGCTGGAGCCAAGTTGGTTTGGGTGGGTGTGTGAAGGGGGCCAGCTCCCAGCCCTGCTGACAGCCTTCAGCAGCCACCGTTGCCTGGGCTGGGGCTGGTGCTGGAGCTGGGGCAGCCAGCCTGACAAAAACCCCCATGGGGGTGGCAGAGAGGGGGCTCTGACCCTGTGCCTCGGATGGTTTGGTGTGCAGGCGAGGAAGGGCTTGGACTGCTCCACTCACCTTGTTTGCCTTGGTTTATTAACATTTTTGGGGCCATGCAGTTGAGGAGGAGAGTGGGTTTTCTCCACCACTGAATGGGTTTTTTCCTTTATGTGTCATGGTTGGGCCTTCTCAGGGTTTCTGCTGCCCTCTTCCAGCACCAGTGGCTTCTTTTCCACCCCGAGTTTGTACGCAAGTCCCAGGTGCTGGCGAGAGGGCAGCGGTCACCCCGTGTGCCACTGGGGCAGCCCCCACATGCCCAGGGATGCGGGGGCCAGGCTCTGGGAGCGGCACCATCCCCCTGCTGAGCTGTGTCTGTGTTCCACAGGAACCCTGTCCTACAGCCCACCAGAGTGGATCCAGCACCAACGCTACCATGGCGAGGCAGCGACGATCTGGTCCCTGGGCCTCCTGCTGTGCCACCTGGTCATGGGGAAGCACCCGTTCAGGAGGGGCCAGGAGATCATCCGGGGGCGGATCTTGTTCCCACGATGGCTCTCTCAAGGTGGATCCTCATCTCTGGGCATGGGGGGAATACCAGTGCTGGGAGACAGCAGCGGGCTCATGGGCATCCTGCTCTGGTGGCTGCTGAGGAGGTGGCACATGTCCTGCTCTCCTGTCCTCTTCCAAACAGAGCATCCATGGGGAAGTTTAGGCTCAGCTCTGGGAACACCCAGCATGGCCTGGGCATGGGAACAGGGGGGCAACCTCTCCAACTGACTGGTGATTTCTGGTTTCTCTCCCCAGAGTGCCAGGATGTCATTAAGAGGTGTTTGTCCATGCAACCCTCGGACAGGCCATCCTTGGAAGAGCTTTTCCATCATCCTTGGGTGCAGGCTGTTCCTCTGCCCTAGAAGATGGGAGAGATCCATGTGCACAGTTGGATCCAGGAGCCTGGCAGGTAAAAGATCCACACATCTCTTAGCAATCAGCAGCAAAGTAAACCAGACTGGTTTAGTCATGCCTGTAGCTCCGAGCTGGGGTCAGCAGAAGGGAACACGCAGCTCGTGGGCTGGAGATGAGCTGGAGACCTGGTGTGACAAGCACTGGTGGCCACCATCCCCCATGGTTTTCTTTGTCTGGTTCACTGACAGCTGGGGCCGTGGGCAGAGCCCTGACAGCCTGGTCTGGCCCCAGGGAAGGAGAAGGAGCCCCTGGAGAAGCTGTTCCAGGTGGGGCTGCTGCTGGAGACACCAAGGACAACCTCAAGGATGACAATCTCTTCCTCAGCCTGGCCAACTGAAGATGATGGACTTGGATTCTGGCACCTTCTTCAAAGCCAGGCTCCACGCCCAATTTGCAGGTGAGTCCGCAGCCAGGGGGATGCTCCCAGATCTGGGCATGGCACAGCCTGGCCGGGCACCAAAGATTCCCCCTTTGCTGGGGCAGGTGCAATGAATTCTTCAGTCGGCTGCCCAGCTGCTTTTTGGCTCTGGGCAGCTGCTGAGGGCTGGATGTGCCGTGGCTGGCTGCAGGCTGGGCACATGTCCTGCCCTCCTGCTCTGCTGCCAAAGGCAGCAGGGATGGGTAGCTCTGGGCACAGCTCTGGGCACAGCCAGCATGGCCTGGGCACTGCAGGCCTTGGCACAAGGGGACAGGAGCCCTCAGCTGACGGGCAGTTTCTGCTTTCTCTCCTTGCAGCCGTGCTCTGCAGGTGCTGAGGCTGCTCTGGGCTCTGCCAGGGCTCTGCTGGGCTCAGCCCTGGGCCCAGCTGGGCTGGCTCTGCCCTCACATTGCCATGACATCTTTGCATCAGACGAGCCCCTTCCGAGCACAGCGCCTGAGCTTTCTGCTCTGCCAGTGAGTGAGACTCTGCTGCAGGCCCAGAGATTGCAGCTGGGGACACACATCCAATTGGCAAGGACCCAGACTCTCCACAGTCCCAGCTGAATGCCTGGATCTGCACAGGGTGTTTTGTGTGTCCCATTCTTCCTTCTTTATTGGCTGGAATTGTGCAGTTGCACTTTCTTCCTCCTCTAGAAGTGCCATGAGTGGGCCAAAACTGGCGAGTGGGCCGTGTTCCTGAGGCAGTGCAGGCTGGAGCTGATGGATGGAGAACTGCCCTTCTGCACTTCCCAACCAGAGCAAAAAGATGTAAGTGGGACTTGTTGCCTTTAAGAAATCCCTGACAGTTTCAAATGGAATGTGCAGCTCATTACCAAGCTGAGAAGGAAGGGCATCTTCTAAAGGATTTGGGGTTTGACAGAGTTTCCATTCCCAGTCCTGCTTGGAGCTGGAAGGGCAAAAAGCAATTTCCTCTTGCTTTCACCACAATTTCAAATGCCAGTGTTGGAAATAAAAGCCAAAATCTTTTAAAAGGATGCTGAGGTCAATAAGATGGATCCATACCATCAGCACATTTACAATGTAAATAACTGAGCTCTCTTTCTAAAAAGATCATTTACCTCTTAATGCAAAGTTACAGAAGTTTTTTCACTAACACTTGGGTTTTGTTTTTATCTTTCCCATTTTATATAGTTTTTTTTTTTCCTTTTCCCTTTTTTTCCTTTAGATAGAAAACATTTTCTACAAGAAGAATGTCCTTTGCTCCTGGTTCCTGTGTGGAGCAGCTCCCTTCCTGCTGGCTGAGCTGCTCAGGCAGAGCCCGGCAGCTCCTGGCCCTGCAGAGCTGAGGCTTTTTCCCATGGCTGGGCACAGACTGATGGAGCAGCACTGCTGGACACAGGCACACCCAGAGGGACCAGCAGCAGCTGCCTTTGGCCACCTGAGGCTCCAAGGCCCAAACTCTGAGCAGACAGGGCTGGAAGAGACTGGCAGGCTCCCTGTTGGCTGTGCTGCCCCACTTGTGCCCGGCCCAGCTTTGCTTGGGGCAGAGGGAGAACAAGGGGCAGCTCCCTGCCAGCCCCAGCCCAGGGACCCCTCCAGCGCCGGGCCTTGGGGCACTGTCAGCACCTGCTGCTCCAGCCAGGGCTTCTGCTGGCCCTGACAGCAACACCCAAAGTGGGGCTGATCCCGAGGGAGCAGCAGCAGGGCCTGGATCTGATCCCTGCCTCTGGGCCAGGGCTGCACAAAAGACCCCACAGCAGCAGCAGCAGCAGCAGATGGAGCTGACTTTGAGCACAGCCCCTGCCCCTCTTCCCTGCCATGTGCAGCGGTGTCACAGCAGCCTGAGGCACCTGGGAGCCCCCAGTGCCAGCAGGGACTTGAGATGGCAGCCCTGGGCTCCTGGAGGATGTGCAGGGAACGGAGCTGGGGACTCCCTGTGCATGTGGAGCTTCCAGATGGAAAAGGCTGCTGTGCCCAGGCAGCTCCAAGGGCACAGAAAGGAGGGTCTGGAGCACTGGATCTGTGCCAGTCCCACAGTCCTGGGCAGCAGGCAGCGAGCCCTGGGGGAACAGAGGGCACAGCAAGAGGGACAGAAGCAGGCAAGGTCAGAGCCTGGAGAGAGCCAGGCCCAGGAGCAGGAACAGCTGCTCCATTGCACTCTTGGAGAAAGCTCCTGGCTGGTTCAAAGTGCTGAAAGGCGTGAGGGGTAGAGAGGAGGCCACAGCAAACAATGCTCCTGTTTGCACAGCCTCCCCTCTCCATGTCCCAGCAGGAATTGGATGGACTGTATTCGTCTCTGCAAGTCGTCTCGTTCAGCATGAGCAGCTCAGCACCAGGAGCTGAAGGAGCTGAAGCCTCAGGCCACAGGAGCTGGGCAAGAGGGAACTTTGTGAGCAAAGTCATGCTGCTAAAGCAGACCCAGCTGAATGGAGTGGATATAATCATGGAATGACAGAATCCTTTCAGTTGGAAAAGACCTCTGAGCTCCCCCAGTGCAGCCGGTCAGCCAGCAGTGCCAAGGCCAGCACTAAACCACGTCCCTGAAGTGCCAAGGCCTGGACAAGAGCCCTGAGTGGGGCCTGGACAGCAGCCCTGAGCCAAAGGTGCCTCTGGATGAACCTTCCAGCCAAAGGTTATCTTTGTATCTGCTCCCTAATGGAATGTGCATGGTCATTAGCACTGTGATAGATGTAGGCACTCCTTAGTGAAACATGTATTGACCTTTCTGTGTTTAGAAGGCAGACAAGGCCATGAAATCTGACATCTGGCCTGGTTTGGGGCTAAAGGATCAAAGTCAGCTGCCTTGGTTCCTCCTGGAGCCCTGGCCAGGCTTTGGGAGGGAGCCAAGAGGAGGATGAACCCAGATGTTCCTGCAGTGGAAGTGCTGTCAGTTTGTTCATTCAGCACTGTCAGAGCTGGGCCCTCTCCCAGCAGGGTTGGAGCCTCACCTGTGGCTGGAGGTAGCTGCAGGAATTCCCAGTGCCCAGGAGTGGCTCTGCAGCCCTGGGCTGTGACAGCTTCCCCCAGCTGCTATGTGGATCTAGGGGATGGGAAAGGCTGAGGGTAAATGCTGCTGGATCTGTGTTAATCACTGCAGGCAATATTTGGTGGGGATGATTGGGTGCATTGCTGAGCTGCTCCTTTTGTGATTTTTTGCTGCTTTGAGCTGCAGTAAATGACACTGATTCCTTCAGTTGGAGTCTGTGCCTTTGGTGCTGACCCTGCCCACTGGTAAAACAGAAGTGGCACAGTCTGGCCAGATGACAACAAAATGTCACTTGTTCAGTGTAAATGTGAGGAATCAGTCCCATGAGGAATTCCCAGATGGGAAGCCCTTCCCTGGAGTTCCCTGGCTCTGGAGTGGGCTGAGGTGGGAGCACCGTGTGAGCAGTGGGGCAGTTGGTTAAAAGGATCTGAACCCCTGAATGTCTTCAATTGCGTCCAAAAATTGCATGTGGAAAAGGAAAAGAGCTTGTGGGTTTGGGCAGACAAAGATGAATTTGTTAAGAGTACATTGGAAACAGCACCTTCAGTAGGAACAATTATTGTTGGAATGCTCCCACATGGAGCAACAGAAGAAGGTCTTAATCTTGAGCACAGATGCATTTTGCAAGTGAAATATCAATATAATATATAACTATATACGTATTTATAGTACAATAAGGCCTTAAAATATATTTATATATGCATTTGTATATTTATATGTATTTTATATATGTATATGTCTATATCTATCTATATCTTTATTTCTAAAACAATATGTACATGTAAACTAATAACAATGTGAAATAGTGCTGACAATACTAATTTGGAGCTTTGCTGCTCAGGGATGTAACACTAAATACCCTACAGAACAGGATTGGCCAGGATCCTAATGTCAGTGGTCAACTTTGTAAGGTTGTATACAATGAGAAAAGGAGGAAGGGATAAAATCTGGATATTTTTACAGGCTTTGCTGATACTGTGATACAGAGTGCTTTGTCTGTTCCTGTGAAAAATACAGTGATTAAGCCTGCAGGGTTTTCATGTAGCAGACAATCCACAAGCTGCAGGACTGGTTGAAGGGGTGAAGGGGTTGTTAAAAGAGCAGCTGAAAAAATGAGGAGATGGGAACCTGTGCCCATGGAGAACCCATCTCCCAGATGTGCTCCATGCCCTTAACAATAGCCCAGTGGGGGAATGGAAACCCCCTGGCTGTGCACGGCTGCACCCAATTTACAGTAATGAGCAAAATCAATTATCAGAAGAAATAAGAAGTGATGCTGTTAAATAGCACACCCCAGGAGCTCCAACAAACACAAATGAGGCCATGCAGAACTGCATGGCATTGGTTTATCTGCTTGCTGGCCAGACAGGAGCCTGGGCTATTCTAGGACAGGAATGTTGCAAGAATGTCTGTCAGTGCTGGGTTTGAAGTCCAACAATCAGGAATCACCTTGATAGAAATATCAGTAGAGTGGAGGCAGAAAGAAGAAGATTCTTCATGGTGGGATTGGCTCCCAAACTGGAGACTGCTGTGAAATGCATTTGTGGCAGTCACTGTAATCATTGCAATGTGAGCACTTGGTGTGTTGTGATTTCATGTTCGAATTGTTTTGACACCTTGTGCTGGAAACGGAGTACTGAGACTTGTCTAAAATGAGACACAGTCTCAAGAAAAAAGGGGCATTTGATAAAGAACAGAGAATAGCAACTAATTAGGGCTGTTTTTAAAGGAATGTGAATTATAGCTCTGAGTAATGAACTTGAACAGCACTTAATTGAAGAACAAGAGGTGATGCCTTTGTGCCTAATACCTAAATCTAAACTCTGTTATGTAAAGAATTGTTATGAAGGTTGCAGTTCATCTGTAGGTCAAAGCACTGATTGAAGTACTGAGGCCTCACCAGGCCCTGACTGAGACCTAAACAGCAGGACCTGAGGCAAAGCTGAGCTCCAGATGAACCTTCCTACCAAAGGTTATATTTGTATCTGCTCATTAATGAATCATTGTCAGCAATATGATCTCTGTATGTGTTCATTGGTGAAATATGGATTTACCTTCCTGTGTTTGGAAACCAGACCAGGCCCCATCTGGCTTTGTTTGGGGCTGTAGGATCAAAGTCACCTCCCTTGGTTCCTCCTTGAGCCCTGGCCAGGCTTTGGGAGAAGCAAATGAGGAGAATGACACCAGGTGTTCCCACAGTAGCAGTGATGTCAGCTTGTTTGTTTAACAGTGTAAAAGCTGTGTCCTCTCACAGCGAGGTTGGAGCCTCATTGTCTGCAAAGGTGGGTGCACCTGCAGGAATTCCCAGTGTCCAGGAGTGGCTCTGCAGTCCTTGGCTGTGAAAGGGTTAAAAGCACTGTGCCTAGGCATACCTGGGCAAGAATAAGAGACACTGCACCCAATATGGCAGCTTGCAAAAATTCAGCCACCAGCTCAAGACACAGGATGAAACTTGGCAAGAACTAGGGAACAAAACTGGCAGAAATGAAGGGCAGAGCTTGCTGAAACCAGTGAGGAAATTGCTGAAACAGCCAACAAGAGACTGCCCATGCCTAGAGGAGAAAGGTGCAAAGGGCATTGCAATGAAGACATCCAGCCTTTATCAGGAGACCCCCGAGGAAGACGCGGAGCCTTCCTCAGTGCCAGCACCAGTGTGCACTGCGCCTGCGCCTCGCGTATGCTAATGAGAGTAATGAGTACTGAGAGATCATTTGCATAACCACACCTTTTCTAAGGCAAGCCATGAATATGCATAGAGTATAACGATCCATTGTAATCTGCTGTGTGCCCCTGTTCGCTGTTAGGAGGAGATATCCCCGCGCACCCGGCGCTGAATAAAGCAAATCCCCCTCCCTGGGCTTTGTCTCGGAAGTGTCTCTGGGCCCGTTTGGGGCCATTCACGTCCAGGGGGTTCTGTCAAGTCACAGTGGGACCTTGGTGCCACCTTGTTCCACAGCCTCACAATGCTCTCCTGCTGCCATGAGGTCCCTCCCTCTGTGACATGAGGCTCCATGAGGGTCTCTGGGGTGCCATGGTGCACGCCTTTTTCCCATGTGAGCCTTGCTTCCATGGGTGCCATGGACTGACAGTGCCCTCTGCATTCCATGGGCCCTGCTAGATGACAGCAGAGCCTGGCTTTCATCAGGTTCTGATACCTGCTCTGCCAGCTGACAGGGGCGATTTAAAGAGCACAGAAACCAATGGGAAGAATGGTCTTATTTTACTGTGAGTGTTAAGGCAACACAAAAGTAAAATTATACATTCAATACAACTATGTGCTTGGCTTTAGCGACAAGCAAAAAGAAGCAGGTAATTCACCTAATCATTATTACAGGAGAGAAAGAATAGGGATTGAGAAAGACTCGCCCCCACCTGCCTAAATACTTTACCAACATCCACAGTCTGCAGTCACTGGGGAGCCCCATTTCACAGCAAGGACCTGGAGAACTCTTCCAAGCAAGTGGGAAAATGCTACGTGGTGCATCCACCGGTAGGTGAGGTCTCCAAATTTGGTCCAAAAGTGGGTTCAGTTTTATAGGCCCAAATCAGCAAGTCAAAAAGATTTAATGATATTTTTAGCACATAAACTCCTGGGTCTCATGGCACTTTTCCTGTCCAGGAGGGGCCAGGGCTTGGCCAGAGCCCAGTCCTTGGCTTGGAGAGTTTCTCCTAAAATATCCTGTAAGCCTCTATTCATATCAGTTGGGAAAATTTCTTGGAATGATGTATTTCTTGCAGGTAACTACACAAGAGTATGTGAAGGTCTCTAAAGCAGCTGGTTTGGTGTTAAACAGCTGGCAGAAGCACCTTGCTCATCTATTTTTAGCTAACTAAAACTGATGGTGTTAGTCACATAATGCCCAGGGTTTGTCCTGTAAGCCAGCTCTGGCTGAGGGCTGCCACTCAGGCCTGAGCACATCAGAAGCTGAAGTGACCACGACTGGGAATGGCAAAAACTCCCCCTGGGACTGACCCAGAGGCCCTGGGACTCCCTGGCATGGATCACCTCAGGAGGCAGTATTTCAGGGAGCCCAAAGGACTTTTGGGAGAGCTGCTGTGCAGACAGAGGGAATTGCACAGCTGGATCCCTTGGCTGGGCTCCCGAGGACCCTTCTGCTGTGGGGCTGCTGAGGGTGGAGGAACAGCAGGTACCCATGGCCACCCCAAAACAGGGCCCCGTTGGCAACACGGCCCTGACCAGGACTGCGGGACCCCATCCCTGGGATGGGTCAGGAGCTGCAGAGCTGGGAGTGCTCAGCCAGACCCGCTGAGCCTTCAGCAGCCCCACACGGCCAGAGTGTGAGCCCAGTGGGGAGTGGCCACTGACAGGGACTGTGGGGCCTGAACCAAGTCCCAGCCCCACTGAGAGCGGCTGTGCCGGACATGCTGCAACTCCAGGAGCAGCTGAGCCCCAGGCAGCCAAGTGGTGCCACCATGGATGTTCCTTTCTTCCCCCTCAGAAAGGACACTGGGAAGCTGGGGGTGTCATGGAAAGGAGTAGGGATGGTGGGAGCTGTGGAACAGCGCTAACACGAGAAACCCAAACTCTTCTGAGAAAGGAGGGCAGAAATCCCTGGTGTCCAGCATCCTGCCTGAGAAACCCATTCCCAGAATTACCAACATAAAACCACCCTCCAATTCTCTGGATTGTGCTGCTCCTGACCCACTCAAATCTTGCCACCAGAGTAAAGCTCTGAAGTGGGATTGATGGAGGAAAGCTGAGCCCTGAGCCATGCCAGGGTTCGTGCCAGGAGCATCCCCTGGCGCTGTTTAACAGCGGCTCTGCAAGACCTGGGAATGCAAACAGGACAAACCTGAGCATCTCCCACCATCAGATACCTCAGAGCTTACACAGCAACACGGCTGTGGCTCTCCCAAAGTGGATTTAGGAATGGCACACCTACTGCAGCTATTGGATCCTGATCTGCCCAGATCCCTTTGGGACTCCTGCTTTTGGTGTCTCTGCCTCCTCTCCCTGCCCCAAGGAGGCTCCTCTCTTCCCCTCTCCCTGCCCTGGCAAGAGAGTAACACAAATAAAGACGTGGGATTGCCAGGTGCTGAGGTTGTAGCAGGAGCCTTCTCCAGGTGTGGCCTGTTCTAAAAACCCACACAGTCTCCTGGAGCCAGGAACCTCCTTCCTCACCGTCTCCAAGGGTGTCAAACTCAGGAAGGGATTCCTGACACCATGTCCAGCCAGGAGAGCTTCTCTGTCTCCATATCAGGGGATAAAACCAAACACAGGAACCCGGGGGGGGACTGAGATTGTGGCATGGGGACATCTGCATTTATTTCTCAGTGACAAACAAAAATGTGGAATGGTGCCAGAGCTTGTTTTGATCTACATCAACCTTTGATAAACGTCCCTCCTCCTGACAGCGACTCCTCTGCAGCTGCTCTGGGAGATCTCCTGGACTGAGCTCAGTAAGAGGAGATTGCAGAGGTGCTGAGGTGCTCGAGGGGGCCCATTCCAATGACCTGCTGAAGTCCAAGGACATTGTGTTTCCCCAAGGAGCAACGTTCCTTTCTGGCACTCACTGCCCATGAGGGACATTATTCAGCTGCTGCCCTTGGGTGAGTTCCAGCCACAGGGAGAGGGAGGAGGAGATGATCCCACCCATGGCTGCTGCTGGGTCCAGACCTTTGGTGAGATAAAGCTCAGAAAGAGCATAAGCATCTCTCCCAAAATCACAGAATGGCTTGGCTTGGAAGAGACCCTAAAATTCATCTCATTCCAACCCCTGCTATGGGCAGGGACACCTTCCACTATCCCAGCCTGCTCCAAGCCCCATCCAGCCTGGCCTTGGACCCAGCCAGTGATCCAGGGGCAGCCACAGCTTCTCTGGGCAAGCTCTGATCTCTGCCCAGGTGAGCAGGGACAGGACCCAAAGGAACAGCTGGAGCTGAGCCAGGGCAGGACTGGGCTGGGGATCAGCAAAAGCTTCTTCCCACAGAGGGGGCTCAGGTACTGCCCAGGCTCCCCAGGGAATGGGCACAGCCCTGAGGCTGCCGGAGCTCCAGAGCCCTTTGGACACCGCTCCCAGGGCTGCACAGGCTGCGATTGTTGGGGGGGTCTGTGCAGGGCCAGGGGCTGGACTGGCTGATCCCAATGGGCCCCTGCCAGCCCAGCCCCTTCTGCAATTCTCACCCTTTTGCTCAGCCTTTGTGTCCCCTCGAGGCACTGGCAGAGCTGATGGGGACAGGGCAGGAGCAGGGCAGCCCCAGCGTTCCCCTGTGTGTGACACCCCAGCAGTGACAGCCCCAGCATTCCCCTGTGTGTGACACCCCAGCAGTGACAGCCCCAGCGTTCCCCTGTGTGTGACACCCCAGCGGTGACAGCCCCAGTGTTCCCTCCATGCAGTCGCTCCAAGGGAAGTGTCCAGAGTCGTGTCCAGTCCATGGAACTGAGCGGCCACTGCCCACCCTGGCCTGGGCTGATGTGGATTTCTCTGCACACAGCTAAGGGAGGGTCCCCCTGGCCACCTGCACAGGGCCACAGACAAGTGTCAGAGACAGTGACAGAGCTCTGCCCAGAGCTGACAGGGAGAGTTATTTCAAAAAAAAAAAAAAAAAAGAAAAAAAAAAAGAAAGAAAGAAAACTACGAAAACCCAAACAAAAGCATGCAAAAATAATTTAAAAAAAATCATCACCTAAAGAAGAAAAAAAAAAAAGAAGAAAAAACCAAACAAAAAGACCCCAAAATCCAAAAAAAGCAAAACAAAAAAATCCAAGCAAAATAAAGAACAAAAAACCAAAACCAACCAAAAAAAAACCCCCAAAATAAGAAAAAGAGAACTTCACCCAGCAGACCTGTTCCATCGTTCACTTGTCAAACCTACACTCACACAAAACCTGGAGCTGCATAAAACAAGGATGCATTGGGCACATTTGCTGGAAAAGCAGGTTCAGGACAGGCTCTCAGCAGAGCTGTTCTCAGCTAAGCCAAAAAGGCCCCTTTGGCAGCTGCAGGGCCATTGGAAATGCAGAGCCTCAGCCCACAGGGCAGGAAAGAGCTCTGAGATCCCTCCCCTGACACTAAACCCTGTTCCCAGGCTGCTTCACACTCACGATTCTTCTGGAGGACTGCGCAAAGCTGTGAGTGGGCTGTGGCTTCTTCATGTTGTGTTTCCTAATGCTGCCTGGGGAAGGAATTTCGGGTCAGCTCTGCTGGCACAATCCCTCCTGGTGCAGGGCACAGCGCCGGGAAGGGCTTTGTGTGCTGAGGCTTTGCTGCAGCCAAGGAAAGCTCCTGGCTCAGGGTCACCTTTGCTGCTCAGCCAGAGCCCTGAATGCCCCAGCAGCAGCAGCAGAGAATGGCAGCATTGCCACGGGCTGGCACAGGAGGGGGAGATTTTCCCCTGGAGAGAGGCTCCTGTTCCAGTTGTTGCATTCAGGCAGCTGCAGATCCCTCAGCTTTGGCTGCACAGCAGCTGGAAATGCAAGTCCAGGAGCTCTGTCCATGGCCAGCCCCGGCAGGTGACAGCAAGGACAGGGCCCTGGCAGCGGGACATTTGCAGGGAGCGCCTTCAGCAAGCGCTGGGGGCTGGGTCTGTGCGCAGAAAACGCCCTGGGGGTCTCTGCATCCAGGCAAAAGGAACAAAGTTTCAGTTTCAGAGCCTCCCTGCTCCAGAGCCGCAGCTGCGAGAGCGGGGCAGCGGCCGGGATCGGAGTGCCAGGGACGGACCGCAGGTGAGGGTTCCAAGGGGCTCGGCCGGACCAGCTTTTTGTCCCGGGGCACCGGGGGCATTGCCGCGGGCTTGGGGTGCCTGGGAAGGCGCAGCAGGACAGGGTGGCAGTGGTTGGTTTGTGGATTTGTTGTTGGATGTTTTGTTGGCGGCCCCGGGCGGGCTGTGGGAGCCGGGAGCGGCCGGGCGGGCCCGGAGCCGCCCCTCGGGCCGGGAGCCCCGGGCAGAGCTCTGTGCTCGGGGCCGAGGCCCGGGCGGCCCGGGCAGCGCTCGGCGGCCCGTGGGCACCCGGCGCAGGCGGGTCCGTGTGGCCGGGCCGGCCCAGCCGTGTCCGCAGCGGGCTCCGAGGGGAGCGGCCCGGCCCGGCCGTGGCCGTGCGGGGCCTGCCGGGGCTCGGGGGGCCGGGCCGGGCAAAGGCTGAGCGAGAGCGAGGGAAGCGCTGGCACAGAGGCCCCGGGCTCGCCGTGCCCCCCTGGCCACGCAGCCGGGCTCGGGGGCCGCCTCGCTCGGAGCCAGCCTCGGCTGCGGGGGTCCCCTGGGCAGGGGGCGGCGGGGGCTGCCGGAGCTCTGTGCCCGGGGCTGGGCGCGGCTGCCGGGGCAGCGGAGGATGCAGGGTCCCCCCGTGCTGGGGCTGCCTCTGCCCGGCCCGGGGGCTGCACTGTCAGCCCAGAGCCACGTGGGGATCGCCCGGCACCGGCAGGGCTGGCAGGGAAACCGGCAACGGGGGGAGCAGAAACGGGCAGTACGAGAGCTGGGGGCGCTCCAGAAGCCTGGACATGTTGGCAGCATGGACAGGGGGGACCCATGGATACCCCAGGACCCTGAAACAGAGACCCCGGACAGTGCTGACCCTGGGACGCCTGTGATGCCAAAGTGGTGAGCCCAGAAAAGGGGAACCCCAGCAGCCCAGAGAGGGAACACCAATACAAACTTGACCCGCAGCAACCCAGACAGAGGTGGCCTCCAGGAGCGCAAAGTGGAGAGACCAGAGATGGGAAACGCAGGGTTGGGGTTTTTTGCTGAATCTTGGTCATTTGTGTATTTTGGAGGACAGAATCTCAGTGCTTTGGAGGTTTCTATGGGCACCAGATTCCCAGTGAGTTCTAGAGTGTGGATGTCCAGGTGCCCAGCATTGGAACTGCAATACCTCAGGGCAAAGGTGACCAGGGTCAAAGAGAGACACCCCTCTGAGTACAATGGTCTCAGCCATCAGCATTTCCAGGCTCATGGTAATGCAGCAGGCTCCATTGGTATCACCCAGTTCAATTCTGGTTTTTCCTTATATGTACTCCCCCTAGAAAGTTCTCCCCTCTCTTGTCACCTATTGGTCCCAGTTTACTGCAATGATCCACCCCTGTTTCCTCACGGGTTCCCCAGTTGGCTGCCCCTCCTCTGAACCACTTGTGCTCAGTTCCCATTGGCCCTTGACTCTCAGATCCGCCCCTTTCCCCCCTGTATAAAACCCTGTGTCCTCAGCCCCATTGTGTGTCTGTCCCTGTCCTCTATACGTTGCAGTATACTGAGTTTGGAGCTCTGCACAAAGATCCATCTCTGGCCTTGTCCATCAGCAGGTTAAGCAAGTGTGCTCTGGGCTCTGGGAGTGCAGGTTGCCCACAGAAGCTCGTTGTGGATGTGCCACAACACTAAAGATGGACTTGGGCAGGAGGAACCCCCTAACTTAATGCGCTTATCCATTGTATTTTATCCTCAAACCAGGATTTCCCATTTCCTAACCTTGATGTGATGGAGGGGGAGGCTGCGAGGAAGAGGAAGAAGCCCCGGGACACCGAGGCAGGTGAGGAGGAAGTCAGTTCCCCATTTTCCCCTCTCTTCTCCTCCATCTCCCAGCCCAGCACAGCCCCTAGCTGCAGGACAACCCTGCTGCCACCACCGTTCTGTTGGGGATGCACTGGGGAGATTTCCTTCCCCTTCCCTCTGGCATGGAGGCAAATCCCATCCTCTCTTTGTCCTCCCTCCCCCAGACAAGCAGCTGAGGATGGAGACCAGGGAGGAGAAAGTCTCACAGAAGAACCTCATAGAAGAGAAGCCCTACAAGTGCATGGAGTGTGGGAAGAGCTTCAGTAAGAGCTCCCACCTGATCAGCCACCAGATGATCCACACCGGGGAATGGGCCTACGAGTGTGGGGAGTGTGGGAAGGGCTTCAGCTGCAGCTCCAACCTCATCACCCACCAACGCATCCACACTGGGGAGAGGCCCTACGAGTGTCCTGAGTGCCAGAAGAGGTTTCGGACCTGGTCCCATCTCCTCCAGCACCAGCGGATTCACTCAGAGGAGAGGCTTTTCCTCTGCCCCGACTGCAGGAAGGGCTTCAAGTGCAACTCCAACCTCATCAGGCACCAGCGCATCCACACTGGGGAGAGGCCCTACGAGTGTCCCCAGTGTGGGAAGAGGTTTCAGACCAGCTCCAATCTCCTCCTGCATGAGCGGATCCACACGGATGAGAGGCCCTTCCGCTGTCCTGAGTGTGGGAAGGGCTTCAACCGCAACTCCACCCTCGTTACCCACCGGAGCATCCACACTGGGGAGAGGCCCTACGAGTGTCCCCAGTGTGAGAAGAGCTTCGCCTGGAGCTCCAACTTGACCAGACACCAACGGAGGCACCAGTAAGGGAAACCCTACGTCTGCCCCAACTGCAAGAAGAGCTTTGTTCCTTTCTCCAGCTTCATCCTCCATTGGAGGTCCCCTGTTGGGAAGAGCCCTGATGATCCATGTTGCCTGTTATCCATGCTGGGAAAACACCTGTCCCTTTTCCTGCCCCTGCCAATGACATGGTGTGGGATTGAAGAACATGAGGGTCTGGCCATGGCCGTGACATTACATTCACTCCCACCTCAGGTCATTGCAAGGGACGAGGAGGGACTCTCTCTCTCTCTCCCTGAGGAGAAGGGTGACCTTACCAGGCAGGGAAAATGCGTGGCCAGGAAGAACCAGCTGTTGATGTTGTTTTTCCTGTAAATAGTTTTACTTACCCTTCTGTTATCGGTATTGTTTCTGTTCCTGTTTGTTGCTTATTTCATTTCTGTTCCCAATAAATTGTTCTTATCCCAGCCCAGTATCGTTGCCTTTTGTCCTTTCCATGGGAGGGGGGAGGGCAGCAAGGGCAGTGCAATTTTAGCAGGAGCAGGAAACCGAGCATCCCAGCTGGTCCCAGCCCTGGTGGCCATGGCAACAGCCTTGGGAGCAGGTCCCTGGCTGGGGCTGTGGGAACCTCTTCACTCTGGTGCCATGGGACAGGAGTGGAGGGAACGGCTGCAGCTGAGTCGGGGCAGGCTTAGGTTGGATGTCAGGAAAAGGTTTTTCCCCAGAGGCTGCAGGGGCCCTGCCCAGGCTCCCCAGGGAAGGGTCCCAGCTCCAGGGCTCTCTGAGCTCCAGCAGCGTTTGGACAGCGCTGCCAGGCCCAGGCTGGCATTGTTGGGGTGTCCTGTGCAGGGCCAGCAGTTGGACTCAAGGATCCTGATGGGTCCCTCCCAGCTCAGCCAATTCTGCGGTTCTGGGATCCCGTGACCCTGGGGATGGGACTGCCAATGGTTGCTATGGGAACGGGCTCTGTCTGCAGGCCTGAGCTGGTGTCCATGGCAACCACCTCTGGCATGGGGTCTCCATGGAGTTGCCAAGGGCCTGAGCATAGCAACAGGGGTCTGGTGATGGTTGCCATGGAAACTGACCATAGCAACAGGGGACTGTTGATGGTTACCATGGAAACTGACCACAGCAAGAGGGGGTTGATGATTGTCCCCTGCTAAGGCTCAGATTTGTCATAGGTCCTCAGAGGGGTTCCATGGGGACTTTCCAAGAGTCTCCAGGCTGTTCAAGCGCTGGAATGTCACAGGCAGAGGCAGGGCCTCCATGGAGACCTGCCAGGGCTTTCTGGGCATGGTAAAGAGCTGTGTGGTCAGAGGCAGTCACAGCCATTCCATGGTGACATCCCAGGGGACCTTGGGCTGCAAAGGCACCGATCTGTCACAGGTACTCACGGGAGCTCCACAGTGACATCCCAGGAGTCCCCAGGCTGCCCAAGAGCCGGGATGTCCCGGACACTCACAGGGGTTTCTGTCATGGGCAGAGTGGGAGCTTCAGGCAAAAGCTTTATTTCTTTATTGGAGAAATTCCTGCTGAGACATGAGGTGGAGAAATGACACCCAACAGCCACCATGGATCCTCAAACCCCTTCAGGGCCCCTAGACTTCTGAAATTCCTTCTAAGAGAGGAGACTGGGAGTGGCTGGTTTCAATCCCAGCCCCAGACTTTCTCAAAGATTTATGTATAAAAGATTGGACAGGTGGAATTGAACCATACCTCACAGGGGCTCACCCCTGGCAGGGGCTGTGGGATGTCCCAGAGGGGGCTGTGTCACAGCAGCACCTCTGTGGCTGTGTCAGAGAGGCACAGAGCAGCTGTGATATCAGCAAGGGGCTGTGTGACAGCACAGAGTGGGTTGTGTGAGATCACAGATTGGTCTATGACATCACAGAGTTTGTTGTGAGATGTCACTGAGCAGCTACAGCATCACAGAGGGGATTCTGTGACATCACAGGGCAGGCTGTGACATAATGGCATGGCTGAGTGACATCATAGAGCAGGCTGTGAAATCAAAGTGTGTGCTGTGACATTACAGAGTAGCAGTACGACATCACAGAGAGGGCTTTGTGACATCACTGAGGGGGTTGTGACATCACAGAACTGTCTGTGACATCATAGAGTAGGGTGTGAGATCATCGAGCAGATCCTGCATTCACAGAGGGTGGCTCTGTGACGTCAGAGAGTGCATTGTGACAGCAGTGGGTGGCTGTGTAAAATCACAGAGCAGGCTGTGACATCATGGAAAAGACAGTGACATCACAGGGTGACGTTCTAACAACATAGAGTCTTCTGTGATGTCACAGTGCAGCTGCATGTATGACATTCTAGGGTGACATCCCAGAGTACGCTCTGTGACATCACAAGGGTGCTGTGTGATGTCCCAGAGTTGCTGTGACATCACAGGAGGGCTGTGTGGCATCACAGGGGCTGTGTGACATCTCAAAGGCTGTGTGAGGTCACTGGGGAGGTCACTCTGCCCTGTCCCCCCTCACAGTTCCCCCCAGAGCAGTCCAACCCTGCTCGTGCACAGCAGGGTCCCCTGTCCCCCAGAGGCCCCCCCTGCCCCCCATGCTGCAGCCTCCCCCAGAGGATGTTCCACGAGATCGACCCCAGAGCCTGACACGGGGATGGGGGCCAGGGCCCTAGGGGCTGGGACAGGGGGACAGGGACCCCCCGGCAGCGTCCCCGTGTCCCCCAGGGCCAGAGCCTGGGCCAGGGCTCCTTCACCCTGTTACAAACAAGGCCTTGAGAGCACTGAAAAAATCCCCAGCAAGGGATCAGCAAAAACCAGATTTAATATTGAGGGACAGCAGCACAAATTTCCTTGGCAAGAGTCACTCTGCTCTTGACTGGACACTTCAGGCACACCAAGGAAACAAAGCAACAACAAAACCAAACAAAATCCCAGCGATCAAACCAGAAATGAACTGAGAACTGTCCATGTGTGTGTGTGTGACACAAGGACGGTGAGGGCAAGGATAAAAGGAATACAGCTTAAAAGCTTAACAGGCCTGAAACTTGAGAGGACTTAAGAGATACCTTAACCTTGACTGCTACCTTAAACATCAAAGTTTAGCAAAACAACAGCACTTAACAGTATTTAACCTAACTTATAACCTATGACTTGGCAATTTAACAAAGAAATAACGCTTAACAGTATTTAACTTAAATTATAACTTATATTAAAGGTAACAACTTAGCAATTAAAACAACTTTTAGCAGCATTTAACTTCATTTAGACCTTGTGATTTAACCTCACTTACAGGCCTGACTGACTCAGCTATCCAAGGCACTCAAACCCCTCTGAGAGCAGCATTTCTGCCACATTTCCCCAGCACAGGCACTCCTGTATGCACACAGACACAAAGAGTCAGTGCAAGGCACCTGTGAGGAATTTCGCTGAGGGCAGGGAATGCTCACTGCTGATGCTTTGGCATCTCCCCAGCAGGTGAAGGGTTGAGCCTGGAGGAGTGGGGGGATCGGCCCAGGCTCTGTGGTTGTTTGGGATCCCCGAGTGCAGCAAACGGGAGAGTTCCCGGCTGGGAGAGGCCCCACTCAGAGGGAGTCGCTGGCCCAGGAGAGCTCCAAGGGCTCCTTTTGGAGCGCTGTTTGCAGGGCCCCACGAGAGGGGCTTCAGTCCCAGCAATGGCTCATCCTGGCCACACTTGGCATCAGCAGCTTTCTTTGGCAGTGTGAGAACAGGGATGTTGTGCCACTGAGGGAACAGAAACAGCTCCCAGGGCTGCTCCTAAAGGAGCCAGGAGCTGTTTGGGGAGCAGCAGTGCCTGGAGCAGACAGTGTTTGTGATGAGCTGCAGAGGGGCTGAGCCCAGGGGCTGTTGGCCAAGGCTGAGGCCCAAGGAGCATTTCTCAGCTGGCAGGGCGGCCTGAGAAGGGGAGGGGGGAATGCAGCAGCACAGGGCAATGGAACCAAGGGAGCCTTGTGACACTGTGGGGCCCTGTGAGACCAAGGGAGCCTTGTGACACTGTGGGGCCTCCTGGAATCATGGAGAGCACTGTGACATTGCTGGGCCTCATGGAACCAAGGGGACTGTACTGACGCTGTGTGCCTCCATGGAATGTAGGGATCATTGGGACACTGAGAGGCCTCATGAAACCGTGGAGACCATTGTGACACTTTGGGGTGTCATGGAACCAAAGGTCCATTGTGACATTGCAGGGCCTCATGCAATCTTGGAATCATGGAAAGACCAGTTAGACACTTCACAGCCTCATGGAACCAGGGAGCCATTGTGACACTGAGGGGACTCATGGAATCATGGAGACCATTGTGACACTACGAGGTCCCAAGGAACAAGCAAAACATTGTGACACTGTGCAGCACCATGGAACCAAGGGAGTCATTGTGACACTGTGGGGCCTCATGAAACCAAAAAGCCTTTGTGACATTGCAGGGCTGCATGGAAACAGGTGGCACTGTGAGGACTTCTGTCATCAGTGGTCCATTGTGACACTAAGAAACCACGGGGGACCACTGTGACACTGCAGGGCTTCATGCAGCCAAAGCTCCAGGGTGACACAGGGTGGCCTCCTTTCATCAATGGTGCATTGTGACACTGTGGAGCCAAAGGAGACCATTGTGACACAGCAAACCCCCAGGGTCCAAAGGTCCATTGTGACATTGCAGGGCTCATGGAACAGAGGAGCCATGTGACATTGTGGGGTCTGGGGAACCATGGAGACCATTGTGACACTGCAAGGCGCCATGGAATCATTGAGACCATTGTGACACTGCGGGGCCTTATGACACCTGGGGGCCACTGGGACATTGTGGGACCCAATCAAACCTTGGGGCCAGTGTGACACTGCAGGTCTTCTTGTAATCAAGGGGCCATTGTGACACTGCTGGAACCCATGGAATCAAGTCATAATTATGACACTGCGGGGCCCCGTGGATCCAAGGCACCATTGTGACACTCTGGAGCCCCATAAAACCAAGGGAACACAGAACAGCTCTGGCTGGTTTGGCCTCCCATGGAATGCCTGACTGGTCCAACCGACCTTGGCATGTTGAGGGTCACTTCTCATCTGCTGCTGAAACACTTGGGCTCCATGCTTTCCTTCCCAATGGAAAAGAACTGTCCTTCTGCTCCAGGCACCCATGGCCAGGGTTAAGATTTCACCTCCAAATTTCCTTATAACCAAGGATTGTTCCCATAGCAATATTGTCAGGACAAGTCTGGCTTGCAATGGTTTCATGAGGGTCACCTCTCATCTGTCCCCAAAACGCTGGGGAAGGCTCCATGCACTCCTTCCTATGGGAAAAAACTGTCCTGCTTCTCCAGGTGCCCATAGCCAAAACTGGGTTCAACTCTGAAATTTCCTAAATCCAAAGGCTGCTCCCAAACACAATCTTCCTTGGCTGACAAATCTGGCTGGCCATGGACTAGTGAGACACTCACCTGCCTTCCAAACATTGGGGTCTGTGCTTTCCTTCCTATGGAAAAGAACTGTCCTTCTCCTCCAGATGCCCATGGCCAGAATTGGGATTTCACCTCCAATATTGCCTTACTGTGGGAGACTGGAGGAGACTTAGCTAGAAACATTTGGTGTGTGGGGGAGAGGAAGGGGCACGTCCAGCCTTGCCATGCCTTGGAACCCCAACACTGCCCTGCCCTGGAACCCAAATCCCCCCAGAGCCTCTATACTAGCCCAGCAGTGTCTGCCAGTCCCTGGCACAGCACAGGCAATGCTCCACAGCCACCTCTGGAGCCCCCAGCCCAGCTCCTGAGGGACCAAATGACCCCAAGACCCCCCTGAGGGAAGGGCCCAGGAAGACCAAGGGGTATTGAAGGCTGAACATGAGGCAAGAACACATCTTGACCCTACCACCTCTTGGAATTTCCATCTGAACACCACTGAAATCCCGGAGTAAGTAGTTGTGTATGTGCATCTTTAAAATTTTTTTGTCTTTTTCTCTTCCTGTGTCTTCTTCTGATTCCCTCCTCTTGCAAATTTTGGTTAACTTAAAAGTGAACAGGCTAAAAGTTTGTGAAGTTGAATTGGCCAAGTTAATGCTTGGAGAAGTGTTTTCTGTGGTTGGATATTGTATTAAAACTTTTGCCCAAGTTCCTCTAATTTTCTCAAGTTGCCAGTAAAGGCTGTTTGGTTGTTTTGAGCTCCTGAGAATGTCTTCTCAGTATTTCTCTAGTACATCCAACTCAGAGGACACAAACAATTGTAATTACTTTTAAATCTCTCCTTGAGAGAGTTGTTTGGGGGATGGCAGTCAGGGCTTGTCTGTCCTACTTGGCACAGCCCAGGCAGGGCTTTCCCAGCCACATTCCACACTCCATTTCCCAGCTGGAGCCGCTGGTGCCTCTGAGTTGTGCTGCCCCAGCCCAGGGACGCTCTCCTTGTCTGACCATTCCCCCATGGGCTCTGGGCAGGGATGGCATCGGGGGGGCTGCTGACATCCTCAGACACTTGGGGGCTGCTGTTGAATTTCACTGCTCCAGAGGCTTGTTCAGCCTTCAGCTCTTCAGTGCAGGAATTCAGTGTCCCAGGCTCATTAACATTCAGAACACCTTAACAAGCCAAGCCTCTGGGAATAATTTGATTAAAGTTTTCAAATAATTTGTGGTTAATTCAACAGATTTCAGAAGTGTATTCAAACTGAACTTATTATATTTAAAAAGATAGTGAGAAAATATTTTTTACATCCTGTTTAGGTTTTTTAATGTTAATTCATTGATATGTGCCATCTCCAATTGTCACATGAATCCAAGTTCCTCCTCATGCAGTTGGAATAGAGATGAAAATCAAGACCCTTCATGGTTGACAATCAATCAGACTCTGTCCCTACCCCCTCCCCACCATTTCCCCCATGCAAGCCCTGGCACTCAGAGCAGCCTTGTGCAAATCTGAGCGCCCTCCAGCCCAGGCTGCACCTGCAGGTCTCAGCTCCTTGGCTCCAAATCCCACCTGCTGTCCTTGGAGAAGGAGCTGCCTGAGACACAGAGGGATGTTCATTTCTTGTCAGCCAACAGAGCCAAGGGAAGGCACAGCTCCATCAAATGCAAAATTCATTCTTCTCCCTGGCTCTGCCCTGCCCCTGATCCCCACAGCCTGTCCAGTTTCCTTCATCCCTGCATTGCCAGGGACTTTCTGGGACAAGGGAGCTCTGCTCTGGCTATGGAGGGAGGCCCAAGTGAAGCCCCTGGAGTGGAAACCACAACTCATCAGATTTGTGTCCTTTGAGGGACCAGGAACTGGTGAGACTCAGAGGCACAGAAAGGTTTATCTTCATGGCCAATGTAAAAATGTGAACCTGATAAAATTTAATAACATCAAAACCCTTCCCTCAGCTCCTTGTGACATTCCAGCAACATCTGAAATATCCACAAGCGATTGCCATATGGGAAGGATTTTGACAAAGACTTAAGAAGAGGTTTTTTCAAAAGATAAAACTACAACTGTCTAAGAAGGCTGCCTAAGGAGGTATTTAAACTTTTGAAAGATTGGGCAACATCCTGAAGCTCAAAGCATGAATCCAATCAAGGGAGACAAATTGGAAGGACCAGAGAACAGCTGGACGAGGAAGTCTGGGAGCAAAGGGAAGGATAAAGATCCAGCTGCTCTAAATGAAGAGATATCCTTAGACATGGCCATTAAAACAAAAGAGGTAAAAACAAATGAAGGAAGAGTGTCATAAAATATTAGACTGAATATTGGTGGCAAAGGTAGCAGGGAAGATCAGTATTTCTTCTCCTGCCATCAGCAGTAGAATCCAGTATATCCAGGAAATTCCTGTTCCTGGTGGGAAAACTTTGCCATTTCTCAAAAGTACTCAAATGACCCAGATAAAAAAGATTTGCTTGTATATTACGAAAGGAACAGGTATTAAAACCTTTGCCCTTTTACAGGCAGACATCGGCTGTGTGCCCACGAACAGGCAGTGCCACTTGTGCCCTGAGGTGCCCAGCTGGGATTGGATCTGTCCGAGAGCACCTGAGGGAGAGCAGAGCACCTTGCAAGCTGCAGGTCCCTGACAGCCCCGCAGGGCTCCTGTCACATCAACATGTGCCCTGCTCCAGTCTGGAAAAGAGCCCAGCATGGTGCCGGGATCATCAGAGCGCTGAGGGGTGTGCTGGAATTCAATGCCCTCTCCATCCCACAGCAGCCCTGCATTTCCCTGCTCCAGCCTTGGTCTCCAGCACAGCCATGGAGGCTCTTTGGGCTCTGGACTGTTCCTGCAGCCCCCAAGGGCAGCTGAGCTCTGCCTTTGGCACACTCAGCCCTGCCCAGCGCAGGCCATGCTCAGCAATTCCCTGTCTGTGCCTGGCCTTGCTGTCAGCCCCGGCAGCGGCTTCGTGGCCCCGTTGTGGCCCTGTGCTGGCCCAGCCATGGTGGCACAGCCCCTGTGCAGGCCCAGCCCAGGCCAGGAGCATTGCGGCTGGGAAGGGCCCCTGTGCCGTGGTGCCCACAGCAGCCTTGGGGCTCTGTGCCCCATGGCCTCCCTGCTGGGCAGCTTCTGCCAGCTCCTGCAGAGCCCGTGGCACCTGTGGGCCTGCACAGACAGCCCTGCCCCGGGCTCTGCTGTCCTCTGGGCCAGCAGAGAGGCAGCCAGGGCTGGCCATGGCCGGGAACAGGCCCTGAGCCCCACAGGAGGATGGAGCTGGGCCACAGTTTTCAATTCTTCTGTGGTTAATTAGACAAATTTCAGAGTTGCCTTCAAAGTGAATATACTATATTGAAAACAATGCAGAGAGAACTGTTTTGTCCTGTTTTCTTTTCCTGATTATAGATTGATATCAGCAATGCCCAGTTGATATTGACCCCCAGCACCTTCTAATGCAGTTTGAACAGGTATGAAAATCAAGACCCTTCATGGCTTACAATCAGTAACATTTTGTCATCAGCCCCTCCTCAGCATTCCCCTCATCCAACCGCTGGCACTCCTATGGATCAGGAGTGGTGTGGCCAGCAGGAGCAGGGCAGTGATTTTTCCCCTGTGCTCACCACTCCTTGGGCATCACCTCTAGTGCTGTTTGCAGTTCTGGGGCCCAAGTTTAGGAAGGACATGGAGGGGCTGGTGCGTGTCCAGAGAAGGGCAACAAGGCTGGGGAGGGGTCTTGAACACAAGTCATGTGAGGAGTGGCTGAGGGAGCTGGGGTTGTTTATCCTGGAGAAGAGGAGGCCCAGGGGAGAAAAGGTGGTGTCAGGGCACAGGCTGGACTTGATGATATTCATGGACTGTTCCATCCTTGCTGAATCTGGGATTCTCTGAAAGCACTCTTGGAGCAGTTGCAGGATGAGCCCTGGGCCTCCTCTGCAGAAGCTCCAGCAGCCCAGGTACCTTAGCTTCTCCTCCCAGGCCCAAAGCCCATCCTGTCAGTCCTGCAGAGCCTCTGCAGCTCCTCCTCATTGCCCAAAACAGGGAGCCCCAGAAACAGCAGACACAGCAGCCCAGATGTGCCCCCCTGGCCTGGGGTGCCTCTGGTAAAGGAGCAGCACCAGGCATTGCAGGAGCCTGCAGACAATTCCTGCAGCACTTGTAGGATGATCCTGCTCCCCAAGGGACGTTCCCATGGTGCCAAGTCAGGAACTGGAATGGGGAGTGGGGCCAGAGAGGAAAGGGCAAACAGGGATGGGCTGTTTGCAGGGGAGGGAAGAGGGATGGGCAAGAGGAAGAAATTTGTACCAGGGAAGAGTAAAGAAAGCAAAGGAGAAGCCAAAGAAATGCTCAGGGCAGTTTGGGGGTGGCTGCCAGGCAGCCCTGGCTCTGAGCAACAGTATCTGCAGTGGGACAGGAAGCTCCCAGCTGATGGGAACAAACTTTCTGGCTAACTGCAGAGGCCACGACAAAGCTCAGTGTTTTCCCTGCCGTTCCCCAGCCCTTGCTGGCTGCAGGGGCTGATGGCATTTGTGCTCCCTCAGGTTCACATCCCCACACCAACAGCATGGGGGTGCTCCCCCTTGCTCTGGCCAGTGCAAACGGGCTGCTGAGCCAGTGCTGCCATGTCTGTGCCTGCAAGGATGGGCACCTGTGTGAGGTGGGGGAGAGGCCAGGGCTGCAGAGGGGAGATATTGTTGGCAGCTCGATGAGGATGCTCTGGGATGCTGCCCTGGGAAGTCCAGCACACTGGGGATGGATCAGCCCCTGCTCTGCAGCTCCTTCCCATCTGCTCCAGGGCTCTTGCAGAGCACCAGCCATGCTGTTTGCCCCCAGCCTCCCCATGGCTAGCCTAGGGTTGCTCATGGGGGTTTTCTGTGCTCAGCATTGGCCTGGCTGTGTTCTTGAGAGAGCCTGGGCAAGAAGCCTGGAGACCCCAGGGCCTGGCCTGAGGCGTCAGCACTGCCCCAGCAGTGCCCATGGCCTGTCCCTGCTGCAGCCCCAGCACTGCTACCCCAGGACTGTGCCTGGCCCTGAGAGCACTCAGGCCCTGAAGCAACACCAGGGCCACCAGGGCAGCGGGGCAGGGCCACAGGAGCAGCACTGGCAACACCAAGTGCTGCTGCTGGGCACAGCTGCTGTGCCAGTGCTGATCTGCCCCCAGCTGTTCTCACAGACATTGCTGCTGCTGCTCCAGAGAAGGCAACAAAAGGGCATCTCTGCAGAAAACTTTGCTGGGAGATCCTTTAGGTCATTTAAGGCCACGGAGAGTGCAGCCAGGCATTGACACAGTCTGTGGACACAGGGAAGGTGGAGACAAATGAAATTAATTTTGGCACCAAGAATGACTTTTCTTTGTTACAAGATTAATAAAAGTAATACAAAACAATGCCCAAAATGAAACCAAGAAGAAGTATCAACAATGAGTTTTTTACAAGTGATTTAGTGGAATTGGCCAGCAGTTTAATGTTTGTGAAAGCATCCAGTCATCAGTCTGCACACTGCAGTCTTGAGCTCCTGATTCCTCAGGCTGTAGATGAGAGGGTTCACGGCTGGAGGCACTACTGAGTACAGAACTGACAGGACCAGATCCAGGGATGGGGAGGAGAGGGCAGGGGGCTTCAGGTGAGCAAAGATAACAGTGCTGAGGAACAGAGAGACCACGGCCAGGTGAGGGAGGCAGGTGGAAAAGGCTTTGTGCCGTCCCTGTTCAGAGGGGATCCTCAGCACAGCCCTGAAGATCTGCACATAGGAGAAAACAATGAACACAAAACAGACAAATGCTAAACAGGAACTAACGGTAATGAGCTCCAGCTCCCTGAGGTGTGAGTGTGAACAGGTGAGCTTGAGGATCTGGGGGATTTCACAGAAGAACTGGCCCAGGGCATTGCCATGGCACAGGGGCAGGGAAAATATATTGGCCGTGTGTGCGAGAGCAGTGAGAAAGGCACTGGCCCAGGCAGCTGCTGCCATGTGGGCACAAGCTCTGCTGCCCAGGAGGGTCCCGTAGTGCAGGGGTTTGCAGATGGACACGTAGCGGTCGTAGCACATGATGGTCAGGAGATAAAACTCTGATCCAAGGAAGAAGTAAATCAGAAATAGCTGTGTGGCACATCCTGTGTAGGAGACGGTCCTGATGTCCCAGAGGGAATTGTGCATGGCTTTGGGGACAGTGGTGCAGATGGAGCCCAGGTCAGTGAGGGCCAGGTTGAGCAGGAAGAAGTACATGGGCCTGTGCAGGTGGTGGCTGCAGGCTATGGCGCTGATGATGAGGCCATTGCCCAGGAGGGCAGCCAGGGAGATGCCCAGCAAGAGGCAGAAGTGCAGGAGCTGCAGCTGCCATGTGTCTGCCAATGCCAGCAGGAGGAAGTGGCTGATGGAGCTGCTGTTGGACATTTGCTGTGGCTGCACATGGGGATCTGTAAAAAAAGTAATTATGAAATAGTTGGGTTTGGAGAGGACTTTAAATATCCCAGCACAGCTTGGGGGCACTTTCCCCCCACTTCCTGCCCAGGGCACTGCTCCCTGAAGCTGTCTCTGCCAGCAGCTGCTTCCCTGTGCCCAGGGCTGGGCTCTGCCAGTGCTGCCAGAGCCCAGCCCACCCCTGGGGGCTCAGCTCTGTCCTGCAGACCTCTCCCAGCTCTGGCACTGCCCAGGGGAAGCTCTGGCTCTGCAGGCTCTGATGGCAACATAAGAGCAACCCTGATGAAGCTGGAAAAGCAACAGTGGTGCTGCCTGTGAGGGGCCCTGTGCTAATTTCTCTCACTGCCTGGTTTATTCAGATCTGAGAGAATTTTTTTCTTTTTCTCAGCCTTAACTGAGAGGTGAATATCCATATGCAATTTCCCATCCAGGCAACACAAAGCAGTAGATTAATAAAACAGGATTTCACTTTTATGCAGGCCCTGCCTTGCTGTGGTTCCTGTATAATCTATTTGGGAATCTTCTGGAGTTAAATGCTAGGCTGGGAGCAGTCCTGAACAATGCAGCGTGCTCCCCACACCATGAGAACACTTCCAAGACACACCAGATGTCTCCTCCTACCCAGATCTTGTCCCCCAGTGCTGGGAGCAGCTGCCAGGGCTGGCTGAGAGCTGTCCCTGGCAGGCAGCAGAGTCCCTGCCCCAGCACAGTGCCCTGGGCTGCAGGACCCTGCTCTGCAGGACAGCCCTGGGCACCCCTGGCTGCTCTGCATAAGAAATAATCAGAGAATGTACTCACAGAGTCTGTAGGCATTGAGTTGTTCCAGCTTTAGGAGATCAGTGCAGGAGCTGCCACTGCATTGTCCTGCAGCCAGAGGTTCCTGTGCCAAGGGCTGGCAGTGATTCTGCCCCAGGCACTTCTCAGCACCTTCCCAGCCCTCACTGATTTAAGCTCTCTGTGCCTCTGTGTTGTGCCCAGGGTAGCTGCAGGGAGTGTCCCTGCCCTGCTGGGCTGGGAGAGGAGCTGCTCATCTAGAGAAATGTGCTTTTGAAGCTCTTCTTGGTTACCAGGAGCTGCCTCTGTGTCAGGAGCCCAGCCCTGCTCAGCCACACAGACACAGCACAAGGATTTTAATGAGCCTCTGGGGCTTTGTGCTCAAGCCCTGAACATTAGTCCCTAAGAGGGAGCTGAAGAAACCTCTCCAGAACTCCAAGTCAGAATCCAACTCCAAAGTTTCTTTCATTTTTAATGGCTCCCACTGAGGGACAGAACAGAGAAAGCATCCCCAGGCCCCAGGCAGAGCAGAGAACTGGAGGCAGTGAGGGCAGGTGGGGACAAAGAGAAGCCAAGTCTTGGTGCCCTGGGGCACAGCATGGTCTGTGCCACCAAAGGCTGTGAGGAGACACCTTGTCCTGAGCTACTGGGGCCTCCTGACACAGCCCCAGCCAGGCTGGGCACTGTCACTCCCTTGTCCTGCCCTCTGCATCCCCCCCTAGGCCACATCCCAGTGGCCTCAAGGATCTGCTGGAAGGAGTCCCTGGGGAGCCTAGCTCAGGAATGGTCCTGGGGGCTTCTGAATGCTCCCAGGGACTGCAGGTTTTTCAAAGGACTTTGGGGTTTGGCTTTTGCCTTGGAGTCTCTGAGAGGTTTCTGCAATCATGGCCTCCAATTATCTTCTGTAATTAGTCCCTGGAGAGGCTTTGTCAGGAACAACACTCAGTGGGGCTTATTAATGCTTCAAGGTACTTCAGTTATTTTAAGGTACTTGGTGTTTCCCTTTTGATCCAGACTCTGGGAGAGGTTTGTGCAATCATGGCCCCAACTATCTGCTTTAATGAGTCCCTGGAGAGCTTTGTATTGACACTCAGTGGGGCTCATTAATGCTCTGAGGTACTCAAGGTTTTTAAGGTACTTTGGATTTTCCTTTCTACTCTGAATCTCCGAGAGATTTTTCTGCCATCCTGGCCTCGAATTCTCTCCTCCAAGGAGTCAATGAGGAGCCTGTGTTTGGGATGGACCTCAGTGGAGCCCATTCATGCTTTGAGACACTCCAGGATTTTTCTCTGACTTTGACTCCTGGAAAGGTTTGTGCAATCTCCTCTCAGGCCCTGAGGTTCCAGAGCTCAGCTCCAAATTTACCACAGGGCTCATTAGGATCAAGCAAGTCCTGACAAACCATGGCTCTGCCTTGATTTCTCACTGCTCTTGCGCAGTTCATCAGGAAGTTTTTTTCTATGGTTATGGGAAAATATTTCAAAGAGCTTCTAATAAATCTAATCATTCCTATTTTAATGTGTGTCTTTTTCTTGTTAGAGCAGATTGCAGCATTCTGGGAGTGATATTCACCCAGGGACTCTCCTGAGGAGGTCTGGCCTGGTCAGAGAATCTTTGCCTTGAGGTCTGACCTAATGTGGACAATCTTAGTCCACATTCCCCAACTCCATCCTGTCTCTCCTCTGTCACCTGGGGCCAACTTTACTCAGAGAACTGGCTGCAGTAAGGCAAAGAGAGCTTTTTCTTCTTTTATTTTAGCAATTTAAAAATTTTAAGTTCCCCACTGAAAACAGATACCCTCCACAATCATGTGCCAAGCCCAGGATGCCCCCAAGAGCACTGCAGACCTGTCCTGGGCCAGCTCTGACAGTGTGTGGAGGCCCAATGGCCTACCATTGGAGTCTCAATTTCCCAGGCATAAAGTGCTGGTCCCAAGTAAGAGGAATAGGCTTTCATGTTAAGGTGAGAAGCTTGCTTCTCTCATAGATCTTTGCACGCACATGCTGATTTATGTAAAGTTATGATACCCCATTGGCCCATTGGCCTAATTACCCTAGCTCAACTCTTATTGCCCATGTTTGGTTTGTCCCTAGAATGTTCTCCTCTCTCTGTCCCTTCATTGGCATTGCTGCATTCCTCCACCCTGTTTCCCTACTGGCAGACCTGACCTTGGACCCCTTGTCTGCACCATTTTCCCCTGTATCCAGGGGTCCCCTGACCCTCAACTCCACCCTCACTATCCCATATAGGACCCCCTGCCGTCAGCTTACACCATGTCTTCATCCCTGGACCCTTTTTTCTCTGTACCCTTTTCCTGTACTGTAGGGGATTTTGTTCAGACATGGCTTATAGAAAAAGGCCATGATCATATACAGCTAGCTAAGCAGTGAAGAAGCAGCTGTGGGAACCAAGTTCTCCGCTTTTTCCCTTGCAAGAAAAACAATAATACTGTGTCCTTGGTTTAATGATGAGAAGCACAGTAGGGAAAACATGGAGTCCTTGAGGCTTATCATAACAAGCAACGGCAGAGTGTGAGAAATAGGTGTTATTTTTAATGAAGATGCCACAGGCATGAGCAACCTAAGGAGGGGTTAACATGTAGCTTGTAACCAATGATGAGGGTGATTTGGGAATATGCATGAACTTCATTACCACTACTATAAGAATGTGTAAGTTGGTTCAATAAAGCGAGACCAATAATCATCAATACGGATGTGTATGTCTCCCTTTATCCCGACACCCGAGTGACCAAATGACCCCAGGTCCAACCTGGGGTAAGGAGCCTGGAACACCAAGGGTTATTTGAGGCTGACCACAAGGCAGGCACACATCTTGACCCTGCCTCCTCTTGGAATTTCTATCTGAACACCACTGGATTCCAGGAGTTGGTAGTTGTGTGTACGCCTCTCTAAATCATTCTTGTCTTTCTTTCTGTGTCTTCTATTTCTGTCCTCTTGCAATTTTCAATTAACTTAAAATAGACAGAATTAGAGTTTGTGAAGTGGAATGGGCAAGGTTAATGCTTTGAGAAGCAGTTTTTGTTGATTGAATGTCATATAAAACCCTTTGCCAAAGTTTCTCTGGATTTCTAAAGTTGCCAGTAAAGGCTGTTTTGTTGTTTTAGCTCCTAAGAATCTCTTGATTGTATTTCTCCAGTGTGTACAACTCAGAGCACATATAAAATATTAGTTCTTTTTAGATGTCTCCTTGAGAGAATTGTTTGGGACATGGCAGTCAGGGCTTGTCTGTCCTGCTTGGCATAGTCCAGGCAGGGCTTCCCCAGCCACATTCCACACTCCATTTCCCAGCTGGAGCCGCTGGTGCCTCTGAGTTGTGCTGCCCCAGCCCCAGGGACGCTCTCCTTGTCTGCCCATTCCCTCATGGTCTCTGGGCAGGGATGGCCTCAGTGGGGGCTGTTGACATCCTCAGCACCTGGGGTGCCCCATGGAACCTAGGGTCCCTGGTGACACTGCAGGATCTTGTGTCACCAGGGCTCCACTGTGACACTGAAGCACCAAGGAATTAATTGTGGCACTCTGAGGCCTCATGGAACCAAGAGGCCACTGTGACTCTGCAGGGCCTTGTGGAACCATGCAGAGCATTGTGACAGAGCAGGACCTGGTGCCATAATGTGGCCATTGTGACACTGCAGGGCCCCATGGAACCAAGGAGCCAGTGCTGCTCCTTAGGGACTCCTGGAATTAAGGAAACATGTTTGACACTTAGGTGGGACCAAGAGGCCATTGTGACACTTTGGAACCCAGGAGAGAATTGCTGCACTGCTAGACCTCATAGAACCAAGGATGCACTGTGACCCTGCAGGGAATTGGGGGACCAAGGATCCACTGTGACACAGCGGGGACCAAGGATCCCGGGGACTCTGACACCAAGCGGTCTCGTGGAACCAAAGGGACATTGTGACACTGGGAGGCCTCACAGAATCATGGAGACCATTGTGACACTCTGGAGCCTGATGGAACCACATTGACACCAAGCTGACTGGGAGTGTTGATCTGCCTGAGGGTAGGAGAGTTCTGCACAGGGCCCTGGACAGGCTGGATCCAGGGCCCAAATTCAACAAGGTGAGATTGAAAAAGTCCAAGTGCCAGGTCCTGCACTATGGCTACAACAATCCCTGCAGCACTACAGGCTGGGGACAGAGTGGCTGGAGAGCAGGCAGGCAGAAAGGGACCTGCAGGGACTGATGGACAGCAGGCTGGACATGAGCCAGAAGTGTGCCCAGGTGGCCAAGAAGGCCAATGGATCAGGAATGTTGTGGCCAGCAGGAGCAGGGCAGTGATTCTTCCCCTGTGCTGGGCGCTGGTTGGGCAGCACCTGGAGTGCTGTTTGCAGTTCTAAAGCCCTCAACTTAAGAAGGACAGGGAGTGGCGGGAGCATGTCCAGAGAAGGGCAACAAGGCTGGGGAGGGGTCTGGAACACAAGTGCTGTAAGGAGTAGCTGAGGGGGCTGGGTTGTTTATCCTGGAGAAGAGGTGGCTCAAGGGAGAAAAGGCGGTGTCAGGGCACAGGTTAGACTTGATGATCTCCAAGGTCTTTTCCAACCTTGCTGATTCTGTGATTCTCTGAAATAACCCTTGGAGCAGTTGCAGGATGAGCCCTGGGCCTCCTCTTCAGATGCTCCAGCAGCTCAGGTCCCACAGCTTCTCCTGCCAGCCCCAAAGCCCATCCTGTCAGTCCTGCAGAGCCTCTGCAGCTCCTCCTCATTGCCCAGAACAGGGAGCCCCAGAGGCAGACACAGCAGCCCAGATGTGCCCCCTGGCCTGCGGTGCCTCTGGCAAGGGAGCAGCAGGAGGCACTGCAGGAGCCTGCAGACAATTCCTGCAGCACTTGTAAGATGATCCTGCTGCCCAAGGGACGTTCCCATGGTGCCAAGTCAGGAACTGGAATGGGGAGTGGGGCCAGGGAGGAAAGGGCAAAGAGGGATGGTCTGTTTGCCGGGGAAGAAACAGGGGTGGGAAAGAGGAAGAAATTTGTGCCAGGGAAGAGTGAGGAAATCAAGGTGAAGCCAAGGAAATGCTCAGGGCAGTTTGGGGGTGCCTGCCAGGCAGCCCTGGCTCTGAGCAACAGTGTCTGCAGTGGGACAAGAAACTCCCAGCTCATGGGAACAAAATTCTGGCTGACTGCAGAAGCCAGGACAAAGCTGAGGGGTTTCCCTGGTGTCCCCCAGCCCTTGCTGGCCCCAGGGGCTGATGGCATTTGTGCTCCCTCAGGTTCATGTCCCCACACCAACACCATGGGGGTGCTCCCCTCTGCTCTGTGCAATGCAAACAGCGGCTCCTGAGCCACTGCTGCCATGTCTGTGCCTGCAAGGATGGGGCACCTGTGTGAGCTGGGGGAGAAGCCAGGGCTGCAGAGGGGCATGTTGTTGGCAGCTCCATGAGAACGCTCTGGGACACTGCCCTGGGCTGTACAGCACACTGGAGATTGATCAGCCCCTGCTCTGCTGCACCTTCCTGTCTCCCTGAGGGCCCTTGCAGAGCACCAGCCATGCTGTTTGCCCCCAGCCTGCCCACGGCCAGCCTGGGACTGCTCACAAGGGTTTTCTGGGCTGAGCTTTGACTTTGGTGTGTTCTTAAGAGAGCCTGGGCAAGAAGCCTGGAGACCCCAGGGCCTGGCCTGAGGCATCAGCCCTGCCCCAGCAGTGCCCATGGCTTGTCCCTGCTGCAGCCTGGCACTGCCACCCCCAGGACTGTGCCTGGCCCCGAGAGCACTCAGGCCCTACAGTAACACCAGGGCCACCAGGGCAGTGGGGCAGGGCCACAGGAGCAGCACTGGCAACACCAAGTGCTGCTGCTCCTGGGCACAGCTGCGGTGCCAGCACTGATCTGCCCCCAGCTCTGCTCACAGACATTGCTGCTGCAGCTCCAAAGAAGGCAACAAAAGGGCATCTCTGCAGAAAACTTTGCTGGGAGATCCTTTAGTTCCTTTAAAGACATCCAGAGTGCAGCTCCTCATTGACACAGTCTGTGGCTATAGAGAAGGTGGAGAGAAACAAAATGAGAAATGTCACAAAGAATGACATTTCTCTGTGGACTTAATTATTAAAGTAAAACAAATTAACAAAACCTTCAAAATGAGAAGTACAAGAAGTATCAAAGATGAGTTTTATTATAAATGGTTTGCAGAAATTGGCCAGCAGTTTAATGTTCCTGAAACCATCCAGTCATCAGTCTCAACACTGCAGCCTTGAGCTCCTGGTTCCTCAGGCTGTAGATGAGGGGGTTCAGGGCTGGAGTCAACACTGTGTACAGAACTGACAGTGCCAGATCAAGGGATGGGAGGGACATGGAGGGGGGCTTCAGGTAGGCAAATGTACCAGTGTTGAGGAACAGGGAGACCACAGCCAGGTGAGGGAGGCAGGTGGAAAAGGCTTTGTGCTATCCCTGCTCAGAGGGGATTCTCAGCACAGCCCTGAAGATCTGCACATAGGAGAAAATGATGAACACAAAACAACCAAATGCCAAACAGACACTAACTGTAAGAAGCCCAAGTTCTCTGAGGTGGGATTTGGAGCAGGAGAGCTTGAGGATCTGGGGGATTTCACAGAAGAACTGGCCCAGGGCATTGCCATGGCACAGAGGCAGGGGAAAATGTATTGCCTGCGTGCATCAGAGCTGTGAGAAAACCACTGGCCCAGGCAGCTGCTGCCATGTGGGCACAAGCTCTGCTGCCCAGGAGGGTCTCGTAGTGCAGGGGTTTGCAGATGGACACGTAGCGGTCGTAGCACATGATGGTCAGGAGGAAATACTCTGATCCAATGAAAAACAGAGAGAAAAAGAGCTGTGCAGCACACCCTGTGTAGGAGATGTTCCTGGTGTCCCAGAGGGAATTGTGCATGGCTTTGGGGACAGTGGTGCAGATGGAGCCCAGGTCAGTGAGGGCCAGGTTGAGCAGGAAGAAGTACATGGGTGTGTGCAGGTGGTGGCCGCAGGCTATGGCACTGATGATGAGGCCGTTTCCCAGGAGGGCAGCCAGGGAGATGCCCAGCAAGAGGCGGAAGTGCAGGAGCTGCAGCTGCCGTGTGTCTGCCAATGCCAGCAGGAGGAAGTGGCTGATGGAGCTGCTGTTGGACATTTGCTGGGACCCCACATGGGGATCTCTTCATGGAGGAAAGGACAGTGAAGAGTTAGAGGAGATATCTGTAATCACAATCAAAGCCATTTCCCATACACCCTTCTCTGTAACATACATGGACAGAACTCTTTGCTTAAGAGTTCTGAGGTTTTCTTTTTATCCTCACCCTTATCTGGTGTTCTTGGATATCAGAAAGCCTCAGCATTTCTGCTGCACTCAGGGAGAACAGAGTGAGTTCCCTGAGGCAAGATGATGAGTAGAGAATAAGGGTAGTTGGTCTGTCACTTCAGTCTGTTTGGAGTTTCCCTGGGCTTTCAGTTTTATCAAATGGAGAATGTTCACACTCCCAGGTACTGCTGAGAGCAGAAGCATCCACCACAGCCCAGCTCCACATTTGTACCAAGGACTCACTTTGCTCATTTCACCAACCCAGCAGCAGTTTCAGTGTCACAACACCTCTGCCTCTCCCCATGGATCTTATCACTCAGAGATGCTCTAGGACAGTTTTGCACCCTGGATTGAAACTCCCAGCTTGGACTGAAACCTCAGGGAGACTTGCAAGTGTCCTTATGATGGCATTGGATTAAGGGAGATGCAGCTCCTTCCTTGGCTGCACTGACAGCATTGCCCAGAGCCGGGCACTGGGGACAGCATCACCCTGAGCCAGCTGTGCCCCCTGCCAGAGCCCCCAGGGCCGGGCAGCTGCTCCCAGCCCTGTGCTCTGCAGAGGGAACTGGGCCCAGGACTGCAGAGCTGCCCCACAGCTCTGCTGCAGCTCTGCCTGCACAGGAGGGGCTGCACACCTTGGAGCCCCGGCCCTGAGGGCAGAGGCTTGGCTGAGGGCACAGGAGGGAGGGGGCTTTTTCAGAGGGAGGGTATGCACTGGAGGGCTTCTTGTGGAGATTTCTAAACTCTTCTTGCCAGAGCATTTCTGGGTTTTATTTTCTCTCATTTCCTGATCTTTTCTCTGCTTCCTGGAGATTTTCCTCCCACAGGTGTTTCCCTGTGCATGATCTCTCTGTGCCAGCACTCAAAGACCCCAAATCTCTGGGCACTATCCTTGCCCTGACAGAATTCTGCCTGTTTGCAGGGCACTGGCTGGGAGCAGGTTCTCTTTGCAGCTTGCAGAAAGGAAAGCTCAGACTGACCCTGATGGCTCCAGCAAAGGTGCTGCTGCTGCTGTCCATGGGCAGAGTGGCCAAAAGCTCATTAGGGATCTCCTGTGAAGACAGTGATCACTAAAAGTAACAGGGAGATGTCTCAGGCACTTGTCAAAATTCATAATTAATAATTCATAATCAACCTTTAATGCTTATCCCCTCTCCCTGCCGTTCTGTAATAGTAGGAAACTGAATATGAAGGTTTTGGAAACACTCATTTTTATCAAAATCCTTTTCTTGGAAATATTCTATGACAAACCAGATACCCTCAGCATGTCAGAGCTTCATTAGTATTTCACCTGCCCTACACCAGAAATAATCAGAGTTGTACTCACAGGGTCTGCAGGCATTGGGATGTTCCAGCTTTAGGAGATGGCTCCAGGAGCTGCAGCTGCATTGTCCTGCAGCCAGAGGTTCCTGTGTCCAGGGCTGGCAGTGATTCTGCCCCAGGCACTTCTCAGCATCTTCCCAGCCCTGACTGATTGAAGCTCTCTGTGCCTCTGTGCTGTGCCCTGGGTGGCTGCAGGCACTGCCCCAGCCCTGCTGGGCTGGGAGAAAAGCTGCTCATTAGGAGAAATGTGCCTTTAAAGTTCTTCTTGGTTAACAGGAGCTGCCTCTGTGCCAGGATCCCAGCCCAGCTCAGCAGCACAGACACAGCACAAGGACTTTAATGAGCCTCTGGGGCTTTGTGCTCAGGCCCTGAACATCAGTCCCTGAGAGGGAGCTGAAGAAACTTCTCCAGAAATCCAAGTCAGAATCCAACTCCAAAGTCTCTTGGACTTTTAATGGGTCCCACTGAGGGACATGACTGGGAAAGCATCCCCAGGCCCCAGGCAGAGCAGAGAACTGGAGGCAGTGATGACAGGTGGGGACAAAGAGAAGCCAAGTCTTGGTGCCCTCGGGCAAAGCAGGGTCTGTGCCACCAAGGGCTTGGAGTAGACACCTTGTCCTGAGGCACTGGGGCCTCCTGACACAGCCCCAGCCAGGCTGGGCACTGTCACCCCGTTGTCCTGCCCTCTGCATCCCCCACTAGCCCACATCCCAGTGGCCACAAGGATCTGCTGGAAGGAGTCCCTGGGAGCCTTGCTCAGGAATGGCCCTGGGGGCTCCTGAATGCTCCCAGGGACTGCAGGTTTTTCAAAGGACTTTGGGTTTGGCTTTTGCCTTGGAGTCTCTGAGAGGTCTCTGCAACCATGGCCTTCAATTATCTTCTGTAATTAGTCCCTGGAGAGCCTTTGTCAGGAACAACACTCAGTAGGGCTCATTAATGCTCCAAGGTACTTCAGTTCTTTTAAGGTACTTGGTGTTTCCCTTTTGATCCAGACTCTGTGAGAGGTTTGTGCAATAATGGCCCCAATTATCTGCTTTAATGAGTCCCTGGAGAGGTTTGTACCGACACTCAGTGGGGCTCATTAATACCCTGAGATACTCAAGTTTTTTGAGCTACTTTGGGTTTTCCTTTCTGCTTTGAATCTTCTGAAAAGTTTTTGAGTGATCCTGGCTTCCTGTTCTTTTTCCAAGGAGTCCATGAGCAGCCTGTGTTAGGGATGGACCTCAGTGGGGCCCATTCATGCCTTGAGACACTTCGAGTTTTTTTCTGACTTTGACTCCTGGAAAGGTTTGTGCAATCTCCCCTCAGGCCCTGAGGTTCAAGGGCTCAGCTCCAAATGCACCACGGGGCTCATTAGGATCAGGCAAGTCCCAACAAACCATGGCTCTGCCTTGATTTTCCTCTGCTCTTTTGCAGTTCATCAGGAATATTTCTGTAGTGGTTTTGGTTTGCCAAATTGAGATTTCTTGGCAAATGCATCAATTAGTGTGGTAGGTTCAGTATTGGCTAATTAACAGTGCACTCACTAGAATATCCTTACTTATTTCCTGCTGTGAGATAGGATTAGGAGAAAGGCAATGTAGCTTACAACTTTACCAGGGTATAAAGAAACATTTTTTAATTATAACTAAAACAAAAAGTAATAAGAATCAGAACAAAATTTTCAGAACACTTCTCATCTCCCTACAATCTTTTCATTCTTGCTCACAATTTAAAGAGTCATAACTTAAAATTTTCAGTCATAACCTAAAATGTACCACTTCTAGAATAGTCTTTCTTCAGTTCCCTTAGGGAGAGGAATGTCTCTTTCATGCTATGCAGACTTCTCCATAAGAAAATGTTCTCTTGTGGCTCTCAATTTCCATGAAGAGCAGCCACCCAGAAAATCTGCAATTATGCAGTCCCTCCGACTTTTTCACATCTTTTCCCTCAGCTCTGTTTATGGGCCATATCAACTTATGGGGTATTAGTTTAAAGATGAGCTGTTTAAGAGCAAAGATTCTCTTCATCTATTTCTGAAATCATCTTCATCTCTGAGAACAGAGATCTTCTTCTTCTCTCCCTAAGGGCACAGGGTCTCATCACTCTGCTCTCTTTCTCTGTTCAAACTTCTCATGGGATGACAGCTACTTCAACAATTGCTTACTTTAGCATGGAGCCCTATCCTGAACAATTCATCTCCCCAAACTTTTCAATGCATTATAGGGAAAAAGAGAGTCTGATGTATCAATTCCATCCTTCTCCATAGCTTTGCAAGAGGATTTCAGCCCTAGGATCAAGGCATCATCCCTCCCACTCAACTTCCCATTCACTGAGCTTGGTGTTTTCATGTTGCTCCTCTATGTGCCTGCACTTTGTCCTTTTCTCTCACTCGAGGGAGGATGGAAGCACTGAAAGAGTTCATATCTCACCCGGGGCCTGCAGATGGTTCCGTGACCCCAGCCGGGCTCGGTCCTTGCAGCCGGAGCTGTTTTACGATGGAGGTTTCTGCAGCGGCTACGCTGGGGCTGTGTCAGGATGGGCCGTGCTGGGGGTAGGACCAGGATCTCAGCAGCCAGGCCAGAACACAGCAGCAGCACAGCCGGGGGCCGATGGCTTCTCCTCCCCCTGCCTGGGGCTTGCGGGCAAATCCCAGCAGTGGCAGAACCTTGGCTGAGCCGGCCCGGCCCGGGGCTGCTCCTGGAGCCCAGTGGATCCTGGCTCAGCCAGACTGGCAGTGAGGCAGGGCTCAGCAGTGCCCAGATGTTGGCAACTGCAGCCATTGCCCAGCCCGGCCTCGGCCCCGTGGCCTCCCCTGCCCTGCCCGGCAGCTGATGGGTTCTGGCGGGGTCCCTGGGAAGGAGCCAGCCCCACGCCAGGGGCCACCCGGCCTGCCCTGGCTGAGACGGGGCCGGGTCAGCCTTGTTACGTCTTTGCCAGCCAGAAGAGAAAGAGACCCTTTAAGGTAATTTTGGGGTCCCCAGACAGAGGAGGAAAGAATGAATCTGACTCCATGTTCTTATAAGGCATATTTATATGATATTATATTATATTATATTACATTACATTACATTACATTACATTACATTACATTACATTACATTACATTATAACTATTCTGAAGAACAGGGAAAAGATACTTACAGAAGGCTCAACAAGATACTAATTAAAAACTCCTGACTCCCTCCTCGGAGTCCAACACAGCCTGACCGCGATTGGTCATTAAGTCAAAACAATTCACATGTTGGATAAACAATCTCCAACCACATTCCAAAGTAGCAAAACACATGAGAAGCAAATGAGATAATATTGTTTTCCTTTTACTCTGAGGTGTCAGCTTCCCCAGAGAAGTCCTGGTTAACGGATTTTTCCAGAAATATGACAGTGACAACCGTTCCAGGCTTTTTTGTCTTAAACATGGGTCTTCACAGAGCCATGTACAGTTTCTCTAGTGATTTAACAGATTGTCAATCCTCAAAGCTAATTACTGATTGGTTTTTTTTGTCAGACACAGAGGAAACTGCTAGCAGCTTCTCTTAGGACATCATTTCCATGAGGCAAAACCACCACAACAGCACAGAGCACAGAGCTCCTTTGTCCATATGTAGTGGTCTTGTGCCTGAGGCCTCAAAATCCCATCCTGGGAGATCTCTGGGCCCTCTCCAAAGTGTTTTCAACTGAAAACATTCAGCTCAGAGTCTAAGAAAATCACCAGAGGAAAGGGCCCAGAGATCCTTGGATATATGGAATTTGGGAGGTCTAATTCTAATTTTGTCCATGACCCCTGGACATGCGAGACGGTTTTCTTCCATAGGAAGGAACAGAGCCCCAGTGTTTAAGGGGCAGATGAGAGGTGAGGCCACCAGAGGCCAAGGCCAGCCAGAGCTGGCAGGTTTTGTTCTGAGTGATGCCCTTGCATATAGGAAAAGTTTTAGGGAGAGTATCAAGTGGGCATTTCATAAGATGGATGGTTTTTTTCCACAGCCAGGAAAGCACAGAGCCCCAGTGCTCCACGAGCTGATGAGAGGCAGCCCTTGACATCCCAAGATCAGCCAGACCTGTCACATGGCCCCTGGAGGCCAAGCCAGCCAGACCTGTTCCATGTTCCCTTACTCCATGGGGCCTGACAGTGTCCCAATGGTCCCTTGCTTCCCTGAGGCCCTAAGGTGCCATAATGCCCCCTTGGTGACACTAGGCCCTGAAGGGTCACAATGGTCTCCATGGTTCCATCAGGCTCCACAGAGCCATACTGGTCTCTGGGTTCCATGAAGCCCCACTGTGTCACCATGGCCCCTTGGTTCCATGGGCTCCAGTGGTGCCACAATGATCCCTTTGGTTCCATGAGGTCCCCCCAGTGTCCCTTTTCTTTCCCAGCAGCTTTTACTTGCGAGCCATCCTTGGATATATGGAATTTTGGACGTAGAATCCCAGTTTTGGCCCTGGACACCTGGTAAAGATTGATGTTTTTTCCTACAGGAAAGAAAAGTGTGAAGTCCAAGTGTTTTGGAAGAAGATGAGAGGTGGCCACCCTTAGGCCAAGCCAGCCAGACCTGTCTCTCCTGGCAACTTTAATCTAGGGGCTGTCCTTGGACATAGGGCATTTTGGAGGTGGAATCTCAGTTTTTTCCATGGTTGCCTGAACAGGAAGAAGAGTTCTTTTCATGAGGAAGGAAAGCACAGAACCCCAGTGATTCGGTGGCAGATGAGTGCCAGCCCTCAGGAAGCCAAGGCCAGCCAGACTTATCAGTGCTGGCAGCTTTTGTCTGGGAGCTATCCTTGGATACAGGGAATTCTGGAGGCAGATGCCAAATTTTGGCCTTGGGTGCCTGGTCCAGATGGATGTTTTTTTCCCATAAGAAAGAAAAGCACATGGTCCCAGTGTTTAAAAGCCAGATGAGAGTTGGCCCCTGGGTGGCCAAGGCAGCCAGATCTGTCTCTCCTGGCAGATTTCATCTGGGAACAATCTTTGCATATAAGGAAATATGGAGGTGGAATTCCAATTTTGGCTGTGGGCCTCTGGAGAAGTGTCTTGGTTTGGAAAGACAGGTGCCTACTAAAGAAGGCAGGAGCCTCCCCTAAAATGGAGAATGCAAACCCTGCCCACCCCTCCGAATTGCTGTGAATTTTAAATTAAAGGGCTCTCAGGCAAAAAATATGGGAGCAGACTATACCAGTTCTTTAATAGGGAAGGGAAAAAACCAGGATAAAATAAAACAATGCAATACACTAGAACAACACTGACAGAGTCAGAACTACACCTGACACCTTGTTGGTCAGGGTGTTGGTAGCAGTCCACTTGGAAAAGTGGCTGCAGTCCTCCTAAAGTGTCAGGCGTGGTTCTGTTGGAGCAGGGGAGTCCTGTAGGAAAGGGGTGTATTCTTCCTCCGTATATCCATGGAAGTAGCAGCAGCTGCTGTTCCTGTGGGGAATCCTGTGGGAAGCCATGCTTCAGAATCTCCAGATCATTATCGGGGTAACAATGCTTGGCTCCTCCCTCTGGGCGGAGCATCTCACAATGGGATGTTATAATTCTTATCAGCCATGCAGTGAGATGCAATAGCTCGTTATCAGCAGATGTTCCCTGCTGAGGGAGGAGAGATTATGATCACTCAGGGAGAGAGATAAGGAGAATTACCCACTTGACATCAGACAACTGCCATACAGATGGTAATACAATACATCTTGCCTTGCAATCTGGAAGAAGCAGCAATAAACATAAATGGGCACAGCTTTGTGGCTGCCCCAGCACTGGGATGGGCCCTGGGCCTAGAGCAGGAGTAGCTCTGGAGGGCCCCAAGACCGGGGCTCTTGTGCTCCCCTGGGCAGGTGAGATGGCAGCAGGGGCTGCAGAGCTCTCAGCACCTCAGCCAGAGAGGAGCAGGGCACCCAGGGAGCCTCCTTGTGCCTTGGCCAAGCCCCTTCCCCCATGGCTGGGGCTGAGTCCTGTGGCAGCTGCAGCTGCTGCTGTGCCCTTGCCAGGGGCTGAGGCCGTGGGGCCAGTGCCCAGAGCAGCCTGGCCTGAGCAGAGCTGTGGGGCCAGAGGTGGCTGGGCTGGGCTGGCCAGAGGCCCTTGGTGCTGCCCAGAGCTCAGGGCAGCTGGCAGAGCTTGCAGGGAACTGGGCTGGGCTAAGAGAGCCTGGCACAGACACCATCAGTGTCCATCTCAGCCTGGCTGAGCGTGCAGGGGCAGGACTCAGGCCAGGCCTTGTGGGGCAGGGCCAGCGCCTGTGCCAGGCATTAAAAACAGGCAAGTGCCCCAGAGAGGAGGCTGCTCTGTGCCCTTGGGGGCATGGACAGAGCAGGGAGGGGACCCAGGACATTTGTCAGTGCCAGCCTCTGTCCCCAGCCCTTGGCAGCCCTGGCTGCTGAGCCCAGCTTTGCCCTGGGCTGAGTTTGGCCATGGCCCAGCTCCATCCTCCTGCGGGGCTCAGGGCCTGTTCCCGGCCATGGCCAGCCCTGGCTGCCTCTCTGCTGGCCCAGAGGCCGGCAGAGCCCAGGGCAGGGCTGTCTGTGCAAGCCCACAGGTGCCACGGGCTCTGCAGGAGCTGGCAGAGGCTGCCCAGCAGGGAGGCCATGGGGCACAGAGCCCCAAGGCTGCTGTGGGCACCACGGCACAGGGGCCCTTCCCAGCCGCAATGCTCCTGGCCTGGGCTGGGCCTGCACAGGGGCTGTGCCACCATGGCTGGGCCAGCACAGGGCCACAAAGGGGCCACGCAGCTGCTGCTGGGGCTGACAGCAAGGCCAGGCACAGACAGGGAATTGCTGAGCATGGCCCGCACTGGCCAGGCCTGACTATGCCAAATGCAGAGCTCAGCTGCCCTTGGGGCTGCAGGAACAGTCCAGAGCCCAAGGAGCCTCCATGGCTGTGCTACAGACCAAGGCTGGAGCAGGGAAATGCAGGGCTGCTGCGGGATGGGGAGGGCATTGAATTCCAGAACACACCTCAGCTCTCTGATGATCCCGGCACCATGCTGGGCCCTGTTTTAGACTGGAGCAGAACAGATGTTGATGGGACAGGAGCCCTGCGGGGCTGTCAGGGACCTGCAGCTTGCAAGGTGCTCTGCTCTCCCTGAGTTGCTCTCGGAGAGATCCAATCCCAGCTGGGCACCTCGGCAAAAGTGGCACTGCCTGTTCATGGGCACACAACTGATATCTGCTTGGAAGGGGGCACAGGTGTCAATACCTGTTAGTTTCGTAAAAAACAAGCAAATCTTTATTATCTGGGTCACTCGAGTACTTTTAGGAAATGGCAAAGTTTTCCCATCAGGACTGAGATTTCCTGGAAGTGTACTGATGGCAGAAGGAGAATAAATACTGAACTTTCCCTCTACTTTTGTCACCAATATTCAGTCTGTTATTTCATCTCCCTTTTCCATCAGCTGTTTCCAGCTCTCTTGTTTAAATGGCTATGTTAAAGGACATCTCTTCATTTACAGCAGGTGGATCAAGGTACTTCCTGCTGCTCCCAGATTTGCTCCTCTAGGACCTCTCTCTTGTCATTCAAGTACCTCTCAACTGACTGGTTTCAAGCTTTGAACTGCAAGAAGTTGCCCAATATTTCAAAATTCAAATAAATATATAATTAATCATGATCTTAATTCTTTTTATATTTATCACTGAATTGTGTTTTCTCATTACTCCGTCTAGAACTGCTCCTGTACAGAAATCCTTTGGGGATGGTGGACATGTCAGATGATGCTGGGACATCTCAGAGAGCTGAGGGAGGAGCTGTGATGGTTGTTAAACTGTTCACATGTTTGACTTGTGTTTGTTGGTAAGAAACCTTTCTGTGCTTCTGAGTGTCACCAGGCCCTGAGCCCAAAGGACACAAAACTGATGAGTTGTGGTTCCCATTGCAGGGGCACTTGCACTGTGGCTCTGCAGAGGAGAGCTCTTCAACCCTATTCTCTCTTTTCCTCCCTCTGGGCATGGAGGGAGCTCATGACTTCAGCATGTGACTCGCGTGGAAAGAGCAAATCTGGGGAGAATCGGGGAGTGGAGGGTTTCGGGGGCCTTGGGATCTGTGCTGGGCACAGAGGGTGTTTTCCACTGCTCTGAGATGGCCTGCTGTGGAAAGTGGACTTGATATCCAGCAGAGGAATGACTTTTGCATTTGATGGAGCTGTGCCTTCCCTTGGCTGACAATAAATGAACATCCCTCTGTGTCTCGGGCAGCTCCTTCTCCAAGGAAAGCAGGTGGGAGTTGGAGCCAAAGAACTGAAAGCTGCAGGTGCAGCCTGGGCTGGAGGCAGCTCAAATTTGCACAAAGGCTGCTCTGAGTGCCAGGGCTTGGATGGGGTAAATGGTGGGGTGGGGGTAGGGACAGAGTCTGACTGATTGTCAGCCATGAAGGGTCTTGATTTTCATATCTGTTCAAACTGCATGAGGAGGTACTTGGATTCAGTGTCAGATGGAGATTGCACATAGCAATAAATTAATAGGGGGAAAAAAAACTTAACAGGAGCTAAGAAATGTTTTCTCACTGTCTTTTAAAAAAGAATATATTCTGTTTGAATACACTATTGAAATTTGTCTAATGAACCACAAAGCATTTGGAAACTTTTTAAAATTATTCCCAGAGGCTTGGCTTGTTAAGGTGTTCTGAATGTTAATGAGCCCTGGGACACTGAATTCCTGCACTGAAGAGCTGAAGGCTGAACAAGCCTCTGGAGCAGTAAAATTCAGCAGCAGCCTCCAAGTTACTGAGGATGTCAGCAGCCCCCACTGAGGCCATCCCTGCCCAGAGCCCGTGGGGGAATGGGCAGACAAGGAGAGCGTCCCTGGGGCTGGACCAGCACAAGTCAGAGGCACCAGCGGCTCCAGCTGGGAAATGGAGTGTGGAATGTAGCTGGGAAAGCCCTGGCTGGGCTGGGCCAAGCAGGACAGACAAGCCCTGACTGCCATCCACTAAAACACTCTCTCAAGGAGACATTTAAATGGAATTACAATTGTTTGTGTATTTTGACTTGGATACACTGGAGAAATACACATAAGAGATTCTCAGGAGCTCAAAACAACAAAACAGCCTTTACTGGCAACTTTAGAAAATCAACAAAAAACACTTCTAAAACCTTTAACTTGGCCCATTCAACTTCACAAACTTTTAGCCTGTTCAATTTAAATTTGCTCAAAATTTTCAAGAGGACAGAATTAAAAGAAGTAGACAGAGAAAGAGGAAAACAAGATTTAGAGAAGCACTCACAGAACTACCAGCTCCTACATTCTAGCAGCATTTAGACAGAAATTCCAAGAGGAGGTAGGGTCAAGATGTGTGCTTGCCTTGTGGTCAGCCTTAAATACCCCTTGGTCTTCCTGGGCCCTTCCCCCAGCTGGGGCTTGGGCTCATTTGGTCCCTCAGGAGCTGGGCTGGGGGCTCCAGAGGTGGCTGTGGAACATTGCCTGTGCTCTGCTAGGGGCTGGCAGGCACTGCTGGGCTGGGATAGAGGCTCTGGGGGATTGGGGTTCCAGGGCAGGGCAGTGCTGGGGTTCCAGGGCAGGGCAAGGCTGGACCTGCCCCTTCCTCCCCCACACATGAAATGTTTCGAGCCAACAATCTCCTCCAGTCTGACACAATAGGGAATGTTGGAGGTCAACCCCAAATTTCATGGGCATCTGTAGAAGGAGAGTTCTTTTCCATAGGAAGGAAAGCCCCAGTTCACGGTTCATTTCTGGTTTGATTGCCTGGATTTTGTTTGGTTTTGTTGTTGCTTTGTTTCCCTGGTGTGCCTGAAGTGTCCAGTCAGGAGCAGAGTGACTCTTGCCAAGGAACTTTGTGCTGCTGTCCCTTAATATTAAATCTGTCACAGAGATAGCCTGTGATGACAGAATCCATTCTATGATGTCCTGCCTATGATGTCACAGAGTCTATTCTGTGATAGCACAGGAGACTCCATGATCACACACAGCTGCTCTGTGATGTCACAGCCTGCTCAGTGATGTCACAAAGCTCCTTCGTGATATCACAGGATCTGTGCTGGGATTTAACTCTGTGATGTCCTACAGCTGGTCTGTGATGCCACAGAAGACTATGGGATGCCACAAAGTCATCCTGTGACATCACAGTCTGTTCTGTGATTTCATAGCCTGCTCTATGATGTTACACAGCCACCCAGTGATGTCACAATCCACTCTCTGATGTCACAGAGCCATCCTCTATGATGGCAGAGTCTGCTCTATGGCTCTACTATATTTTATCACAGTCAGCTGTGTGATGTCACAATCCCCTCAGTGATGTCACAAAGCTCGCTCTGTGTTGTCATACTCCCACTCTGAAATGGCACAGCACACACATTCATCTCACAGCCTACTCTATGATGTAATGCAGCCATGCCATGATGTCACAGCCTGCACTGTGATGTCACAGAATCCCATCTATGATTGTGTAGCTGCTCCATGACTTGTCACAAAAAGCTCTGTGATGTCATAGCCCAATCTGGGACCTCACACAACCCACTCTGTGCTGGCCTTGGCCTCCTGCCGGCCACCTCTCATCTGCTTTCAAAACACTGGGGGCCTCTGCTTTTCTTCTCATGGAAAAAATCATGTTTCAAGTCCAGGCATCCATGGCCAAAATTGAGAATCCGCCTCTGAAATTCCTTATATCCAAGGATAGCTCCCAGACAAAAGCTGCCAGGATTGTCCAAGTTCCCTTGGCTTCCGGAGGGCCAGCTCTTATCTGCCTTTGAAACTCTGGGAATCCATACGTTCCTTCCTATGGAAAAGAACTGTCCTTTTTGTCTGGATGCCCATAGACAAAAGTGGGGTTTGGCCTGCCAAATCCTGTCTGTCCAAGGATTCCTCCCTGACAACAGGTCTGGCTGCCTTGACCTCCTTGGGGCTGCCTCTAATCAGCCTTTGAAACACTGGGGCTCTGCCCTTTCTTTCCTATGGAGAACTGTCATTCCAGTCCAGGAACCCATGGCTGAAATGGAATTCCACCCCCAAAACGCTCCATATATCCAAGGATTGCTTTCAGACAAAAGCTTCAAGGACAGACAGGTCTGGCTTGCCTTGGCCTCTGGTGACTGCCTCTCATCTGCCTTTAAACCCTGGGGTTCTGTGGTTTCCTTCCTGTAGAAAAGAACTGTCCCTCCTGTCCAGGTGCTCTTGGCCTCAAGCACTTGACCACTCTATAGGGACATGGGAGCTCTGTGCTCAGTGGGGTGGAGACTCAGGACAGCAGAGGAGAGCCCTAGGAGGGATTGAAGGGTGGATTCAGAGATGGTGGATCCTTTTGACATAGCAGAGAACAGCCAGAGAAAGAAAAATTAATGCCAAAGGCAGCTGGGGAAGCCCAGACTGGATACCAGGAGAAAGGAATTTCCCACCCCGGGCCGGGCTGTGGTGCAGCACGTCCCCCAGGAGCCTGGAGCAGCCCAAGGCTTTGTGTGGGCAGGCAGAGGCAGGCAGGAGGCAGAGCTGTCAGCAAAGGAAGGGGCCAGCCAGGTGGGGCAGCCGGGGGATGACGACAGCCTGCAGGGACAGAGGCCAGGGCAGGGACACTATAGGACAGCCTGGGCTGCACAGGGAACAGGGATGGGCAGCAGCTGCAAGGCCCTGACAGAGCCAACTCCTGCAGCACTTTGGCCATGGCTGCTGGGCCTGAGGCCATGAGAGGACAAGTGACCCTTGCAGCCCTGGGGCCTCATTGCCTCCTTGTCCCTGCTCAGCAGCCTGGCAGGGGCTGCCCCATGGTCCTGCCCTTGGCACTGCACATCCCCACATCCCAGTGCCCATCCCAGGAAGAGCTCTGAGCAATGAGGGAGGGACCGGATCTGCCTTGCCAGGGGCTGGGGCTCAGACCTTGGCCCTTTGCATTCCTGAAACACATCCAGATTTGCTCAGCACCAGAGACACCTTTGCCTTGCTTGTCTCCACCTGTCATCACTGCCTCCAGTGTTCTGCTCTACCTGGAACCTGGGGACACTTTGTCAGTCTTGTGCCTCACAGAGATCTATTTAAAGTACAAGAAACTTCAGTGTTTCAATTTAACTTTGAGTTTTTGGGAAATTTTTTGGGCCCTTTCTGAGTGACTGAGTCTGATGCAAAGAGCACCAAAGCCCCAGAGGGTCATTAAAGTCCTGGTGCTGTGTCTGTGCTGCTGAGCTGGGCCGGGCTCCTGGCCCAGAGGCAGCTCCTGGCAAGAGCAGCACTGCAGAGAGACAGCTCTGGCCAGGAGCAGCTCCTGTCCACAGCCCAGCAGGGCTGGGGCACTGCCAGGGCACCTCAGGGACATCAGCAGGGCACAGACAGAGCTCACAGGGGCTCAGCACTGGCAGGGGCTGTGGGATGTCCCAGAGGGGGCTGTGTCACAGCAGCACCTCTGTGGCTGTGTCAGAGAGGCACAGAGCAGCTGTGATGTCAGCAAGGGGCTGTGTCACAGCCCAGAGTGGGCTGTGTGAGGTCACTGGTTTGGTTATGACTTCACAGAGTTTGTTGTGTGAGGACAATGAGCAGCTGCAGCATCACAAAGGAGATTCTGTGACATCACAGAACAGGCTGTTAGGTCAAACTATGGGCTGTGACATAAAAGAGTGGCAGTATGACATCACAGAGAGGGGTTTTGTGACATAACGGAGGGGGTTGTGACATCACACAGCTGTCTCTGACATCACTGAGGGGGGTGTGAGGCCAGAGAGCAGGTCCTGCCACCATAGAGGGTGGCCCTGTGAAATTAGAGGGTGGGTTGTGACATCAGTGGGTGCTGTGTAACATCATAGAGCAGGCTGTGACATCACAGAACAGACAGTGAAATCACATGGTGACACTGTGATACCACAGAGTCTTCTGTGACATCGCATTGCAGCTGCATGACATTCCAGGGTGAAATCCCGGAGTTGGCTCTGTGACATCACAAGGGTGATGTGTGAGGTCTCGCAGTGGGCTGTGACATCACAGGAGGCTGTATGACATCACAGGGGCAATGTGATATCACAGGGGGCTGTGTGAGGTCACAGAGATGGCTGTGTGACATCATTGGGGTAGTGTGACATCACAGTGGCTGTGTGACATCCCAGGGGCTGTGTGAGGTCACTGGGGAGGTCACTCTGCCCTGTCCCCCCTCACAGTTCCCCCCAGAGCAGTCCAACCCTGCTCGTGCACAGCAGGGTCCCCTGTCCCCCCGAGTCCCCCTGCTCCTGGCGCCACAGCCTCCCCCAGAGGATGTTCCACGAGATCGACCCCAGAGCCTGACACGGGGACGGGGGGCCGGGGCCCTGGGGGTGGGACAGGGGGACAGGGACCCCCCGGCAGCGTCCCTGTGTCCCCCAGGGCCAGAGCCTGGGCCAGGGCTCCTTCACCCTGTTCTGAACGAGGACTTGAGAGAGTTGAAAAAATCCCCGGCAAGGGATCAGCAAAAACCAGATTTAATATTAAGGGACAGCAGCACAAAGTTCCTTGGCAAGAGTCACTCTGCTTCTGACTGGACACTTCAAGCACACCAGGGAAACAAAGCAACAACAAAACCAAACAGAATCCAGGCAATCAAACCAGAAAAGAACTGAGAACTGTCCCTCTGTGTGTGTGTGTGTGTGTGTGTGTGTGAGACACAAGGACTGTGAGGGCAAGGATAAAAGAAACACAGCCCAAAAGGTTAACAGAGCTCAAACTAAGTAGGACTTAACCTTGACTGATACCTTAAAATTCACAATTTACCAAAAGAACAGCACTTCTCAGTATTTAACCTAACTTAAAATCTATGACTTTGCAATTTAACAGAAGCATAACATTTACAGTATTTAACTCCGCTTATAACATATATTAAACAACTTAGCAAAAGAACAACTCTTAACAGCATTTAACTTCATTTAGACCTTGTGATTTAACCTCACCTAAAGGCCTGACTGATTCAGCTATCCAAGGCACTCAAACCCCTCAGAGAGCAGCATTTCTGCCACATTTCCCCAGCACAGGCACTCCTGTGTGCACACAGACACAAAGAGTCAGTGCAAGGCACCTGTGAGAAATTCCCCTGAGGGCAGGGAATGCTCACTGCTGATGCTTTGGCATCTCCCCAGCAGGTGAAGGGCTGAGCCTGGAGGAGTGGGGGGATCAGCCCAGGCTCTGCCGTTGTTTGGGATCCCCGAGTGCAGCAAATGGGAGAGTTCCCGGCTGGGAGAGGCCCCACTCAGAGGGAGTCGCTGGCCCAGGAGAGCTCCAAGGGCTCCTTTTGGAGCGCTGTTTGCAGGGCCCCACGAGAGGGGCTTCAGTCCCAGCAATGGCTCATCCTGGCCACACTTGGCATCAGCAGCTTTCTTTGGCATTGTGAGAACAGGGATGTTGTGCCACGGAGGGAACAGAAACAGCTCCCAGGGCTGCTCCTAAAGGAGCCAGGAGCTGTTTGGGCAGCAGCAGTGCCTGGAGCAGACAGTGTTTGTGATGAGCTGCAGAGGAGCTGAGCCCAGGGGCTGTTGGCCAAGGCCGAGGCCCAAGGAGCATTTCTCAGCTGGCAGGGCGGCCTGAGAAGGGGAGGGGGGAATGCAGCAGCACAGGGCCAGGGAACCAAGGGAGCCTTGTGACATTGTGGGGCCCTGTGAGACCAAGGGAGCCTTGTGACACTGTGGGGCCTCATGGAATCATGGAGAGCACTGTGACATTGCTGGGCCTCATGGAACCAAGGGGACTGTACTGACGCTGTGTGCCTCCATGGAATGTAGGGATCATTGTGACACTGAGAGGCCCCACCAAACCAAGGGTCCATTGTGACACCGTGGGGCCTCATGGAACCATGGAGAACATTGTGACACTTTGGGGTGTCATGGACCCAGGGGGCCATTGTGACACTCAGGGGACTCATGGAATCATGGAGACCATTGTGACACTATGAGGGCCCATGGAATAAACAAAGCATTGTGACACTGTGAGGCCTCATGGAACCAATGAGACCATTGTGACCCTGGGGGTCCCACAGAACCAAGGGGACCATTGTGATATTGTGGGGCCTGGTGAAACCAAGAGGCCTCAGTGACACTGCAGGGCTGCATGGATCCAAAGGTCCAGGGCGACACAGAGTGGCCTCCTGTCATCAATGGTCCATTGTGACACTGTGGAGCCAAAAGAGACCATTGTGACACAGCAAACCCCCAGGGTCCAAAGGTCCATTGTGACATTGCAGGGCTCATGGAACTGAGGAGTTACATGACATTGTGGGGCCTGGGGAACCATGGAGACCATTGTGACACTGCAAGGCCCCATGGAATCTTTGGGACCATTGTGACACTGCGGGGGTACCATAAAACCAAGGGAACACAGAACAGATCTGGCTGGTTTGGCCTCCCATGGACTGCGTGACTGGTCTGGCTGACCTTGGCATGTTGAGGGTCTCTCCTCATCTGCTGGTGAAACACTGGGGCTCCATGCTTTCTTTCCTATGGAAAAGAACTCTCCTTCTCCTCCAGGCACCCATGGCCAGGATTGGGATTTCACCTCCAAATTTCCTTATATCTAGGGATCATTCCCACAGGAAAATTGCCAGGACAAGTCTGGCTTGCAATGGTTTCATGAGGGTCACCTCTCATCTGTCCCCAAAACACTGGGGAAGGCTCCATGCTCTCTTTCCTATGGGAAAGAACTGTCCTGCTTCTCCAAGTGCCCATGGCCAAAACTGGGTTCAACTCCGAAATTTCCTCAATCCAAGTGCTGCTCCCAAACACAATCTTCCTTTGCTGACAAGTCTGTCTGGCCTTGGACTAGTGAGACACTCACCTGCCTTAAAAACATTGGGGTCTGTGTGTTCCTTCCTATGGAAAAGAACTGTCCTTCTCCGCCAGATGCTCATGGCCAGAATTGGCATTTCACCTCCAACACTGCCTTACTGTGGGAGACTGAAGGAGACTTAGCTAGAAACATTTTGTGTGTGGGGGAGAGGAAGAGGCAGGTCCAGCCCTGCCCTGCCTTGGAACCCCAGCCCTGCCCTGCCCTGGAACCCCAATCCCCCCAGAGCCTCTATCCCAGCCCAGCAGTGTCTGCCAGTCCCTGGCACAGCACAGGCAATGCTCCACAGCCACCCTTGGAGCCCCCAGCCCAGCTCCTGAGGGACCAAATAAGCCCAAGTCCCACCTGAGGCTCATTAATGCTTTGAGACACTCAAGGGGTTTAAGATACTTTAAGGATTTTCCTTTCCACCTTGAGTGTCTGAGAGGTTTTTGTGCCATCCTGGCCACCAATTCTCTCCTCCAAAGAGCCCATGAGGAGCCTGTGTTGGAGAGGGACCTCAGTGGGACCCATTAATGCCTTGAGACACTTTGGCTGTTTCCTCTGACTTGGTCTTCTGGAAAGGTTTGTGCAATCTCCTCTCAGGCCCTGAGGTTCAAGGGCTCAGCTCCAAATGCACAGTGAGGCTCATTAGGATCAAGCAAGTCCTGACAAACCACGGCTCTGCCTTGATTTCCCTCTGCTCTATTGCAGTTCATTAGGACGGTTTCCTTTTACAGTTATGGAGAAATAGTTCAAAAAGCTTCTAGAAAATATGGATTCTTATTTTAAAGGGTGTCTTTTATTGCTGCTCTTATTACCCCAGGTGTGATTGCAGCATTTAGTGACTGATATTGATGCAGGGACTCTCCTAAGGAGCTCTGGCCTGCTCAGAGCAGCTGTGCCTTGACTTCTCACCCAGTGTGGACAACCTTGCTCCACATTCCCCAAGCCCATCGTGTCTCTCCTCACTCACCTGGGACCTGCTTTGCTTGGAGAACTGGCTGCACACAGCCAAAGAGGAATTTTCCCTCTTTTATTTTTGAAGCAATCTAAAACTCCTGAGTTTCCCCACTGCAAACAGACATCCTCCTCAAGTGTGTGCCAAGCCCAAGGTGCCATCAAGAGCACTCCAGACCTGCCCTGGGCCAGCTGTGAGGGTGGATCATCATCCCAGCCTGCAGTGGGCCATTGCAAGGGACTGTTTCCATGGACACTGCAGTGACCCCACTGCTGGGTTTGGGTGCCATGGCAACCCCCATCAGTTCAGGTTTCCTTGGAAACCAGCCCAAGGAGCCATTTCTGCAGCCAGGTTCCATGGCCACTTGCCTGCAGAGCTGTTGCTGCCCTGGGCTGCCATGGCAACCCTCAGGACAAAGCGGTGCCAGGGCTGTTCCAGGCACAATTGCAGTGACACTCCTTGGTGCCACCAGGTGCCATGGCAACGGCCACGGGGACCCGTTCCTTGGTTTGGTGCCATGGCAACCAATGCCCGGACCCGCTGTGGTGGTTGGTGGCCATGGAAACCTTCCCTGGGCCCCTTGCTCAGGGCTGGTGTCAGTGCCCAGAGCCAGAGGGGATCCCTTGCTGGGGGCTCGTGCCATGGCCACCTGCCCTGTGCCGCGCTGGCCGGGCAGGCACCAGGAACCAGCAGCCAACGCCACTGCCAGGGCCAAAGGCCAGGTCAGCCAGACAGAAAGGGGCAGTGCTGGGCACTGTTTCCATGGCAACCGGCACTGGGGGTGACACCTGGGTCACCTGTGCTGGCAGTTGCCATGGAAACCCCTGGCAGGCACTGAGGGCACAGACACTGGCACTGAGACACTGCTGGGCCGGTGCTGAGCACAGGGCTGAGCACGCAGAGATGGTTTTGTTCTTGCTGAGCTGCAGCAGAGCCAAGGCCTGTCCTGCCCCTCGTCCAGCCACGCTGGGGAGGGGCTGGGGCTGCGGGGCAGCTTGGCAGGGGACACAGCCAGGACAGGTGACCCCAGCTGAGCCCAGGGATACCCCAGACCATAGGACATCATGCTCAGTGTATGAATAAGGGGGGGAACAAGGAGGAAGGGGGAATTTTGGAGGGAAGGGTTTTGCCTTCCCAGGTAACACTTAGGCAAGAGGGGGCCCTGTTTCACCAGTGGGCAGGGTCACTACCAAAGACACAGACACCAACTTAAGGAATTGTGTCATTTATATCATTGCACAGATGCAAAGAATTACAAGAGGATAAGCTCAGCAAAGCACATCATCATTAACAAAGTATTACAAAAGAAGCTCAGCAATCCATCCAGTCATTACTACCAAAGATTGTCTGCAGTGATTAAAGAAGGATCCATCAGCAGTTCCCCCCAGACTTCACCATCACCCAGATCCACACATCAGCTGGGGAAGCCAAGGACTGCAGAGCCACTCCCAGACACTGGGAATTCCTGCAGGTGCCTCCACCTTTGCAGCCAAGGAGGCTCCAAGCCCGCTGGGAGAGGACACAGCTTTTACACTGCTAAACAAATAAGCCAACATCACTGCTACTGTGGGAACATCTGGTTTCATTCTCCTCATTGTTTTCTCCCAAAGCCTGGCCAGGGCACAGGGAGGAACCAAGGGAAGTGACTTTGATCCTTCAGCCCCAAACAAAGCCAGATGGGGCCAGGTCTGGTTTCTAACAACAGAAAGATAAATCCATGTTTTATCAAGGAGCACATACACTGATCATGTTGTTAATAATGCTTACTTAAGGACTGGATACAAATAGAACATTTGGTTGGAAGGTTCATCTCCAGGTGAACTTTGCTTCAGGGCCTGGTCAGGCCTGTGGACTTTGATCAGTCCTCAGACCTACAATGAACTACAACCTTCATAACAATTATTTCAATAACACAGTTTAGATTTAGATATTAGGCATAAAGACATCTCCTCTTGTGCTTCAATTAAGTCCTGTTTAATTTCATTACTCTGAGCTATTCATCTTCCTTTTAAAATGTGCCTAAATAGTTGCTGTTATTCTCTGCTATTTATCAAATGCCTCTCTTTTCTCGAGACTGTCTCTTTTCACACAAGTCTCAATACTCCACTTCCCAGCACAAGGCGTCACAACAGCTCTACCATGGAATGTCAGAGTGCACACCAAGTGCACACGCTGCAATGGTGACAGGCACTGCCACAAATGCATTTCACAGCAGCCTCCAGTTTGGCAGCCACAAAGCCAATCCCACCAAGAAGAATTTTCTTCTTTCTGCCACTCTTCTGCTGCTCTTTGTGTCAAGGTGATTCCTGACTGTTGGCCTTCAAACCCATCCCTGAGAGCAGTGCAACATTCCTGTCCCATGCCAGCCCAGGCTCCTCCTTGGCCAGCAAGCAGATAATCCAAGGCCATGTGGTTCTGTGGAGTCCCCATTTGTGTTTGTCGGAGCTCACAGGATGTGCTATTGCACATTTTAACAGCATCATTTGCTGCTTCTGCTGATGATCCATTCAGCTGATTCATGGAAACTCCACAGGACGGAGCAGCACACATGGGGCACAGGAGGAACCAGAATCTTTTGCTTTCTGAAAGCCAAGGCACTCCTTGGGGGGAAAATGTTCTCTGGGCCCCAACTTTTCCTTGTGGTTGTGGCTGAAGGACCCGAAATGGTGGCCCTGCAGCCAAGAGTAGACACTGACACCGACCAGCTCCAGCACCCCAAGTTCTACTGACACTGGCAGGGATGGGAAAGCACAGAAATCCTCTCACACTGTGGCCTCTAGAACTAGAACAGGGTTTGGTTTCTCCTGAAGGGAAATCTTAGGGAATCCTGTCAAAGTGATCCTTGTATTCCTGTGTTTTCTTTAACTGTCCCTTCACTGACAGTGACAAGTCAGAGCCCATGGACAGAGTTCTGGCCACCCCACAGGGTGGGCCCTCCAAGGGAACCCCATTCCTCCCAACTTCAGCTGAGAACACACCCAGCAATTACTGACATGCAGTACTTTGGCTACCCTGATCTTTACATTTCCATAACTAATCATTCCATTTTGATCACTAACCCCTTGGTCAAACACTAGAGGTGTTTGTGGCAGACAAAGATTCTGGCTGACCATCAAGGTACAACTTACAGACATCAGCAGTACTTTAGTGACACCGTTCTTCATTCTTTTTTTTCAATCTCATTAGAGTTAGGAACAACAATTCTGTTGTCCATGGAGCTGGTGCCTTTTTAATTCCAGAATAATGCCCCCAGGCCCTTTGCTGTTCAGCTTTACCATGTTGTCTGTGCCTAACAAGGCTTGGGGAGCCCTTTCCCCTCTGGCTGGAAGGGGGCCAAGTCCCAGTCCCTGAGGGGCACCCAGGCTCCTGGATGGAATTCCTGTGCAAGTCCCTCAGGGTCACAGCAGCCTTCACATGGAGCCCCGTGGATCAGAGCATTTTCCAAAGGGGCCCTTGGGGCAAACAGGGAGATTTGGTCTGGCAGGATGTGTAAAACAATATCCTGTCAGATCTACTTGTCCTCACACACAACACTTGGCTGCAGGGACACATTCCCATTGTTCCTGCCCAGGTTTCAGGACTCAGAGTTGTCTTTCCTAGGAGCTGCTCCTTCAGCTGCCTCGGGAGGGCCTTTTGGCCTCCGGACCCACACTCTGGCTCCATTATCAGGACTGCTGGATCCAAACCCTTTATCTCCACAAATGGTGGTGATTGGAGGTGGAGCTCCTTTTTTCACAATGGTTCTTAAAATTGCAATATCAATTGCAATAATTGTGCTACGCTGTCATGGGGTTGAATAATCCAATCTTGTTCCTATTGTTTAACAGAATTACTGTCATTTCTCCTTGACATTCTGCACCAATTCCTCCTGCCATGACATGAACACTTTGCAAGGCCAAGCTCCAAGCCAGCAGTTACCAAAGCAAAGTGTCCTGGAGGAATCTGAATTCCTGTCTCAGTATTGACAGCTCTCATTTGCTTTGGATTTTTCCTCATTCATTCCAGTCCATGAAGGCCCAGCCCTGCAGCCTCTGGGCTGGCCCTGCCAGGGGCCATCACAGCCACAACAATTTCCCAGGCAGTCCAAGTCTCACTGCCCATGGCTGCATTTGCAAATTGGGTGCAGCCGTGCACAGCCAGGGGGTTTCCATTTCCCCAGTGGGCCATTGTTAAGGGCATGGAGCACATCTGGGAGATGGGTTCTCCATGGGCACAGGTTCCCATCTCCTCATTCTTTCAACTGCTCTTTTAACAACCCCTTCACCCGTTCAACCAATCCTGTCTCTTGTGGATATTCTGGGACATGAAAAACCCTGCAGGCTTAATCACTGTATTTTTCACAGGAACTGACAAAGCACTCTGCATCACAGTATCAGAAAAGCCTGTAAAAATAGCCAAATTCATCCCTTCCTCCATTTTCAATTGTATACAATCTCACAGAATTGACCACTGACATTAGGGTCCTGGTCAGTCCTGTTCAGTCAGGTATTCAATGTTACATCCCTGAGATGCCAATCCTACCAAATTAGTATTGTCAGCACTATTTCACATTATTATTTTTTATATGAATATATACATGTTGAAATAGATATTTATAGATATACATACACATATAAAAATGTATATATACATATGTATATATAAAAGTCTTATTATACTAAAAATAGATATATACTTATTAATTATATTACTATTTCACTTGCACAAATGCATCTGAGCTCAAGATTAAGACCTTCTTCTGTTGCTCCATGTGGGAGCATTCCAACAATAATTGTTCCTTCTGAAAGTGCTGTTTCCAATGTACTCTTAACAAATTCATCTTTGTCAGCCCAAACCCACAAGTTCTTTTCCTTTTCCACATGCATTTTTTGGATGCATTTTAATCCATCCAGGGGGTCAGCCTCTTTTAAGTGACTGCCTCTCTGCTTACACGGTGCTCCCACCTCAGCCCACTCCAGAGCCAGGGAACTCCAGGGAAGGGCTTCCCATCTGGGAATTCCTGATGGGACTGATTCCTCACATTTACATTCAACAAGTGACATTTTGTTGTCATCTGGCCAGACTGGGCCAGTTTTGTTTTACCAGTGGGCAGGGTCAGCACCAAAGACACAGACTCCAACTGAAGGAATCAGTGTCATTTACTGCAGCTCAGAGCAGCAAAGAATCACAAAAGGAGCAGCTCAGCAATGCACCCAACCATCCCCACCAAATATTGCCTGCAGTGATTAACAAAGATCCAGCAGCATTTACCCTCAGCCTTTAGCATCCCCCAGATCCACACAGCAGCTGGGGGAAGCTGTCACAGCCCAGGGCTGCAGAGCCACTCCTGGGCACTGGGAATTCCTGCAGGTGCCTCCAGCCACAGGTGAGGCTCCAACCCCGCTGGGAGAGGGCCCAGCTCTGACAGTGCTGAATGAACAAACTGACAGCACTTCCACTGCGGGAACATCTGGGTTCATCCTCCTCTTGGCTCCCTCCCAAAGCCTGGCCAGGGCTCCAGGAGGAGCCAAGGCAGCTGACTTTGATCCTTCAGCCCCAAACAAGGCCAGATGTCAGATTCCATGGCCTTGTCTGCCTTCTAAATACAGAAAGGTCAATACATGTTTCACTAAGGAGTGCCTACATCTATCACAGTGCTAATGACCATGCACATTTCATTAGGGAGCAGATACAAAGATAACCTTTGGCTGGAAGGTTCATCCAGAGGCACCTTTGGCTCAGGGCTGCTGTCCAGGCCTCACTCAGGGCTCTTGTCCAGGCCTTGGCACTTCAGGGACGTGGTTTAGTGCTGGCCTTGGCACTGCTGGCTGACCGGCTGCACTGGGGGAGCTCAGAGGTCTTTTCCAACTGAAAGGATTCTGTGATTCCATGATTATATCCACTCCATTCAGCTGGGTCTGTTTTAGCAGCATGACTTTGCTCACAAAGTTCCCTCTTGCCCAGCTCCTGTGGCCTGAGGCTTCAGCTCCTTCAGCTCCTGGTGCTGAGCTGCTCATGCTGAACGAGACGACTCGCAGAGACCAATACAGTCCATCCAATTCCTGCTGGGACACGGAGAGGGGAGGCTGTGGAAACGGGAGCATTGTTTGCTGTGGCCTCCTCTCTGCCCCTCACGCCTTTCAGCGCTTTGAACCAGCCAAGAGCTTTCTCCAAGAGTGCAATGGAGCAGCTGTTCCTGCTCCCGGGCCTGGCTCTCTCCAGTCTCTGACCTTGCCTGCTTCTGTCCCTCTTGCTGTGCCCTCTGTTCCCCCAGGGCTCGCTGCCTGCTGCCCAGGACTGTGGGACTGGCACAGATCCAGTGCTCCAGACCCTTCTTTCTGTGCCCTTGGAGCTGCCTGGGCACAGCAGCCTTTTCCATCTGGAAGCTCCACATGGACAGGGAGTCCCCAGCTCCGTTCCCTGCACAACCTCCAGGAGCCCAGGGCTGCCATCTCAAGTCCCTGCTGGCACTGGGGGCTCCCAGGTGCCTCAGGCTGCTGTGACACCGCTGCACACGGCAGGGAAGAGGGGCAGGGGCTGTGCTCAAAGTCAGCTCCATCTGCTGCTGCTGCTGCTGCTGCTGTGGGGTCATTTGTGCAGCCTTGGCCCAGAGTCAGGGATCAGATCCAGGCCCTGCTGCTGCTCCCTCGGGATCAGCCCCACTTTGGGTGTTGCTGTCAGGGCCAGCAGAAGCCCTGGCTGGAGCAGCAGGTGCTGACAGTGCCCCAAGCCCCGGGGCTGGAGGGGTCCCTGGGCTGGGGCTGGGAGGGAGCTGCCCCTTGTTCTCCCTCTGCCCCAAGCAAAGCTGGGCCGGGCACAAGTGGGGCAGCACAGCCACCAGGGAGCCTGCCAGTCTCTTCCAGCCCTGTCTGCTCAGAGTTTGGGCCTTGGAGCCTCAGGTGGCCAAAGGCAGCTGCTGCTGGTCCCTCTGGGTGTGCCCGTGTTCAGCAGTGCTGCTCCATCAGTCTGTGCCCAGCAACGGGGAAAAGCCTCAGCCCTGCAGGGCCAGGAGCTGCCGGGCTCTGCCTGAGCAGCTCAGCCAGCAGGAAGGGAGCTGCTCCACACAGGAACCAGGAGCCAAGGACATTCCTTCTGTAGGACACATTTTCTATTTAATGGAAAAAAAGGAAAAAGAAAAAAAAATTATAAATTATAAAAGATAAGAATAAAATCTAAGAGTTAGTAAAAAACCATAACATAATGGTTGGGGAAGAAAACAAAACATAAATACAAAGTTACATTCTGTAACTTTGCATTTAGACATAAATGATGTTTCTAAAAAGAGAACTCAGTTATTAACATTGTAAATGTGCAGATGGCATGTATCCATCTTAATGACCTCAGCAGCCATTTCAAAGATTTTGGGTTTTGTTTCCAACACTGATATTTGAAATTGTGCTCGAAGCAAGAGGAAATTGCTTTGTGCCCTTACAGCTCCAAGCAGGACTGGGAATGGAAACTCTGTCAAACCCCAAATCCTTTAGAAGATGCCCTTCATTCTCAGCCTGGTAATGAGCTGCACATTCCCTTTGAAACTGTCAGGGATTTCTCTAAAGACACCAAGTGCCACTTACAGTTTTTTGCTCTGGTTGGAAAGCGCAGAAGGGCAATTCTCCATCCCTCAGCTCCAGACTGCACTGCCTCAGGAACACGGCCCACTTGCCAGCTTTGGCCCACTTGTGGCACTTCTAGAGGAGGAAGAAAGTGCAACTGCACAATTCCAGCCAATAAAGAAGGAAGAATGGGACAGACAAAACACCCTGTGCAGATCCAGGCATTCAGCTGGGGCTATTAAGACTCTGGGTCCTTGCCAATTGGATGTGTGTCCCCAGCTGCAATCTCTGGGCCTGCAGCAGAGTTTCACTCACCTGCCAAAGCAGAAAGCTCAGGCGCTGTGCTTGGAAGGGGCTCGTCTGATGCAAAGCTGTCAAGGCAATGTGAGGGCAGAGCCAGCCCAGCTGGGCCCAGGGCTGAGCCCAGCAAAGCCCTGGCAGAGCCCAGAGCAGCCTCAGCACCCGCAGAGCCCGGCTGCAAGGAGAGAAAGCAGAAACTGCCCGTCAGCTGAGGGCTCCTGTCCCCTTGTGCCAAGGCCTGCGGTGCCCAGGCCATGCTGGCTGTGCCCAGAGCTGTGCCCAGAGCTGTCCATCCCTGCTGCCTTTGGCAGCAGAGCAGGAGGGCAGGACATGTGCCCAGCCTGCAGCCAGCCACAGCACATCCAGCCCTCAGCAGCTGCCCAGAGCCAAAAAGCAGCTGGGCAGCCGACTGAAGAATTCATTGCATCTGCCCCAGCAAAGAGGGAACCTTTGGTGCCTGGCCAGGCCGTGCCTTGCCCAGATCTGGGAGCGTCCCTCTGGCTGTGGACTCACCTGCAAATTGGGCGTGGAGCCTAGCTTTGAAGAAGGTGCCAGAATCCCAGTCTATCATCTTCAGCTGGTCAGGCCAAGGAGGAGATTGTCATCCCTGAGGTTGTCATTGGTGTCTCCAGCAGCAGCCCCACCTGGTACAGCTTCTCCAGGGCTCGTTCTCCTTCCCTGGGCCAGATCAGGCTGTCAGGGCTCTGCCCAGGGCCCCAGCTGTCAGTGAACCAGACAAAGAAAACCAGGGGGGATGGTGGCCACCAGTGCTTGCCACACCAGGTCTCCAGCTCAGCTCCAGCCCAAGAGCTGCGTGTTCCCTTCTGCTGACCCCTGCTCAGAGCTACAGGCATGACTAAACCAGTCTGGTTTGCTTTGCCACTGATTGCCAAGAGATGTGTGGAGCTGGTACCTGCCAGGCTCCTGGATCCAACTGTGCACGTGGATCTCTCCCATCTTCTAGGGCAGAGGAACAGCCTGCACCCAAGGATGATCGAAAAGCTCTTCCAAGGATGGCCTGTCTGAGGGTTGCATGGACAAACACCTCTTAATGACATCCTGGCATGCTGGGGAGAGAAACCAGAAATCACCAGTCAGTTGGAGAAGTTTTCCCCCCTGTTCCCGTGCCCAGGCCATGCTGGGTGTGCCCAGAGCTGGGCCTAAACTGCCCCATGGATGGTCTGTTTGGAGGAGGGCAGGAAAGCAGGACATGTGCCACCTCCTCAGCAGCCGCCAGAGCAGGATGCCCATGAGCCCGCTGCTGTCTCCCAGCACTGGTATTCCCCCCGGGCCCAGGGATGAGGATCCACCTTGAGAGAGCCATCGTGGGAACAAGATCCGCCCCCGGATGATCTCCTGGCCCCTCCTGAACGGGTGCTTCCCCATGACCAGGTGGCACAGCAGGAGGCCCAGGGACCAGATCGTCGCTGCCTCGCCGTGGTAGCGTTGGTGCTGGATCCATTCTGGTGGGCTGTAGGACAGGGTTCCTGTGGAACACAGACACAGCTCAGCAGGGGATGCTGCTGCTCCCAGAGCCTGGCCCCAGCATCCCTGGGCATGTGGGAGCTGCCCCAGTGGAACACAGGGTGACCGCTGCCCTCTCGCCAGCACCTGGGACTTGCTTACAAACTCGGGGTGGAAAAGAAGCCACTGGTGCTGGAAGAGGGCAGCAGAAACCCTGAGAAGGCCCAACCCTGACATATAAAGGAAAAACCCACTCAGTGGTGGAGAAAACCCACTCTCCTCCTCAACTGCATGGCCCCAAAAATGTTAATAAGCCAAGGCAAACAAGGCGAGTGGAGCAGTCCAAGCCCTTCCTCGCCTGCACACCAAACCATCCGGGGCACGGGGTGGGACCCCCTTCTCTGACACCCCCATGGGGGTTTTTGTCAGGCTGGCTGCCCCAGCTCCAGCCCCAGCCCAGGCCACAGTGGCTGCTGAAGGCTGTCAGCAGGGCTGGGAGCTGGCCCCCCTCACACACCCACCCAAACCAACTTGGCTCCACTATCAATCCCATCCCGACTGCAATAGAGGGAAGCCCCGGTGCTGCACCAAGGCCTAATGAGATGCCCAGGAGCATCCCCTGTGAGGGCTCACCTGCAAACTGGGTGTAGGCTGTGTCTTGGAGGAAGGTGCCACAGCCAAAGTCAATGAGTTTCAGCTGCCCGCTGGCCAGGTCGAGCAGGATGTTCTCGGGCTTGATGTCCCTGTGCAGGACCCCGCAGCTGGTGCAGTGCCGCACGGCCTCCAGCACCTGCCGGAACAGCCCCCGTGCCTCCTCCTCCGGCAGGAACCCCCGCTCCGCCAGCAAACCCGAGAGCTCCTGGCACCGCTCCGGACGCTCCAGCACCAGCAGGAAGCTGTCAGGGAGTTCAAGCCACTCCAGGAGCTGAACGACACCGGCAGAACCACAGGACACCTTGGCCAGCAGCACGATCTCCAGGGGCGCGCTGGTGCCGTCGGGCTGCGGGAGGAGCGCGATGCCATCAGTGGGGCTGAGGCCGTGCCGGGGCTCTTGGAGCCCTCAGCCAGCCCGGGATGCTCTGCATGCCCCGCTCAGCCCACGCCCGCTGTCCCCGCAAGGCTCCCGACGGCTCCCCCCCTGCATGACCGCGGCTCCTCTCAGCCCCGGCACGGCCCGGCTTCTGCCGCTGGCCCCGCTCACTCACCAGCTCGCCCCAGTGCCGGATCTGATCCCGCGGCACGCGTTTGATGGCCACCTGCGAGCAAGGGAGAGCAGCGGGCTGAGCTCGCCGCCCGTCCCGCTGCGCCCCAAACTTCTCCTCCGCCCTCCTCCTCCGCCCGCCGCCGGCCCCGCCGCTCACCGGGGCGCCGTCCGAGAGCCGCGTGGCCGCGAAGACGCTGCCGAAGCCGCCGCGCCCCAGCAGCGAACCCAGCCGGTAGCGCTCCTGCAGAGCCTCCTGCGCCTTCCCTGCGGGCGGGACGCGGCTGTCAGCGCTCGGCCCGGGGCCAGCAACGGCCCCCGAGCGCCCCTCACCCGCCCCGGGCCGGCCATGCCCAGGCGTTCGCTCTGTGGAACGCGGCACGGGAGGCTCGGGGCCGGCGGCCGCGCTGCCGAGCGGCGGAGTTCGGGCCGGGGACGTCGCAGTGGAGGCGGCGGGAGCGGCCGCGCCGCGTGTGTCCTCCGCGGGCCCCGGGAGGAGCCGGGGCTGGGGCCGAAATCGGGGCCGTGATAGGGGTCGGAACTGGACCCTGCGGCGTGTCCGGGGCCGGGCTCGGGCCAGGCGGAGCCAAAGGGAGGCGATGCCGCCCCAGCCCCAGGCGCTGATGCCCGCCCAGCAGCGCCACCGCCAGCACGGCCAGAGCCGGGCGGAGGCGAGACCGCGGCGGGACGCCCTGGGCCGGGCACGGGGCAGCCCCGCCCGGGGCCGGGGGCGGGCCGGGGGCATGGCCCGGCCCAGCACGGGGAGAGGGAGGCGGCGAGAGGAGAGGGAGGCCGGGCAACGGACCCCGAGAGAAGGGTGCCCGACAGAGGGAAAGGGAGAGAAAGAAACTAAAAAAGAGTGTAAATGCTTCTCTGCTTTCGGTGCTGCCGCCGCTGCTGCTGCCGCTGCTGCCGCCGCCGCTGCCGCTGCTGCAACTGAAGCACCGGGGCCGTTCGTCCCCGTGTCCGTTCCCCGCTCGCCCCACGAGCCCCACGGCCGAGCCCCGCGCGCCCCGGGGACAGCCCCTGAGTCTGTCCAAACACGGGAACTTTGCAGCGTTGAGCCCAGATGCAGAGCCCTGACTCCTGCACGCTGGCAGAGCAATCCCCTCGCTTGCTGCTGTGCATTGTCCCTGCTGAGGGTCAAACACTGCCGGGGCACCTTCCCTTGGTGTAGGATTCCTACCTGACCCCAGCACTGCACTTACATCTCCAGTGTTGCTTTCCAGTAAAAACAGAGAAAGAAAATCTGTGTGTGGCCCATGGTATTTTAGGGTGTCTAAAACTCACTAAGTCACCGGACTTAGAGGTGAGGTGCATTTGGAATAAATGGGATGGAGAAGTAGTGCAATATAGAAACGGGGAGCATAGAAATAAATAGAGGAAAACATCTAGGAGTGTCTCTTTCATTTTCATTTCACTACTGGAAAGCTGCTTCAGTTTTCCAGGAATCTTCTCCTGTCTGCTCTTCTCAAGAACCTCTCGTGGAGAACAAGGTCGAGCTTCTGTCACAAGATTTGCCACCAGCTGCAGCTTCTCTTGGCTTTCCACACTGCACTGTGTGTGCAGCAAGACTTTTGCAGCAAAGCAGGACAAATGTTTGGAGAACTTTACATGTCCTTTCTATTCCTGGCTGTCTGGGGAGGTGTGCCACTGGTGAAGTTTTCATTGTGACTGTTTGTGCTGCTTGAGGGCAAATTTAGGGAGGAAACCTCCAAAAGGTGTCAGTCTAGAAAGCAAGTTCAAGTGGCCCCTCCCCCTACTAGTTCAGGAAAAGACTTCCCTGGAGAAAAGAGGAAAAAAACAGTTTATTTAACACGTAAAGTATTCACAAGCATGAAAAATGAATAATATTAAAAAACTCTCACAGCTCTGAAGAGATGGCAAATTCAGAAAGTCCTTTTCGTGGGTTGTAGTTGGCTCACTCGGTCTCTTCTAAGTCCCTCTGGCACTGGAATGCAGCGTCCAAGACCTTGGTGGGGCACAGGTGTGAGCTGCTGGTGTTTTTCTGGGTTTCCAGTGCAGAGAAGGTTTAAAGAGTTCCAAGAAAAAGCAAAGTCACAGTCCGAGGAACTTCTCTCCATGAGCTAGCTAAAAACCAAATTGCTAGACCTGCGCTGTGGAGGCACTGGGAAATTTCCAAATATGGGCACTGGCAGTCCCAGCAAACACCAGATCTGGAGCCAGAACCTGGAAATTTCCAAATTTTGGCTTTCTGTGCCAGCAAATCACTGGACTTGGGCTGTGCTGGTACCAGGAAGTCTTCAGATCTGGACTCTGGCGCTGCCAGCAAACACCAGATCTGGGTCGTGTCATTGCCAGTGACAGAAATCTGCCAGATTTTGGCTCTGCTGGCACCAGGAATTTTCCAAATCTGGGCACTGGTGTAGCAAACAGAAGATGTGGGTGGTGTCACACCCAGTAGCAGGAAGTACCAGGTTTTGGATTTTTGTGCCAGCAAATTGCTGGACATGGGCAGTGCCAGAATAGAGAAGTTTCCAGATCTGGGCACTGGCAATGCCAGCAAACAGACCAATTCAGGCTCCAGGCTCCAGGAAGGATTGGATCTGCACCTCTTCCTGTTTTCCTTCCTTCTTTCCTTCCTTCCTTCCTTCCTGGGGTCCTGCTGCCAGCAAACACCAGATTGAGCGGTGCTGTCAATGGAAAATTGCCAGGTTTTAGCTTTCATTGCCAGCAAATTGCTGGACATGGGCGGTGCTGGAACAGGGAAATTTCTGGATCTGGGCACTTGCGCAGCAAACACCGGATCCAAGTGATGCTGGTGGCAGCACCGGGAAGCTGCCAAGTTTTGGCTTTCTTAGTCAGAAAATTGCTGCATTTGGGTTGTGCTGGCACCAGGAAATTGCCAGATGTGGGCACTGGTGATGGTAGCAAACACCAGATCTGGGCGGTGCCAGACCCAGTAATGCTGGACATGAATTTGTAGAGACTTTTTAAGGTTTGATAGAAGGTTTATATAGTATGTATACAAGTACATTTACAAGAAGTTTCATATAGAACTTACAAGTACCAATGTCGGAACTCAGGACATCCCTTTGGGAGTCCGGAGTTGCCGGGACCCCTGCCAGGGGACTCAGAGACCCTGGCACACAGCCCAGAACACCAGTGAGTTCAATTATGAACCATGGAGCAAATTGCCAGCTTTACATGAAGATCTAAAAGCCACAGCAGTTTAAGTAGTGTAATAATAAAATTATCACAAGGTGTATATGTAGGTTTTGGGATTTTTAGTATGGGGATTTTGGGGACAAGATGGAGGGACTTGGGCATGTCTAGCCTTTCTTCTTCTTCTCTAGGTCCATCTTCTGTGGTGGTGTTGGCACTTTTAGATTGGTTTAGAGTAGAAGCTCACTGTTTAACATAGGTGATAGGCATTGGAAAAAAAATTGTAAACATGTTATACATAGTTTTTAGCATATAAAGATAACACCACCCTGGGGGCAGGCAGAGTGCCTGGAACTGTCCTGCTGAGCGGACCTCGGCAGGACAGGAGAAAGAATTTTATAGATAAGATACAATAAACAACCTTGAGACCAAGAAATGAAGAGCCCTGACTCCTTCTTCAAACACCGGGCTGGGAAAAGAGACTTTCCAACTTTTCTCGGGGTCACTCTGACAAGCTAGAGACCCTGACACATACCAGGAATTCAGATTCCCGTGCCAGCAAATTGCTGCACTTGGGATGTGCCAGAATAGGGAAATATCCAGATGTGGGAACTGGCAGTGCCAGCAAACACATTTCAGGAAGGACTGGATCTGGACCCCTCCCTCCCTCCACAAGGTGTCAGAGTGTCTGGACAGCAGCCAGGCAGAAAGGGACCTTCAGGGACAGATGGACAGCAGGTTGGACATCAGCCAGCAGTGAGCCCAGGTGGCCAAGAAGGCCAATGGCTCCTGGCCTGGATCAGGAATGGTGTGGCCAGCAGGAGCAGGCAGTGATTCTTCCCCAGTGCTCAGCACTGCTTGGGCAGCACCTCGAGTGCTGTGTCCAGTTCTGACCCCAAATTTCAGAAGGACATGGAGGGGCTGTGCAGGGTGTGGAGATTCAGGGACACCACGCCATAACCCAACTGATGCGCAATGCACAGCTCCCTGCCAGCCCCAGCCCAGGGACCCCTCCAGCCCCGGGGCTTGGGGCACTGTCAGCACCTGCTGCTCCAGCCAGGGCTTCTGCTGGCCCTGACAGCAACACCCAAAGTGGGGCTGATCCCGAGGGAGCAGCAGCAGGGCCTGGATCTGATCCCTGACTCTGGGCCAGGGCTGCACAAATGACCCCACAGCAGCAGCAGCAGATGGAGCTGACTTTGAGCACAGCCCCTGCCCCTCTTCCCTGCCGTGTGCAGCGGTGTCACAGCAGCCTGAGGCACCTGGGAGCCCCCAGTGCCAGCAGGGACTTGAGATGGCAGCCCTGGCTCCTGGAGGTTGTGCAGGGAACGGAGCTGGGGACTCCCTGTCCATGTGGAGCTTCCAGATGGAAAAGGCTGCTGTGCCCAGGCAGCTCCAAGGGCACAGAAAGAAGGGTCTGGAGCACTGGATCTGTGCCAGTCCCACAGTCCTGGGCAGCAGGCAGCGAGCCCTGGGGGAACAGAGGGCACAGCAAGAGGGACAGAAGCAGGCAAGATCAGAGCCTGGGAAGAGCCATGCCCAGGAGCAGGAACAGCTGCTCCATTGCACTCTTGGAGAAAGCTCTTGGCTGGTTCAAAGCACTGAAAGGCGTGAGGGGCAGAGAGGAGGCCACAGCAAACAATGCTCCTGTTTGCACAGCCTCCCCTCTCCGTGTCCCAGCAGGAATTGGATGGACTGTATTGGTCTCTGCGAGTCGTCTCGTTCAGCATGAGCAGCTCAGCACCAGGAGCTGAAGGAGCTGAAGCCTCAGGCCACAGGAGCTGGGCAAGAGGGAACTTTGTGAGCAAAGTCATGCTGCTAAAACAGACCCAGCTGAATGGAGTGGATATAATCATGGAATCACAGAATCCTTTCAGTTGGAAAAGACCTCTGAGCTCCCCCAGTGCAGCCGGTCAGCCAGCAGTGCCAAGGCCAGCACTAAACCACGTCCCTGAAGTGCCAAGGCCTGGACAAGAGCCCTGAGTGAGGCCTGGACAGCAGCCCTGAGCCAAAGGTGCCTCTGGATGAACCTTCCAGCCAAAGGTTATCTTTGTATCTGCTCCCTAATGAAATGTGCATGGTCATTAGCACTGTGATAGATGTAGGCACTCCTTAGTGAAACATGTCTTGACCTTTCTGTGTTTAGAAGGCAGACAAGGCCATGGAATCTGACATCTGGCCTTGTTTGGGGCTGAAGGATCAAAGTCAGCTGCCTTGGTTCCTCCTGGAGCCCTGGCCAGGCTTTGGGAGGGAGCCAAGAGGAGGATGAACCCAGATGTTCCCGCCCTGGAAGTGCTGTCAGTTTGTTCATTCAGCACTGTCAGAGCTGGGCCCTCTCCCAGCGGGGTTGGAGCCTCACCTGTGGCTGGAGGCACCTGCAGGAATTCCCAGTGCCCAGGAGTGGCTCTGCAGCCCTGGGCTGTGACAGCTTCCCCCAGCTGCTGGGTGGATCTGGGGGATGGTAAAGGCTGAGGGTAAATGCTGCTGGATCTGTGTTAATCACTGCAGGCAATATTTGGTGGGGATGGTTGGGGGCATTGCTGAGCTGCTCCTTTTGTGATTCTTTGCTGCTTTGAGCTGCAGTAAATGACACTGATTCCTTCAGTTGGAGTCTGTGTCTTTAGTGCTGACCCTGCCCACTGATAAAACAAAACTGGCACAGTCTGGCCAGATGACAACCAAATGTCACTTGTTCAGTGTAAATTGAGGAATCAGTCCCATCAGGAATTCCCAGATGGGAAGCCCTTCCCTGGAGTTCCCTGGCTCTGGAGTGGGCTGAGGTCAGAGCACCATGTGAGCAGTGGGGCAGTCAGTTAAAAGAGGCTGAACCCCTGGATGTCTTCAAATACATCCAAAAATTGCATGTGGAAAAGGAAAAGAACTTGTGGGTTTCGGCAGACAAAGATGAATTTATTAAGAGCATGTTGGAAACAGCACCTTCAGAAGGAACAATTATTGTTGGAATGCTCCCACATGGAGCAACAGAAGGAGGTTTTAATATTGAGCACAGATGTATTTGTGCAAGTGAAATATCAATATAATATATAACTATATACATATTTATAGTATAATAAGGCCTTAAATTTTATTTTTATATGTATTTGTATATTTATATATATTTTATATATGTGTATGTCTATATCGATCTATATCTTTATTTCTAAAACAACATGTACATGTAAACTAATAACAATGTGAAATAGTGCTGACAATACTAATTTGGTAGCTTTGGCTGCTCAGGGATGTAACACTCAATACCCTACAGAACAGGATTGGCCAGGACCCTAATGTCAGTGGTCAACTCTGTGAGATTGTATACAATGAGAAAAGGAAGAAGGGATGAAATTGCCTCTTTTTTACAGTGTTTGCTGCTACTGTGATGCAGAGTGCTTTGTCTGTTCTAGTGAAAAATACAGTGATTAAGCCTGCAGGGTTTTTCATGTCCCAGAATATCCACAAGAGACAGGATTGGTTGAACGGGTGAAGGGGTTGTTAAAAGAGCAGTTGAAAGAATGAGGAGATGGGAACCTGTGCCCATGGAGAACCCATCTCCCAGATGTGCTCCATGCCCTTAACAATGGCCCAGTGGGGAAATGGAAACCCCCTGGCTGTGCATGGCTGCACCCAATTTGCAAATCCAGCCATGGGCAGTGAGACTTGGACTGCCTGGGAAATTGTTGTGGCTGTGATGGCCCCTGGCAGGGCCAGCCCAGAGGATGCAGGGCTGGGCCTTCATGCATTGGAATGAATTAGGATAAATTCAAAGCAAATGAGAGCTGTCAATACTTAAACAGGAATTCAGATTCCTCCAGGTCACTTTGCTTTGGACACTGCTCATTTGGAGCTTGGCCTTGCAAAGTGTTCATGTCATGGCAGGAGGAATTGATGCAGAATATCCAGGAGAAATGACAGTAATTCTGTTAAACAATAGTGAACATGATTGGATTATTCAACCACACGACAGGGCAGGACAATTATTGATATTGCAATTTTAAGAAAGACGGTGAAAAGAGGAGCTTCCCCTCCAATCACCACCGTTTGTGGAGATAAAGGGTTTGGATCCAGCAGTCCTGATAATGGAGCCAGAGTGTGGGTCTGGAGGCCAAAAGGCCCTCCCGAGGCAGCTGAAGGAGCAGCTCCTAGGAAAGACAACTCTGAGTCCTGAAACCTGGGCAGGAACAATGGGAATGTGTCCCTGCAGCCAAGTGTTGTGTGTGAGGACAAGTAGATCTGACAGGATATTGTTTCACACATCCTGCCAGACCAAATCTCCCTGTTTGCCCCAAGGGCCCCTTTGGAAAATGCTCTGATCCACAGGGCTCCATGTGAGGGCTGCTGTGACCCTGAGGGACTTGCACAGGAATTCCATCCAGGAGCCTGGGTGCCCCTCAGGGACTGGGACCCGGCCCCCTTCCAGCCAGAGGGGAAAGGGCCCCCCAGGCCTTGTAAGGCACAGACAACATGGTAAAGCTGAACAGCAAAGGGCCTGGGGGCATTATTCTGGAATTAAAAAGGTGCCAGCTCCATGGACAACAGAATTATTGTTCCTAACTCGAATGAGATTGAGAAAAAAGAATGAAGAACGGTGTCACTAAAGTACTGCTGATGTCTGTAAGTTGTACCTTGATGGTCAGCCAGAATCTTTGTCTGCCACAAACACCTCTAGTGTTTCACCAAGGGGTTAGTGACCAAAATGGAATGATTAGTTATGAAAATGTAAAGATCAGGGTAGCCAAAGTACTGCATGTCAGCAATTGCTGGGTGTGTTCTCAGCTGAAGTTGGGAGGAATGGGGTTCCCTTGGAGGGCCCACCCTGTGGGGTGGCCAGAGCTCTGTCCATGGGCTCTGACTCATCACTGTCAGTGAAGGGACAGTTAAAGAAAACACAGGAATACAGTGATCAGTGTGACAGGATTCTCTAAGATTTCCCTTCAGGAGAAACCAAACCCTGTTGTAGTTCTAGAGGCCGCTGTGTGAGAGGATTTCTGTGCTTTCCCATCCCTGCCAGTGTCAGTAGAACTTGGGGTGCTGGAGCTGGTCGGTGTCAGTGTCACACCACTCTTGGCTGCAGGGCCACCATTTCGGGTCCTTCAGCCACAACCACAAGGAAGAGTTGGGGCCCAGAGAACATTTTCCCCCCAAGGAGTGCCTTGGCTTTCAGAAAGCAAAAGATTCTGGTTCCTCCTGTGCCCCATGTGTGCTGCCCCGTCCTGTGGAGTTTCCATGAATCAGCTGAATGGATTATCAGCAGAAGCAGCAAATGATGCTGTTAAAATGTGCAATAGCACATCCTGTGAGCTCCAACAAATACAAATGGGGACTGCACAGAACCGCATGGCCTTGGATTATCTGCTTGCTGGCCAAGGAGGAGCCTGGGCTGCCATGGGACAGGAATGTTGCACTGCTCTAAGGGATGGGTTTGAAGGCCAACAGTCAGGAATCCCCTTAACACAAAGAGCAGCAGAAGACTGGCAGAAAGAAGGAAATTCTTCTTGGTGGGCATGGCTTCATGGCTGCCAAACTGGAGGCTGCTGTGAAATGCATTTGTGGCAGTGCCTGTCATCATTGCAGCGTGTGCACTTGGTGTGTACTCTCACATTCCACGTTAAGAGTTGTTGTGATGCTTTGTGCTGGGAAGTGGAGTATTGAGACTTGTGTGAAAAGAGACAGTCTCAAGAAAAGAGAGGCATTTGATAAATAGCAGAGAATAACAGCAATTATTTAGGCATGTTTTAAAAGGAAGGTGAATAGCTCAGAGTAATGAAATTAAACAGCACTTAATTGAAGTACACGAGGAGATGCCTTTCTGCCTAATATGTAAATCTAAACTGTGTTATTGAAAGACTTGTTATGAAGGTTGTAGTTCATTGAAAGTCTCAGGACCGATCCAAGTACCAAGGCCTGAACAGGCCCTGAGGCAAAGTTCACTTCTAAATGAACCTTCCAAACAAATGTTATATTTGTATCAACTCCTTAAGGGAACATTATTAACAACATGATCAGTGTATGTGTTCCTTGATAAAACATGGATTTACCTTTGTGTATTTAGAAACCAGACCAGGCCCCATCTGGCCTTGTTTGGGGCTGAAGGATCAAAGTCAACTCCCTTGGTTCCTCCTTGAGCCCTGGCCCGGCTTTGGGAGAAAGCAATGAGGAGAATGAAACCAGATGTTCCACAGTAGCAGTGATGTCAGCTTGTTTGTTTAACAGTGTAAAAGCTGTGTCCTCTCCCAGCGGGCTTGGCGCCTCCTTGCCTGCAAAGGTGAAGGCACCTGCAGGAATTCCCAGTGTCTGGGAGTGGCTCTGCAGTCCTTGGCTTCCCCAGCTGAAGTGTGGATCTGGGTGATGGTAAAGCCTGAGGGGAACTGCTGATGGATCTTTCTTTAAACACTGCAGGCAATCTTTGGTAGTAATGACTGGATGCATTGCTGAGCTTCTTTTGTAATACTTTGCTAATGATGATGTGCTTTGCTGAGCTTATCTTTCTGTAATTCTTTGCAGCTGTGCATGATGTAAATTACACAATTCCTTAAGATGGTGTCTGTGTCTTTTTAAGTGACCCTGCCCACTGGTGAGACAGGGCCCCTCTTGCCTAAGTGTTGCCTTTCCTCTGGGGGTCCCCCCGCCCCCAGCGCCACAGCCTCCCCCAGAGGATGTTCCACGAGATTGACCCCAGAGCCTGACACAGGGATGGGGGGCTGGGGCCTTGAGGGTGGGACAAGGGGACAGGGACTCCCCCGGCAGCATCCCTGTGTCCCCCAGGGTCAGAGCCTGGGCCAGGGCTCCTTCACTCTGTTACAAATGAGGGCTTGAGAGCGTGGAAAAAATCCCCGGCAACGGAGCAGCAAAAACCAGATTTAATATTAAGGGACAGCAGCACAAAGTATCTTGGTGCTGGAGCTCAGAGAGCCCTGGAGCTGGGACCCTTCCCTGGGGAGCCTGGGCAGGGCCCCAGCAGCCTCTGGGGAAAAACCTTTTCCTGAGATCCAACCTAAGCCTGCCCCGACTCAGCTGCAGCCGTTCCCTCCACTCCTGTCCCTGGGCACCAGAGTGAAGAGGTTCCCACAGCCCCAGCCAGGGACCTGCTCCCAAGGCTGTTGCCATGGCCACCAGGGCTGGGACCAGCTGGGATGCTCGGTTTCATTGGGCCAGAGTTGAGGAATGGGGTTCCCCAATTTCCTGCTCCTGCTAAAGCCGCGCTGCCCTCGCTGCCCTCCTGCCTCCCATGGAAAGCACAAAAGGCGAAGATCCCGGGCTGGGATAAGAACATTTTACTGGGAACAGAAATGAAATAATCAACAAACAGGAACAGAAACAATACTGATAACAGAAGGGTAAGTAAAACTATTTACAGGGAAAACTACAACACCAACAAGTGGCTCTTCCTGGCCACATATTTCCCCTGCCTGGAAAGGACACCCTTCTCCTCAGGGAGAGACAGAGTCCCTTTTCTGTCCCTGGCAATGACCTGAGGTGGGAGTGAATGTAATGACACGGCCATGGCCAGACCCTCATGTTCTTCAATCCCACATCATGTCATTGGCATGGGCAGGAAGAGACAGGTGTCTTTCCAGCATGAATCATAGGGAACATGGATCACCTGGGATTTTCCCAACATGGGACCTCCAATGGGGGATAAAGCTGGAGCAGTGAACGAAGTTCCTCCTGTATTTTGGGGCAGTGGAAGGGCTTCCCTTACCAGTGCCTCCGTTGGTGTCTGGTCAAGGCAGAGCTCTCACTGGAGCTCATCCCACATTCCCCACATTCGTCAGGCCTCTCCCCAGTGTGGATACACCAGTGCCTGATGAGGGTGGGGTTTTGCTTGAAGCCCTTCCCGCACTCAGGGCAGTGGAAGGGCCTCTGCTCAGTGTGAATGCGCTCATGCAGGAGGAGACTGGAGCTGGTCTGAAACCTCTTCTGACACTGGGTGCATTCATAGGGCCTCTCCCTGTTGTGGATGAGCTGGTGCCTGAAGAGGTGGGAGTTGCGCTTGAAGCCCTTCCCGCAGTCAGGGCAGGGGAAGGGCCTCTCCTCAGTGCAGATGCGATGGTGGCTGATGAGATTGGAGCTGCAGCTGAAGCACTTTCCACACTCCCCACACGCACAGGGCCGTTCCCCAGTGTGGATCATCTGGTGGCAGATCAGGTCAGAGCTCTACTTGAAGTTCTTCCCACACTCCAAACACTTGTAGGGGTTCTTTTCCGTGGGGATTTTTCCTCCCTGGTCTCCATCCTCAGTTCCTTCTCTGGGGAAGGAAGGAAAAGGAGAGGATGGGATTTGCCTCCGTGCCAGAGGGAATAGGAAGGAGATCCCCTCAGTGCATCCCCGGCAGGACGGCATTTGCCCTGGGGTTGTCCTGCAGCTGGGGACCATGCTGGGCTGGGAGATGGAGCAGGAGAGAGGGGGAAAGGGGCACTGACTTCCTCCTCACCTGCCTGGGTGTCCAGGGGCATTGTGTCAGTTTGAAAAGACAGTGTCTGCAAAAGAAGTCAGGAGCCTCTCTTGAAATGGAAAATGTTAACTGTCTCCTTTGGAATTATAATTTCCAAAATAGGGGGCTGTCAAGCAAAACTTATGGGAATAGGAGTGAGAGTTCTTTAGTAGGAAAATTAAAAATACAAATGCAGTAATACTAAAAAACTACTTACAGAGTCAGATTACAACCTGACACGCTGTGGCTCAGGGGGTTGGTAGCACTCCTGTTAAATGGTGGCTGCTGTCCTCCTGCAGTGACAGATGTGGATTTGTTGGAGCAGTGATCCTGTAGAAGGTTGGAGTTTTCCTCTGAAGGTCCAGTGGTGGTATCGATGGGCCTGGTCTTCCTCCGGGATCCAGTGGAGCTGAAAGCTGCTTTTCTGAGAATCCTGTGGGAGAAGACTCTCTTGTCCACATTCTCAGTTTATATCCAGGTAGGAATGCTTGGCTCCTCCCTCTGGGCGGAGCACCTCACAATGGGATGATGGAATTTTTATCAGTCCTGCAGTGACACTCAATGGCCCATTCACAGAAGATATCTCCCCAGAGGGAGGATTCACTGTGGAAGAGATAAAGTAAACTGCTCAATTAACAGAGGATAACTGCCCCACCTTTAACAGATGGTAACTGAATACACACCCAGCTAAACCTGAGACACTGTTCCAGCCTTGGAAAGCAGGATTTGGTACCAGGACTTGTTAGGGAATGCAACCCTGTCTGAAGGCAGAGATAGAATCTCCAGAGCCTGCAGCCAGAAATTGAGAGTTGTGTGATAATCATTTCAACATCTTCTCTTTTGGAATTATTTTCTAAGGTTTTTTTGCTTTGCCTATCTAATACTTTTGTAATTTTTTGCAAATTTGCATTATCTAAATTACACTGTTCCTTCAGTTAAATTGGTGTCTGTGTCTTTGGTGCTGATCCTGCCCACAGGGCCCCCCATCCTGCCTAAATGTTACCTGGGAAGACCAATACCCTCACTCCAAATGTCCCTCCTTCCTCTTTGTTATCCCACATGATACACTGATCATGATGTCCTATGGTCTGGGGTATCCCCGAGCTCAGTTGGGGTCACCTGTCCTGGCTGTGTCCCCTTCCAACCTACCCCACAGCCCCAGCCCCTCCACAGTGTGGCCAGACGAGGGGCAGGACAGGCCTTGGCTCAGTGCGAGCTCATCAAGAACAAAACCATCTCTGCGTACTCAGCCCTGTGCTCAGCACCGGCCCCCGCATTTCCTCCACTCCCAGCCCGGACCCCCCTTTCCCACCCCTCTGCCCCACGGCCGCCGCAGCACCGGCTGCTGGCTGGGGGGAGTTCCCGATTGGCCCCAGGGGTAGGCAGGGGGCTCGGGGACCCCCCCGGGGTGGATCCGTCCCCCCGGCCCGAGCCCCAAATTCCGCTCCGGGGGCCTCTGGGCTCGGCGGGTCCACCTGGCAACCGGTGAGTCATCGGCGAGAAAAGCTCTGGTTGGCTGGAAATTGTTCAGTGCATTCTCTGATTGGCTGGAATTGTGAAAAGAGCTGTGCCCTGCGGGTGTGCCTGGGAACTGCGGAGTCCGGGCCGGAGCCTTTTCCTCTTTCCTTCTCTCCCTCTGAGACCTTTTTCCTATTTCTTTCTCTCCCTATGAGAGCACTTTCCTATTTCTTTCTCCCCTCCCCCAAGACCTCTTCCCGATTTCTTTCTCTCCCTTTCTCCTTCCCATTTCTTTTTCAGTTCAATCCATGTTCAATCAGATCCACAGGTTGCGTTCCCAGGGTCTCATTTGCACCTTCACTGGGGCAGAGGCGTCTCTCCCTCGTGAGATCATAACCCATGGGCAAGGTCCCTCCCCACCCCAATCTTTCTGGGATTCTGTCAGGGACTCCCTTCCATTTCCTCCCTCCCTCTGGTTCCAGCCAGAAATGTGCTGGAAAATGCCCAGCAAAGCCACCTTTGCTGTGAGCTCTGGGAGCCCACAGAGCTACTGGAGCTTGTCCCCTGGCCCTGCACAGATCCTTGGGAGGCATGGCAGGAGCAGCACCCTGGGAGCTATGGCACACACTCCCAGGGGCTGGAATTCCAGTTCCCAGCCAGGAAAAGATGTTCCTGCCCTTGAAGGCAAAACTCTAAAGTTGGAGCCAAAAGCCAAGTGAAGCAAGGTCTTACAGTGACATTTCACTGCCAGCCTTCATAACTTCACCCATGGTTGTTGTAGCTCCTGGATTGGGAATTAATTCAGGGCCGACTCTTTGGTGGGAGCTGCCCTGGGTCAGGGGAGACATTGAGAAAGAAAGAGAGCAGGCAGAGAAAGGCAGGAGAAAAAGGAGGAAACAAACAGTACCAGCTGAAAAGGCGGCACTTTGAAAAACAAACTGGAACTGACTGAAAATTAATGGGAGAGAAATAAACAATTTTGTAACTTTATTTCCTATCAAAACACAATTTCCCCCCTTTCTCACAAACTTCCTCCTAGCGTCATTCAGCAGAGCTGTCAGAAGGTCTTGCGTTCTGAGTGGATGTTCCTGGCTACAGCCACAAGGAAACAGGGAATGGGGATTTTCCTGCTCTTGAGGAGTTTGACATCCTCAGCTGAGGAGGAGGCACCAGAAGTAAAGGGCAGCTGGGCTTCATCCTTCCACAGAAAAGAGCGCAGGGGGAAATCTCTCATCCAGTCTGCAGCTGCTCCCACAGGGATGTGAGGGCTGATCCCAGAGCCCCAAGGGTCACAGTCAAGGCTGCCCTCAGGGAATGCTCGCCTGGTATTGAGGGGCAGGGTGGGAGCACCTGGATCTTGGAGTACCCAGATGCCCCCCGTGTCTGGAGGTGCCTGAGGAGAGCAGTGATGATGCCAGGGACATCCTGCAGTGACATCCCCCCTGTCCTGCTCTGTGTGACCCTGATCCTGGTCTCAATCTCACTCCATGTTTAGACACACTCACAGTTCTGTATTTCATCTCAGCCCAGTCTCAGACTTGTCGAGCCCCAGATCCTAATGCAACCCCAACCCTAAAGCCAATCCCATGTCCAGCCTTAACCCCAATCCCTGCTCAAATCTAAATATCAGCCCCAACTCTACCCCAGCCCCAATTCCAGCCCCTTCCTAAATCCTCAGCCCCAAACCAAATCCCAGGTTCAGCCCTTCTGGGGGTTTGGGGGTGTCTCTGTCCCTCTGACCCTGATGATGTTTGGGTGGGGTCACACCAGGGCTGAGAGGGACAGAGACCCCCCCAAGCCTCCCCAGGTGTGAGAAGGTCGGAGAGCCCCCCCAGCCCTGAGCACCCTCAGCGGTGAGACGGACACAGAGCCCCTGGTCTCCAGCCCTGCACAGGCATTCCCTGAGGCTAGAGGGATGGAGACCTCCTGAGCATCCCCCAGAGTGAGGGGACAGAGACCCCTGAGCATCCCCTGGGCTGAGAGGGACAGAGACTGCCCAGACTACCTTCTGGCACAGGGGTGAGGGGGAGGGACACCCCCCAGGCATTCCCTGGGGTGAGAATGATGGAGACCCACTGGGGAATGGCCTGGGGTGACAGGGACAACCCCTGGGGAATGGCCTGGGGTAACAGGGACAGAGACAACCCCTGGGGAATGGCCTGGGGTGGCAGGGACAGGGACAACCCCTTCCAGCCGCTCCCAAGCATCTCCCAGGGCAAGAGGCAGAGACCCCTCGAGCATCCCCTGGGCACTTGGCAAAATAAAGTTGGCAGAAATCAAACTTAACTCTACATAAAATACTTTGATGAATATTTGATTTTCCCACAAGTCGCATGTGATGAAAATGCAAAAAAAAAAATTAATAAACTGACAATAGAAGCCAATTCTGTGGCCATTCCAAGTTTCATTGGTTGCTGCAAAGCTCCAGCTCAGCTGCTGGCAGATTCTGATAAAAGAAAAGATTAAAATTGGCCAAATTCAGATTATGAAAAAGAAAGGAATGCTCTGTGTAGTGTTCAGAAAGGTGATAGGGACAAAGAGAAAAATGATTCTCACATTTGGCAAATCCCCCAAGCCTGGGAAAGAGAAAAGGGGGGAGAGCAAGTAAGTGACAAGGACAGAGACTTACCCGGGGGCAAGGCAAGCATTAAATCGTTCCCTGTGTGTGTGGCCTTCCCAGGGTGGGGGGTTTACACCTGAGAGAGTCTAGGAAAGGGGGGTTGTGTTCACCCCCCTGAGCAGGGATTACCCCACTGTTTAAGGTTGCAATGTAAGATGTAACCAAAAGCATGTTTTCAATCACCATCTTCATAAACTGTTATAAACAGGCAGGGCAGTGTTCTTTATCTCTTCCATGACTCACCCCTGATAACACCCTCCAGGGGCTATCTTCTGTGAATGGGCCATTGAGAGTCACTGCCTGACTGATAAAATTACATCATCCCATTGTGGGATGCTCCACCCAGGGGGAGGATCCAAGCATTCCTACCCGAATATATTCTGGGTTTCGCAGCACCAGGAGCACCTTGCTCACTTCATTCCCAAGAGGACAAGAGCTTCATAACCAGCACTGGACCTTCAGAGGAAGACCAGACCCTTCTTCAGGATCACTGCTTTGACAGAATCACGTTCATCACTCCAACAGGACTGCAGCCACCATTTACTGGGACTGCTACCAGCACCCTACCCAAGAGAGTATTGGGTTATATCCTGCTCTGTCACTTTAAGGCAGTGTTTCTGTATCATTGCCTTGATTTGAATTTTCTTATTGAATTGTAATTCTGGCTTAGACTCTCCCCCAGGTTTGCCTTCAAACCAGTACAAAACTCAATGTACTCATCTCTTCTTTTCCTCCCAAAGCAGGATATCCCACTCCGAAAACTTGGCCAGATGGAGGGAGAGACTGTGGAGAAGAGGAAGTTGTCCCAGGACACCCAGGCAGGTGAGGAAGAAGTCAGTGCCCCTTTCCCCCTCTCTCCTTATCCGTCTCCCAGCCCAGCATTGCCCCGGGCTGCAGGACAACCCTGCTGGCAACCCCGTCCTTCCGGGGATGCACTGGAGGGATCTCCTTCCCCTTCTCTCTTGCAAGGAGGCAAATTCCATCCTTTCCTTGTCCTTCCTCTCCCAGAAAAGGAGCGGAGGATGGAGACCCAGGAGCACAAATCCACAGGGTAGAACCTCGTTGAAGAGGACGTTTTGAGTGGCTCCATGGCACAGGAATCCAATGGGGAGGAAATGTCCTGGAGATCCTGCAGGAGGAGGGGCTGCAAAGCCAGCCCAGGGTGCTCTGAGAAGGAAAGACCCATCCTGAGCCAGGAAAATGAACAGAGCTTCAGCCAGAGCTCAGAGCTGGTGGCCCATGAGCAGCTTCATGATGGAGAGAAGCCCTACATGTGCTTGGAGTGTGGGAAGAGCTTCAGTCAGAGTAGCAACCTGATCCGCCACCAGATGATCCACACTGGGGAATGGGCCTACGAGTGTGGGGAGTGTGGGAAAGGCTTCAGCTGCAGCTCAGACCTCATCAACCACAAACGCATCCACACTGGGGAGAGGCCCTACGAGTGTCCCCAGTGTGGGAAGAGTTTTCACACCAGCCTTAATCTCTTCCTGCATGAGCGGATCCACATGGATGAGAGGCCCTTCCACTGTCCTGACTGTGGGAAGGGCTTCAACCGCAACTCCAACCTCGTCACCCCCCAGCGCATCCACACTAGGGAGAGGTCCTACGAGTGTCCTCAGTGTGGGAGGAGCTTCACCCATAGCTCTAACTTGACCAGACACCAAAGGATCCACCAGTAAGGGAAGCTCTGCCAATGCCCCAACTGCAGGAAGAGCTTTGTGCTCTGCTCCAGCTTCATCCCCTGTTGGAGAACCCACATTGGTCAGAGCCCTGGTGATCCATGTTCTCTATAATGCTGGGAAGACACCTGTCCCTTATTCTGCCCCTTCCAGTGACATGATGTGGTATTGAAGAATATGAGGGTCTGGTCATGGCTGTGTCATTACATTCACTCCCACCTCAGGTCATTGCCAGAGGAAGGAAAAGGACTCTCTCTCTCTCTCCCTGAGGAGAAGGGTGTCCTTTCAGAAGGGAGAGAAATGCGTAGGCAGAGAGAGCCTTTTCCAGGCAGGAGAAATGCGTAGGCAGAGAGAGCCAGTTGTTGTTGTAGTTTTCCCTGTAAATAGTTTTACTTACCCTTCTTTTACAAAATATTGTTTTTGTTTCTGTTTGTTCCTAATGTTGTTTCTGTTCCCAATAAATTGTTCTTATCCCAGCCCAGGATCTTTGCCTTTTGTGCTTTCCATGGGAGGTGGGAGGGCAGTGAGGGCAGCGCGGTTTTAGCGGGAGCAGGAAATTGGGGAATCTCATTCCTAAATTCCGGTGGGTGGACATGGAGCATCCAAGCTGGTCCCAGGCCTGGTTGCCATGGCAACAGCCTTGGGAGCGGGTCCCTGGCTGGGGCTGTGGGAACCTCTTCCCTCTGGTGCCCAGGGACAGGACTGGAGGGAACGGCTGCAGCTGATTCGGGGCAGGCTTAGGTTGGATGTCAGGAAAAGGTTTTTCCCCAGAGGCTGCTGGGGCCCTGCCCAGGCTCCCCAGGGAAGGGTCCCAGCTCCAGGGCTCTCAGAGCTCCAGCAGCGTTTGGATAGCACTGTGAGGCCCAGGCTGGCATTGTTGGGGTGTCCCACGCAGGGCAGCAGTTGGACTCGAGAATCCTGATGGGTCCCTCCCAGCTCAGCCAATTCTGTGGTTCTGGGATCCCATGATCCTGGGGACAGGACTGCCAATGGTTGCCATGGCAAAAGGCTCTGGCTACAGGCCTGAGCTGGTGACCACGGCAACAACCCCAGGCATAGGGTCTCCATGGGTCTGCTAAGGGAGACAAACCATAGCAACAGGGGGCTGATGATGGTTGCTATAGAAACTGACCATAGCAACAGGGGGCTGGTGATGATTGCCATAGAAACTGACCATAGCAACAAAGGGCTGCTGATGGTTGCCCCACTAAGGATCAGATTTGTCACAGCCCATCAGAGGGGCTCCATGGAGGTTTTCCAAGAGTCTCCAGGCTGTTCAAGAGCTGGAATGTCACAGGCAGAGTCAGTGACTCCATGGAGACCTCCCAGGGCTTTCTGGGGATAGTAAAGAGTTGTGCAATCAGAGGCAGTCACAGCCATTCCATGGTGACATCCCAGGGGACCTTGGGCTGCAAAGACACCGATCTGTCACAGGCACTCACAGGGCTTCCACAGTGATACCCCAGGAGTTCCCAGGCTGCCCAAGAGCCGGGATGTCCCAGACACTCACAGGGATTCCTGTCATGGGCACAGTGGGAGTTTTAGGCAAAAGCTTTTTTTCTTTATTAGAGAAACTCCTGCTGAGACAAGAGGTGGAGAAATGACATCCAACAGCCACCATGGATCTTCAAACCCCTACAAGGCCCCTGGAATTCTAAAATTCCTTCCATGAGAGGAGACTTGGAGTGGCTGGTTTCAATCCTAGCCCCAGAATTTCTCAAAGGTTTATGTATAAAAGATTGGACAGGTGGAATTGAACCTTAGCTCACAGGGGCTCAGCACTGGCAGGGGCTGCGAGATGTCCCAGAGAGGGCTGTGTCACAGCAGCACCTCTGTGGCTGTGTCATAGAGGCAAAGAGCAGCTGTGATGTCAGCAAGGGGCTGTGTGACAGCCCAGAGAGGGGTGTGTGAGGTCACAGATTGGTCTATGACATCACAGAGTTTGTTGTGTGAGGTCACTGAGCAGCTAGATCATCACAGAGATTCTGTGACATCACAGAGCAGGCTGTGAAATCATGGCATAGCTGTGTGGCATCACAGAGCAGTCTGTGAGGTCAAAGGGTATGCTGTGACATTACAGAGTGGCAGTATGACATCACAGAGAGGGTTTTGTGACATCACTGAGGGGGTTGTGACATCACTGAGGGGGTTGTGACATCATACGGTATGGTGTGAGGCCATAGAGCAGATCCTGCCATTATAGAGGGTGGCTCTGTGACATCAGAGAGTGGGTTGTGACATCACTGGGTGGCTGTGTAGCATCATAGAGCAGACAGTGACATCATGGAACTGACAGTGACATCACAGGGTGACTTTGTGACATTACAGAGTCTTCTGTGACATCAGAGAGTGCTGTATGACATTCTGGGGGTCATCCCAGAGTTGGCTCTGTGATACCAGAAGTGTGCTGTGTGACCTCCCAGAGTGGGCTGCAAAATCACAGGAGGGCTGTGTGACATCACAGGGGCTGTGTGAGGTCACTGGGGAGGTCACTCTGCCCTGGCCCCCTCACAGTTCCCCCCAGAGCAGTCCAACCCTGCTCATGCACAGCAGGTTCCCCTGTCCCCCCAGGTCCCCCCACCCCCGGCGCCACAGCCTCCCCCAGAGGATGTTCCACGAGATCGACCCCAGAGCCTGACACAGGGACGGGGGGCCGGGGCCCTGAGGGGTGGGACAGGGGGACAGGGACGCACCGGCAGCGTCCCTACGTACCCCAGGGCCAGAGCCTGGGCCAGGGCTCCATCACCCTGTTACGAACGAGGCCTTGAAAGCACTGAAAAAATCCCCAGCAAGGGATCAGCAAAAAGCAGATTTAATATTAAAGGACAGCAGCACAAAGTTCCTTGGCAAGAGTCACTCTGCTCCTGACTGGACACTTCAGGCACACCAGGGAAACAAAGCACCAAGAAAACCAAACAGAATCCAGGCAATCAAACCAGAAATGAGCTGAGATCTGTCCCTGTGTGTGTGTGTGTTTGTGTGTGACACAAGGGCAGTGAGGAAAAGAAAAAAAGGAATACAGCTTAAAAGCTTAACAGAGCTCAAACATAAGAGGACTTAACTTATACCTTAACCTTGGCTGATACCTTAAACATTAAAACAACAGCACTTAACAGTATTTAACCTTACTTATAACCTATGACTTTGCAATTTAACAGAGGAATAACACTTAACAATATATAGCTCCACTAATAAATTAAATTAAAGGTAACAACTCTTAGCAGCATTTGACTTTGTTTAGACCTCATAACCTAACCTCACCTACAGGCCTGACTGACTCAGCTATCCAAGGCACTCAAACCCCTCAGAGAGCAGCATTTCTGCCACATTTCCCCAGCACAGGCACTCCTGTGTGCACACAGACACAAAGAGTCAGTGCAAGGCACCTGTGAGAAATTCCCCTGAGGGCAGGGAATGCTCACTGCTGATGCTTTGGCATCTCCCCAGAGGGTGAAGGGTTGAGCCTGGAGGAGTGGGGAGATCGGCCCAGGCTCTGTGGTTGTTTGGGATCCCCGAGTGCAGCAAACGGGAGAGTTCCCGGCTGGGAGAGGCCCCACTCAGAGGGAGTGGCTGGCCCAGGAGAGCTCCAAGGGCTCCTTTTGGAGCGCTGTTTGCAGGGCCCCACGAGAGGGGCTTCAGTCCCAGCAATGGCTCATCCTGGCCACACTTGGCATCAGCAGCTTTCTTTGGCAGTGTGAGATCAGGGATGTTGTGCCACTGAGGGAACAGAAACAGCTCCCAGGGCTGCTCGTAAAGGAGCCAGGAGCTGTTTGGGCAGCAGCAGTGCCTGGAGCAGACAGTGTTTGTGATGAGCTGCAGAGGAGCTGAGCCCAGGGGCTGTTGGCCAAGGCTGAGGCCCAAGGAGCATTTCTGAGCTGGCAGGGCAGCCTGAGAAGGGGAGGGGGGAATGCAGGAGCACAGGGCCATGGAACCAAGGGAGCCTTGTGACACTGTGGGGTCCTGTGAGACCAAGGGTCTCTTGTGACACTGTGGGGCCTGTGAGATAAGGGGACCCTTGTGACACTGTGGGGCCCCATGGAATCATGGAGAGCACTGTGACATTGGTGGGCCTCCTGGAACCAAGGGGACTGTACTGATGCTGTGTGGCTCCATGGAATGTAGGGATCATTGTGTCACTGAGAGGCCCCATAAAACCCAGTGTCCATTGTGACACCATGTGGCCTCTTGGAACTTTGGGGTGTCATGGAATATTCCGGCTTACTGCTGGGCTATTTTGCCCCCGAGCAGGCAGCACGGGGCTGGACAGCTCAGTCCTTTGGAGACGGACTGTCCGAGTACCCAAGCTGCTCTTAGCTGCATGCAAACTTAACAAGCCTAAGGGATATCAGCTCTTAGTGGTTTCTCAGCCTTTTTGTGATTTCAGCTCTTTGCTTGCTAAGGCACCCAGGCTGACCAGTTAGCAGATGTGAGAGAGGAGAAGACTCGTCCTGGAGTTCCACAGTGATGGTTTTATTGGGGGGTTGGTGAAGGGTTCTAGCGACAGCTCTTCTGACCAGAATGGGCTAAAGCAGCCCATTACATAGGGCTAGAGAGTGTCAGAAATTGTCCAACAGCAGGCGTTAAGGAGAAGTAACCTATGGGGTTACAGAGAGATAAGCTAGGGTCCGAAAGGTGGAAGAGAGGGGCTTCTGGCTTTTTCACCATGACTTGCCATTTCCTCTCTCTAGGCCTCAGCCCTCCAAGGAGCTTTAGAAAGGCCTGTGCCTGCTACAATGGAACCAAGGGGCCATTGTGACACCACAAAACCCCATGGAGCCAAAGGTCCACTGTGACATTTCAAGGCCTCATGGAACAATGGAGAGACCATTAAGAAACTTCACAGCCTCATGGAACCAAGGGGCCATTGTGACACTGTGAAGCACCATGGAACCAAGGAGACCAATGTGACACTGGGAAGTCTCATGGAACCAGTGAGACCATTGTGAAACTGTGAGGATCCATGGAATAAGCAAAGTATTATGACACTGTGAGGCCTCATGGAACCAGTGAGGGTCTCCACAGAACCAAGAGGACCATCATGATACTGTGGGGCCCTGTGAAACCATGAGGCCTTTGTGACACTGCAGGGCTGCATGGAACCAAAGCTCCAGGATGACACAGAGGAGGCCTCCTGTCATTCATGGTCCATTGTGACACTGTGGAGCCAAAGGAGACCATTGTGACACTGCCAACCACCAGGGTCCAAAGGTCCATTGTGACACTGCAAGGCCTCATGGAATCATTGGTACCATTATGACACTGAGGGGCCTGATGTCATCAGTGGTCCATTGTGACACTGGGGAACCACAGAGACTATTGTAACACTGTGGGGCCTTCTGGAACCTAGGGGCCATTGTGACATTGTGGGACCCCATTGAACCAGGGCTCCATTGTGACACTGCAGGTCTTCTTGGAATCAATGGACCATTGTGATACTGCTGGACCCCATGGAAACAAGTCACCATTATGGCACTGTGTGGCCCCATGAATCCAAGGCACCATTGTGGCACTGTGGGGCCCCAAAAAACCAAGGGAACACAGAACAGGTCTGGCTGGTTTGGCCTCCCAGGGGCCACCTGACTGGTCTGACACACCTGGACATGTTGATGGTATCTTCTCATCTGCAGCTGAAACACTGGGCCTCCGTATATTCTTTCCTATGGAAAAGAACTCTCCCCCTCCTCCAAACACCCATGGCCAGCGTTGGGATTTCACATCCAAAATTCTTTCTATCCAGAGATTGTTCCCATAGGAATATTGCCAGGACAAGTCTGGCTGGCAATAGTTTCACAAGGGTCACCTCTCATCTGTTCCCCAAAACTCAGGAAGGCTCCATGCTCTCCTTCTTATGGGAAAGAACTGTCCTGCTTCTCCAGGTGCCAATGGCCAAAACTGGAATTCCACCTCCAAAATTCCTTTAATCCAAAGACTGCTCCCAGGCAAAATCTGACATTCCTGACATCTGGCTGGCCTTGGCCTAGTGAGGCTCTCCAAACACTGGGGCTCTTTCCTTCCTATGGAAAAGAATTGCCCTTCTTGGCCAGGTGTCCATGGCCAGAATTCAGATTTACACCTCCAAGATTCCCTACTATGAGAGACAGGAGGAGATTGTTGGCACAAAACATTTTTTGTGTTGGGGAGGAAGGGGCAGGTCCAGCACTCTCCTGCCCTGGAACCCCAATCCCCCCAGAGCCTCTATCCCAGCCCAGCAGTGCCTGCCAGTCCCTGGCACAGCACAGGCAATGCTCCACAGCCACCTCTGGAGCACCCAGCCCAGCTCCTGAGTGACCAAATGAGCCCAAGTCCCACCTGGGGGAAGGGCCCAGGAAGACCAAGGTGTATTTAGGGCCGATCAAAAGGCAAGCACACATCTTAACCTTGCATCCTCTTGGAATTTCCATCTGAACAGCACTGGAATCCAGGAGGTGGTAGCTATGTGTGTGCTTCTCTGGATCTTTTTTGTCTTTCTCTCTTTCTCTGTCTTCTGTTTCTGTACTCTTGCAAATTTTGATTAATATTAAATTGAAGAGATTTAGAGTTTGTGAAGTTGAATGGGCCAAGTCAATGCTTTGAGAAGTGTTTTTTGTTGATTGCATGTCTGTCATAGTTTGGCAAAAGAATTTTAAAAAGTAATACAAAACTTTGTGTAATTTACAATCTGTTAAACCACTAAGATACTGAACACGCCTCTGTAAAACACATATGTTAAAGATGAAAACACCCAGGAACCTCCTCTTTCTTTTCCACTCAACAAAGAAGCAACGGGCCCCAGCCCTGGCCCCCATCTCAACCAAACCAAACCAAACCAAACCAAACCAAACCAAACCAAACCAAACCAAACCAAACCAAACCAAACCAAACCAAACCAAACCAAGTAGCCCTGCCGTGGCCGAGCCCCTTCCCCCCTCTCCAGTCCGTCCCCTCCCCATTGGCCCCATTCTGACCAAACCAAACCCCAACAACTCCCAAACTGGAAAACAAAAGAGGCTACAAAACCCTAACCAGAACAAAGCCAGCCACCGCTATTAAAATCTTTCCATCAAGTCCCACCCCAGCCCCCCCCAAACACAACTAAAACTAAAAATTCCTACAAAGTACAACCCATACAAAATAACTCTACAACTAAAATTAAACACAAAAAAACCCCAAACCACCCATAAAACCAATCCTAACACAACCCAACTACAAGTTCCACCACAAGTTACTGGCAGATCACGTGTTAATCCTTTCAATACTTCAATCCTCCCTCAAGTAAAAGAGAAACAAATACAAGCATATTAAAAAACAACATAAAACCATCAAAGTCAGTAAATGAAAAAAGAAGAAAAAGTATCTTAATCTTAAAATCCTCTTATAGACTATAAAGAAAAACTCTTTTACTTTATAGCACATAAAACTATAAAAAAATTAAAATATTCAAATTAATAACAAACAAAAACCTCCATACTAAAATAAATAAATGTTAAAATAACTGTAATTTAATAAAAAGTTTTAACCGGAAAAAAAAGTAATCCAGTATGCTCAGTAGAAGATCTCTATTCCCAGAGATAAAAATAATTTTAAAAGTAAATAATAAAAACTTCCACCTTGCAAGAACTCATCTTTAAAGCAATACCCCATAAATTGACATGGCCCATCAACAAGCTGTAAAAAAGCTTGTAGCAATAAAAACAACTTCACAATAACAAAGTTCCCCAGACAAATGTTATCCATGACAAAATTAAATACAATAAAGAACCCCCTATTTTTTCCCCTTGTAAAAAAAAATCTCCACAACCTTAACAAGAAAAGCTTCTCCCTCAAAGTAATCTAAAAAAAGGACTATTCTAGAAATAGTAAATGAACTAGAAATTGTAAGTTTAGTTTCTTTACATTGTCAGTAAAAAGAAAAAGTTGTAAAGGAAAGAAAGGGTTCTAAAGAGTTTAATTCTTACTGCCTTATTTTTTTCTATTTACATTTTTAAAAAGTAATTTTATAATTTACTGTATACCCTTTAAAAATTTTAAGCCTACTTTAGCTTTTTCGCAATCCTATCTCACAACAAAATAAATACATTTAATTAACTGAAACTAAACCCCACCACACTCATCAATCCATTAATAAAGAAATCTCAAGATTAGAAAAATCTTAAATCAACAAACCAAAACCAATACAATGTCATAGTAAACATTTTGCCAAAGTGTTTTTGATTTTCTAAAGCTCCCAGTAAAGGCTGTTTTGTTCTGTTGAGCTCCTGAGAATCTCTTGTAGGTATTTCTCCAGTACGTCCAAAGAGTATACAAACAATTGTAATTCCTGTTAAATGTCTCCTTGAGAGAGTTTTTTAGTGGATGGGAGTCAGGGCTTGTCTGTCCTGCTTGGCACAGCCCAGGCAGGGCTTTCCCAGCCACATTCCACACTCCATTTCCCAGCTGGAGCTGCTGGTGCCTCTGAGTTGTGCTGCCCCAGCCCCAGAGATGCTCTCCTTGTCTGCCCATTCCCCCATGGGCTCTGGGCAGGGATGGCCTCAGTGGGGGCTGCTGACATCCTCAGCTACTTGGAGGCTGCTGCTGAATTTCACTGCTCCAGAGGCATGTTCAGCCTTCAGCTCTTCAGTGCAGGAATTCAGTGTCCCAGGGCTCATTAACACTGAGAACACCTTAATAAGTCTCTGGGAATAATTTGACTTAAGTTTCCAAATAATTTGTAGTTAAGTAGATCTCAGTAGTGTATTCAAAGTGAATACATGATATTTAAAAAGACAGTGAGAAGAAATTTTTTTAAGTCCTGTTTATTTTTGTTTTCCTGTTAATTTAGTGCTATGTGCAATCTCCAATTGACACTGAATCCAAGTACCTCCTCATGCAGTTGGAATAGATATGAAAATCAAGACCCTTCATGGCTGACAATCAGTCAGACTCTGTCCCTACACCCACCCCACCATTTCCCCCATCCAAGCCCTGGCACTCAGAGCAGCCTTGTGCAAATCTGAGCTCCCTCCAGCCCAGGCTGCACCTGCAGCTTTCAGCTCCTTGGCTCCAACTCCCATCTGCTTTGCCTGCAGAAGGAGCTGCCTGAGACACAGAGGGATGTTTATTCCTTGTCAGCCAACAAAGCCGAGAGAAGGCGCAGCTCCTTTAAATGCAAAAGTCATTCCTTTGCTGGGTATTAAATCCACTTTCCATAGCAGACAGTCTCAGAGCAATGGAAAACACTTTCTGTTCCCAGCACAGATCCCAAGGTCCCCCCAAACCCTCCCTGCCCCGATTCTGCCCAGATTTGCTCTTTCCACACACAAGTCACACACTGAAGTCAGGAGCTCCCTCCATGCCCAGAGGGAGAAAAAGAGAGAAAGGGGATGAAGAGCTCTCCTGTGCAGAGCCAAGGTCCAAGTGTGCCTGCAGTGGGAACCACAACTCATCAGGTTTGTGTCCTTTGGGCTCAGGGACACTCAGAAGCACAGAAAGGTTTCTTGCCAACAAACCCAAGTTGAACATTTGAACAGTTTAATAACCATCACAGCTCTTCTCTCAGCTCTCTGAGATGTCCCATCAGCATCTGACATGTCCCCATCCCCAAGGGATTTCCATACAGGAACAGTTTTAGATAAGGACATAAGAAAAAGTAATTCTGTCATAGATATAAACACAATGAGGATGTTGACTAATATGATATTTATTTGAACTTCAAAAAGATTGGGCTGAATCCCTGAGGCTCAAAGCATGAAACCAGTCAGTTGAGAGTCACTTGAATGACCAGAGAGCAGCTGGAGGAGAAAAACCCAGAGCAACAGGAAGGACATGGATCCATCTGGTCCAGTGAAGAGATGTCCTTAGACAGAGCCATTTAAACAGGAGAGCTGGAAACACCTAAAGGAGTAGGGAGAGGAAAGAATAACCAGAATAATGGTGACTCATGCAGAGGGGAAAATCAGTATTTCTTCTCCAGCTATCAGTACACTTCCAGGAAATTCCTGTTCCTAGTCGGAAAACTTTGCCATTTCTTAAAAGTACTGAAGTGACCCAGATAATAAAAATGTGCTTGCATATTATGGAAGGAACAGGTATTAACACCTGTGCCCCTTTACAGGCATGCAGCAGCTGTGTGCACAAGAACAGGCAGTGTGACTTGTGCCCTGAGGTGCCCAGCTGGAATTGGATCTCTTCAAGAGCACCTGAGGGAGAGCAGAGCACCTTGCAAGCTGCAGGTCCCTGACAGCCCCGCAGGGCTCCTGTCCCATCAACATCTGCTCTGCTCCAGTCTGGAACAGGACCCAGCATGGTGCCGGGATCATCAGAGAACTGAGGTGTGTGCTGGAATTCAATGCCCTCTCCATCCCGCAGCAGCCCTGCATTTCCCTGCTCCAGCCTTGGTCTCCAGCACAGCCATGGAGGCCCTTTGGGCTCTGGACTGTTCCTGCAGCCCCCAAGGGCAGCTGAGCTCTGCCTTTGGCACACTCAGTCCTGCACAGCACAGGCCATGCTCAGCTATTCCGTCTGTGCCTGGCCTTGCTGTCAGCCCCGGCAGCGGCTGCGTGGCCCCTTTGTGGCCCTGTGCTGGCCCAGCCATGGTGGCACAGCCCCTGTGCAGGCCCACCCCAGGCCAGGAGCATTGCGGTTGGGAAGAGCCCCTGTGCCGTGGTGCCCACAGCAGCCTTGGGGCTCTGTGCCCCATGGCCTCCCTGCTGGGCAGCCTCTGCCAGCTCCTGCAGAGCCCATGGCACCTGTGGGCCTGCACAGACAGCCTTGCCCCGGGCTCTGCCGGCCTCTGGGCCAGCAGAGAGGCAGCCAGGGCTGTTCATGGCCGGGAACAGGCCCTGAGCCCTGCAGGAGGATGGAGCTGGGCCACGGCCAAACTCAGTCCAGGGCAAAGCTGGGCTCAGCAGCCAGGGCTGCCAAGGACTGGGGACAGAGGCTGGCGCTGACAAATGTCCTTGGCCCCCTCCCTGCTCTGTCCATGTCCCCCAAGGGCACAGAGCAGCCTCCTCTCAGGGGCACTTGCCTGTTTTCAATGCCTTGCACAGGCGCTGGCCCTGGCCCACAAGGCCTGGCCTGAGTCCTGCCCCTGCACGCTCAGCCAGGCTGAGATGGACACTGATGGTGTCTGTGCCAGGCTCTCTGAGCCCAGCCCAGCTCCCTGCAAGCTCTCCCAGCTGCCCTGAGCTCTGGGCAGCACCAAGGGCCTCTGGCCAGCCCAGCCCAGCTGGTTCTGGCCCCCCAGCTCTGCTCAGGCCAGGCTGCTCTGGGCACTGGCCCCACGGCCTCAGCCCCTGGCAAGGGCACAGCAGCAGCTGCAGCTGCCACAGGACTCAGCCCCAGCCATGGGGGAAGGGGCTTGGCCAAGGCACCAGGAGACTCCCTGGCTGCCCTGCTCCCCTCTGCCTGAGGTGCTGAGAGCTCTGCAGCCCCTTCTGCCATCCCATCTGCCCAGGGCAGCACAAGAGCCCTGGCCTTGGGGCCCTCCATAGCTGCTCCTGCTCCAGGCCCAGGGCCCATCCCAGAGCTGGGGCAGCCACTGAGCTGTGCCCATTTCTGTTCATTGCTGCTCTGATGAGGATGGATCCTCAGCCACTTGGAGGTTGCTGACAAATTTTACTACTCAAAAATCCTCTTCTGTCTTAAGCCCTTCAGGTCAGCAATTCAGTGACAAAGGCTGAAAAATATTTCTTCAAAACTCCTGAACAATAAAAACCTTTGGGAATATTCTAAGTTTTCAGTTCTTCTGTGGTTAATTAGAAATATTTCAAAGTGTATTCAAAGTGACTCTGCTTTGTTGAAAAAAAGCAGAGGGAAATGTTTATTATTCCTGTTTATAGTTCGATATCTACAATGTCTAATTGATATTGACCCCCAGCACCTTCTAATGCAGTCTCAACAGATAGATAGATCAAGACCCTTCATGGCTGACAATCAATAGCACTTTGCCCTCACCCTCTTCTTACTATTTCCCTCATCTAATGCCTGGAGCTCCTATGGATCAGGAGTGGTGTGGCCTGCAGAATCAGGGCAGTGATTCTTCCCCTGTCCTCAGCACTGGTTGGGCAGCACAGTGTTAGGTCACAGGACCTGGCAGCCCAGGGAGGTGGGTGAGTCACCATCCCTGGAAGTGTTTCAGGAAAGACTGGATGTGGCACTCAGTGCCATGGCCTAGGTGACAAGGTGGTGTTGGGTCCCAGGTTGGACTTGATGCTCTCCAAGGTCTTTTCCAGCCTGGTTGATTCTCTGATGATTGTGACACTGCAGGGCCCTGGGGAAGTAAGGGGCCATTGTGACACTGCGGGGCCTGTTGGCACTAAGAGGACCATGGTGACACTGTGTACGACATGGCAGCACAGAGCCAAGGGGTCATTGTGATACTGTGGGGCTGAATGGAAGCAAGGAGTCCATGGTGACAGTCTGGGTCCTGGTGGAACCACAGAGGCCACTGTGACACTGAGGGGCCTTGTGGAACCAAGGGGCCAGTGCTGCTCCTCAGGGACTCCAGGAATGAAGGAAACATATTTGACACTTAGATGGGTCCAAGAGGCCATTGTGACACTGTGGAACCAAGGAGAGCATTGCTGCGCTGCCAGATCTCATGGAACCAAGGATCCATTGTAACACTGCAGGGCCTTGGGGGACCAAGGATCCATCATGACACTGTAAGGCCCAAGGTTCCAAGGGACTTTGTGTCACCAAAGGGGTCCCAGGGAACCAAAGGGACATTGTGACACTGGGAGGCCTCATGGAATCATGGAGACCATTGGGACACTCTGGGGCCTCATAGAACCATAGTGACATCATGCTGGGTGCAAGTGTAGATCTGCTGGAGGGTAGGAGGGCTCTGCACAGGGCTCTGGACAGGCTGGATCCAGGGACCAAATCCAACAAGGTCAGGTTTAACAAGTCCAAGTGCCGGGTTCTGCACATTGGCCAGAACAACCCCTGTGCCACTATAGGCTGGGGACAGAGTGGCTGGACAGCAGCCAGGCAGAAAGGGACCTGCAGGGACTGATGGACAGCAGGCTGGACATGAGGCAGCAGTGTGCCCAGGTGGCCAAGAAGGCCAATGGCTCCTTGCCTGGCTCAGGAATGGTATGGCCAGCAGGAGCAGGGTAGTGATTCTTCCCCTGTTCTGGGCACTTCTTGGGCAGCACCTTGAGTGCTGTGTCCAGTTCTGAGTCCCCAATTTAGGAAGGACATGGAGAGGCTGGAGCATGTCCAGAGAAGGGACACAAGGCTGGTAAGGGGTCTGGAGCACAAGAGCTGTGAGGAGCAACTGAGGGAGTTGGAGCTCTTTATCCTGGAGAAGAGGAGGCCCAGGGGAGACATGGTGGTGTCAGGGCACAGCTTGGGCTTGATGATCTCCAAGGTCTTTTCCAGCCTGGCTGATTCTGTGATTCTCTGAAACCACCCTTGCAGCAACTGCAGGATGAGCCCTGGGTCTCCTCTGCAGAAGCTCCAGCAGCCCAGGTGCCTCAGCTTCTCCTGCCAGGCCCAAAGCCCATCCTGTCAGTCCTGCAGAGCCTCTGCAGCTCCTCCTCATTGCCCAGAACAGGGAGCCCCAGAGCCAGACACAGCAGCCCAGATGTGCCCCCCTGGCCTGTGGTGCCTGTGGAAATGGAGCAGCACCAGGCACTGCAGGAGCCTGCAGACAATTCCTGCAGCACTTGTAGGATGATCCTGCTGCCCAAGGGATGTTCCCATGGTGCCAAGTCAGGAACTGGAATGGGGAGTGGGGCCAGAGAGGGAAGGGCAAACAGGGATGGGCTGTTTGCAGGAGAGAGAACAGGGGTGGGCAAGAGGAAGAAATCTGGAGCAAGGAAGGGTAAAGAAAGCAAAGGTGAAGCCAAGGAAATGCTCAGGGCAGTTTGGGGGTGGGTGCCAGGAAGCCCCTGGCTCTGAGCAACAGCGTCTGCAGTGGGACAGGAAACTCCCAGCTGATGGGAACAAACTTTCTGGCTGACTGCAGAGGCCAGGACAAAGCTGAGTGGTTTCCCTGGTGTTTCCCCCAGCCCTTGCTGGCCCCAGGGGCTGATGGCATTTGTGCTCCCTCAGGTTCATGTCCCCACACCAACAGCATGGGGGTGCTCCCCCCTGCTCTGTGCAATGCAAACAGGGGCTCCTGAGACAGTGCTGCTGTGTCTGTGCTTGCAAGGATGCAGCACCTGTGTGAGCTGGGGGAGAGGCCAGGGCTGCAGAGGGGGGATGTTATTGGCAGCTCCACGAGGATGCTCTGGGATGCTGCCCTGGGCTGTCCACTGGGGATGGATCAGCCCCTGCTCTGCTGCTCCTTCCCGTCTCCCCCAGGGCCCTTGCAGAACACCAGCCATGCTGTTTGCCCCCAGCCTGCCCACGGCCAGCCTGGGGCTGCTCACAGGGATTTTCTGTGCTGAGCATTGGCCTGGCTATGTTCTTGAGAGAGCCTGGGCAAGGAGCCTGGAGCCCCCAGGGCCTGGCCTGAAGCGTCAGCGCTGCCCCAGCAGTGCCCATGGCCTGTCTCTGCTGCAGCCCTGACACTGCCACCCCAGGACTGTGCCGGGCCCCGAGAGCACTCAGGCACTACAGCAACACCAGGGCCGCCAGGGCAGCGGTGCAGGGCCACGGCAGCAGCACTGGCAATACCAAGTGCTGCTGCTCCTGGGCACAGCTGCTGTGCCAGCACTGATCTACCTCCAGCTATGCACACAGACATTGCTTCTGCAGCTCCAGAGAAGGAAACAAAAGGTCATCTCTGCAGAAAACTCTTCTGGTAGATCCTTTAGTTCATTTAAAGCCATCGAGAACACAGCCCTTCATTGACACAGTCTGTGGCCACAGGGAAGGTGGAGAGAAAAAAAATGAGAAATGGCACAAATAATGAAATTTATTTGTGGACAATATGAAAAAAGTAAAACAAAGAAAAAGGACCTTCAAAATGATACCAACCAGAAGTATCAAAGATGAGTTTTATTACAAGTGATTTGCAGAAATTGGCCAGCAGTTTAATGTTTCTGAAAGCATCCTGTCATCAGTCTCCCCACTTCAGCCCTGAGCTCCTGGTTCCTCAGGCTGTAGATGAGGGGGTTCAGGACTGGAGGCACCACTGAGTACAGAAGTGACAGGGCCAGATCCAGAGATGGGGAGGACATGGAGGTGGGCTTCAGGTAGGCAAACGCTGCAGTGCTGAAGAACAGGGAGACCACAGACAGGTGAGGAAGGCAGATGGAAAAGGCTTTGTGCCGTCCCTGCTCAGAGGGGATCCTCAGCACGGCCCTGAAGATCTGTACATAGGAGAAAATAATGAACACAAAACAGCCAAGTGCTAGACAGATGGAAAACACAATGAGCCCAAGTTCCCTGAGGTAGGAGTGTGAACAGGAGAGCTTGAGGATCTGGGGGATTTCACAGAAGAATTGGGCCAGGACATTGCCCTGGCACAGGGGCAGGGAAAATGTATTGGCCGTGTGCAGCAGTGAATAGAGTAAGGCACTGGCCCAGGCAGCTGCTGCCATGTGGGCACAAGCACTGCTACCCAGGAGGGTCCCATAGTGCAGTGGTTTGCAGATGGACACATAGCGGTCATAAGACATGATGGTCAGGACAGAAAGCTCTGCTCCCATGAAGAAGACAAGCAGAAATACTTGGGCAGCACATCCTGCATAGGAGATGTTCCTGGTGTCCCAGAGGGAATTGTGCATGGCTTTGGGGACAGTGGTGCCAATGAAGCCCAAGTCAGTGACAGCCAGGTTGAGCAGGAAGAAAAACATGGGTTTGTGGAGGTGGTGGCCGCAGGCTACGGTGCTGATGATGAGGCCGTTGCCTAAGAGTGCAGCCAGGGAGATGCCCAGCAAGAGGCAGAAGTGCAGGAGCTGCAGCTGCCGCGTGTCTGCTAATGCCAGCAGGAGGAAGTGGCTGATGGAGCTACTGTTGGACATTTGCTGTGGCTGGACATTGGGATCTGTAAAAAGAGCAACCATGGAATAGTTGGGTTTGGAGAGGACTTTAAATATATCAGCACAGCTTGGGGGCACTTTTCCCCCTTCTGCCTGCCCAGGGCTCTTCCCCCTGGAGCTGTCCCTGCCAGCAGCTGCTTCCCTGTGCCCAGGGCTGGGCCCTGCCAGTGCTGCCAGAGACCAGCCAAGCCCTGGGGGCTCAGCTCTGCCCTGCAGACCCCTCCCAGCTCAGGCATAGCCCAGGGGCAGCTCTGGCTCTGCAAGGTCTGATGGCAACGTAAGAGCAACCCTGTGGAGGCTGGAAAAGCGACACTGATGCTTCCTGTAAGGGACCATGTGCTGATTTCTGTCATTGCCTGGGTTATTCAGATCTGTGAGATTTTTGTTTTTAAATTCTCAACCTGAACTGATAGATGAGTATCTATGCGTAATTCGCCATCCAGACAACCCAGAGCAGTATATTAAATAACCAGGATTTCACCTTTCATGCGGCCCCTGCCTTGCTTTACTGCCTGTATAATCTACTAGGAAATGTTCTGCAGTTAAATGTCATGCTGGAAGCAGTCCTGAGCAATGCAGCATACTGTCCACAAAAGAAGAACACTTCCAAGCCTTACCAGCTGTCTCTTTCCACCCAGATCTTGTCCCCCAGTGCTGGGAGCAGCTGCCAGGGCTGGCTGAGAGCTTTCCCTTGCAGGCGGCAGAGTCCCTGCCCCAGCACAGCGCCCTGGGCTGTAGGACCCTGCTCTGCAGGACAGCCCTGGACACCCTTGGCTGCTCTGGGCAAGAGATAATTAGAGAATGTACTCACAGAGTCTGTAGACATTGGAATGTTCCAGGTTGAGGAGATGGCTCCAGGAGCTGCAGCTGTATTGTCCTGCAGCAAGAGGTTTCTGTGTCCAGGGCTGGCAGTGATTCTGCCCCAGGAACTTCTCAGCACCTTCCCAGCCCTGACTGATTGAAGCTCTCTATGCCTCTGTGCTGTACCTAGGGTGGCTGCAGGCAGTGCCCCAGCCCTGCTGGGCAGGGAGAAAAGCTGCTCATCAAGAGAAATGTTCTTTTGAAGCTCTTCTTGGTTACCAGGAGCTGCCTCTGTGCCAGGAGCCCGGCCCAGCTCAGCAGCATAGACCCAGCACAAGGACTTTAATGAGCCTCTGGGGCTTTGTGCTGAGGCCCTGAACATCAGTCCCTGAGAGGGAGCTGAAGAAACCTCTCAAGGACTCCAAGTCAGAATCCAACTCCAAAGTTTCTTGGACTTTTAATGGGTCCCACGACTAAGAAAGTGTCCCCAGGCCCCAGGCAGAGCAGAGAAATGGAGGCAGTGATGACCTGTGGGGACAGAGAGAAGCCAAGTCTTGGTGCCCTGGGCCACAGCAGGGTCTGTGCCACCAAGGGCTGTGAGGAGGCACCTTGTCCTAAGGCACTGGGGCCTCCTGGCACAGCCCTAGCCAGGTTGGGCACTGTCACCCCCTTGTCCTGCCCTCAGCATCCCCCCTAGCCTACATCCCAGTGGCCTCAAGGATCTGCTGGAAGCAGTCCCTGGGGAGCCTTGCTCAGGAATGGCCCTGGGGGCTCCTCAATGCTCCCAGGGTCTTTCAAAGGACTTTGGGTTTGGGTTTTGCCTTAGAGTCTCTGAGAGGTTTGTGCAATCATGGCCTCCAATGATCTGCTGTAATTATTCCCTGGAGAGGCTTTGTCAGTAGCAACACTCAGTGGGGCTCATTAATGCTTCAATGTACTTCAGTTCTTTTAAGGTGCTTGGTGTTTCCCTTTGGATAAAGACTCTGGGAGAGGTTTGTGCAATCATGGCCCTGATTATCTGCTTTAATGAGTCCCTTGAGAGCTTTGTACTGACACTCAGTGGGGCTCATTAATGCTTTGAGATACTCAAGATGTTTAAGGAACTTTTGAATTTTCCTTTCCACACTGAGTCTCTGAGAGGTTTTTGTGCTATCCTGGCCTCCAATTCTCTTCTCCAAAGACTCCATGAGGAGCCTATATTGGGGATGGACCTCAGTGGGACCCATTAATGCCTTGAGACACTTTGGGGTTTTCTTCTGACTTTGACTCCTGGAAAAGTTTGTGCAATCTCCTCTCAGGCCCTGAGGTTCAAGTGCTCAGCTCCAAATGCACCTTGGGGCTCATTAGGATCAAGCAAGTCCTGACAAACCATGGCTCTGCCTTGATTTCCCTCTGCTCTAATGCAGTTCATCAGAAATGTTTCCTACTGACAATGTAAGGAGACAAAACCTAAATTTTTCAGTCAGTTTACAACCTCTAGAATAGTCTTTCTTCAGTTCACTTGGGGAAAGGAGTCTGTCTTTCATGCCTTTCATGTCTTTCATGGAGAGTTCTCCACAAGAAAACAGTTCTCTCATGGCTCTCAATTCCCATGAATGTCAGCTGCCCAGAAAATCTGCAATCATGAAGTCCCTCCTATTTTTCCAGCCTTTCCCAAAGTTGTGTTTATGGTCCATGTCAGCTAATGCGGTATTATTTTAAAGATGAGCTGTTGAAGACAAGAAGTTCTCTTCACCTATTTCTGAAATCATCTTAATCTCTGGGAGCAGAGATCTTCTTCTTCCCTCCATGAGGCCACAGGGTCACATCACTCTCTTTTTCTGTACAAACTTCTCATGGAGTCAAAGCTACTTCAACATTTGCTTACTTTAGCATGGAGGCCTTTTCTGAACAAGTCATCTCTCCATATTTTTCAATGCATTATAGGGAAGAAGAGAGTCTGATTTATCAATTACATCCTTCTCCATAGCTTTACAAGAGGATTTCAGCACCAAGATCAAGGCATCTCCTCATCCCTCACATCTGGGACTCAACTTCCCCTTCATTGACCTTGATGTCTTCATGTTGCTCCTCTATGTGCCTGCACGTGGCATTGACATTTTCTGGAAAAATCCCTTCACCCAGGATTTTTCTGTTGGGAAGCTGAGAGGCCTCAGGGAAAAAGGAAAACAGTAATTGTCTAATTTCCTTCTCCTGTGTTTTGCTCCTTTAGAATGTGTTTGGAGATTGATTACCAACAAGTGGTTGTTTCATTGGTTTCTGCTGTGAGTTGTTTTGATTCAATGACCAATTGGGGCCAAGCTTTGTCAAGACTGTTATGAGTAAAAAAGGAGTTACCCATTTTTTTAAAAAGGGTTGCAGAGTTATAAGGTGACTTTGGAGCTCATTGCTGGCCGGGGAGCGTTCTTTGTTAGCTGCATGTGTTAATCACCTGTTAAGAGTAAGTTGTTAATTCTCTATTGTTGAGAATTCCCCTTTCTTGTCAATACTACCTTGCCTACAGCCAGGTGGGTGGATGGCTCTTCTCTGACGGTGAGGGGGGGAGACATCGGAGTTCATGCAAAGTAATCTCAAACCCAGAATGCAACGAGACAGGACCCCCACCAAATCCAGGAAAAGACCCCTAAAGCAATGAGCCAACCCAGAATTAGGAGATCAAGGTGATGTCTGGATATCAGGGACAAGGTCCAGAGCCGGCAGAGATGCTGAAAACCTTGGTTGCCCTTCACCATAACCTAAAAAGATGTCGGTCGGAGCCAGGACCCTGGACAGCAAACCAAGAAAGTGGAACATGGAGTATATCCCCACTGCTCTCATGAGGACGGGACCCCCAGCTCTGCCTCCTAGTGGACTGAGCTGCACTTCCCTCCTCCTCTGAGTCACTCCTGGGAGCAGCGGCAGGGGGACCGTGGATCTGTTAGGCCTTTCCACCTGAGCTGATCACTTTTAATAAAGGCATTAAAAAGGAGAAAGGTCTCCTTGCCCTATTTATTTCAGCTGGGGACTCGTCCAGGATAGCCACGCCTGAAGAGGACACCAGGACTGGGACAGCCACCCACCCTAGGACCTCTGGGACAGCTGGCTATTCAGGACCAGAGAAGATCGGCTCGGGACCAGTGACGCAGAGGTGCACCGGATTGATGAGAAATATCCGGCGGCAGGAGTGGGGGCAAGCGAGAGTGTGTGTGAGTGAGACGAGGGCTGGCAGCTCAGACACTCGGAGCGAGTGAGGACCCCCTACTACCGCAGTACCAGACTCCGACGAGGGGGCCAGCTGGTAACAGAGGGAAGCAAGTGGAATCAGCGTGAGTGAGTTGCCTCCTAAGGGGAAGAGAGCCCCCCGCCCCCCCCCCCCGCCCCCCCGAGCGTGCGGAGGAAGATCTGGGTGTGAGTGGCACGTAACCCAAAAGTCCTGACAAGGGAAGTCAGAAAAATCGCAAGTCTCGATAAGGATTTGAGCAAGCTCACAAGCCCTGCAGGCAAATTAAGTCCTGACAAAGGGAGTCAGGCAAAAATCCCAGTGAAGGAGGCCAGGGATTTTAAGTCCTGATACATAAGCGAAATCAGGCAGCTGTTTTTCCTGGCAGAGGGGAGTCAGGCACAAATCCCGGGTTTCATGTTTTTAAATCCTGATAGATATAAGGCCTGACATTGGTAAAGTTAGGCAATCAAGAGATCAGGCAGTTGTTTTAACGTAAAGTCCTGAGCCGTCAGGCAAATCTGAAGTTCGGTGGAGGAGGCTGAAGCTCCTCAAACAAGATTTTTTTTGAGATTACCTGTCAGTAGAGGCACCTTTGGGATTTTTTTTCTCTTGAAACCCGAAAAATGGGAGGATGTAATAGTAAGAAGACAGGCAAGAGACTGAGGAATATACCTCCCCATAGTCCCTTAGGGAACTGTTAGAGAGATGGGATTCTATAGAGGCCACAGAAGGATTAGATAAGGTTAAGATGATCCACTACTGTGTAGAAGTCTAGGCAGAATAAGAGGTGCAAGGAGGATGGCCTTGGTGTGGGAAAAGGGACAAGTGGATGTGTCAACAACTGAGTCAGTATCTGACAGCTCGGGAGGATACCGATCCCGGGCAATTATCATATGCAGCTTGCTGGTAAAGAGTGCTATTGGGGATGAAGGTGTGCGAATTTGTAAAGTGCAGAGGAAGAAAGAGGGGAATGAAGGAGGGGATGCTGGAATTAGTAAAAGATGGGACCCCCTGGTTGGATTATTTGCCTCCTGATGCCCCTCCACTTTATAATCCTCATCCTCGGGCACCTCAAATTGCAGATCCGCTCTTTCCCCTGGCTGCCATCCCATTACTGCCTCCTCTAGTTCCTTCTTCTATACCTTTGGCTTCCTCTATGGTAGACCCCGTATCTCCCCTGGTAACCACTCCCTCACCACCCTCTTTGGCTCCTCCAGTTCCTTCTGCACCACCACAAGTGCCTACTCCAACTGTTGCACTCTCCACCCCTTCTCCAGCTTCACGTAGTATGCATTCAGGCTCTTCTCCCCCTCCTATTGCTGTCCCTTTACCTCCTTCTAATTGGGACACAAATGCCTCCTTACCCGGTAAACTGTTATCACCAAATACACCTGCTGACCTGCAAAAAGTTCAGGGTAATCCTGATATCTCTCAAATTAGTAGCTTGGTGTCTGAAGATGGGCCATACTGCAGTACCTGATACAAGACCTCCAAGGCAGAGAGACTTTTTCCCCTCAGGGAAGTTCCTGTGGGAGGAGTAGCAGGAGGTGTTGGCTTTGTGAACGCTCCTCTAACTGCTTCTGAGGTGAGAGGATTCAAGAAGGAGTTAGGGAATTTAGTTGAGGATCCAGTGGGCATTGCCAACCAAGTGGATCAATTCTTAGGTCCAAATACCTACACTTGGGGGGAAATTAATTCCATTCTGAATATATTATTCTCCCCAGAAGGGGTCCGGATGATTAGGGCTGCTGGCATAAGAATTCGGGAGAAAGATAACCATCCAGGACTCCAAGGGCCATCAGGTGAACAGAAATTGCCACTAACGGATCCCAACTGGAACCGTAATCAGAAGGAAGGGAGGAAGGCCATGATGGAATATAGGTCTTTGATAATTCGGGGGATCAAAGAGTCAGTTCCCAAGGGAACTAATACCAAGTTGGCATTTGAAGGTGCACAAGAGAAGGATGAAACTCCTGCTGCTTGGCTTAATCGCCTAAAGCAGAACTTCCAACTGTATTTCAAAACAGACCCAGACACCACAGAAGGTCAAGTGTTACTAGAAGTCCAGTTTGTTACCAAATCTTGGCCCGACATACGGAGAAAACTGGAAAAGATTGAGGATTGGCAAGAGAAAGACATTAATGAGTTATTGAGAGAAGCATTGAAGGTGTATTTTAGGAGGGAAGAAGAAAGAGCAAAGGCCAAGGCTAGGATCATGGCTGCTGTAGCTAGAGAAAGTGTGGGGGCAAGCAACTCTATCCCACGATCTGAGGTAACAAAAGAATGGGTGGGTCCACCACCAGGAGGAGGCAAGGATAGGCCAGTACTATTAGGTACTAGAGGAATGAAGAGACCTCAACTCCCTTGGAGTGAAAGGCGCTGCTGTTATTGCAGAGAGACCAGACACATTAGGAAGTTTTGTAGAAAGCTCAGTATTGATGAGGCAATAGCCAGGGAACAAGATGACTTACAGAGGATTCTTAGAGGTGATGATTAGGGGTGTCAAGGGCTCTATACTTTAGGGGACCCAATGCAACATCTAGAAGAGCCCTTGGTAAATGTTGAGGTGGGACCCCTAAACGAAGAATTTGAATTTTTGGTTGATACAGGAGCAGATAAGTCTTGTCTCAGCAAAGTACCAGAGGGTATGGTAATTGGGAGAAAATTTTGTGAAGTGTTAGGGGCTGAAGGGAAACTATTTAGAGCATCAGTGATTGAAGATGTAAAAATAATCGGAAACTCAAGACAGTGTGAAGCTAATTTTATTTATCTGCCTAAGCTAGAAAAAAGTTTGTTAGGAAGAGATCTGCAAGTTCATTTGGGGGTTGGGATTGTCCCAAGAGAAGGGAGGATGGTGGAACAGATAATGAAGTTATCCCAAGGAGATGTCACAGAGATAAACCCCGAGGTGTGGGCTGAAGGGGGAAAGCGGGGCTTATTGAACATTCAACCGATAACAATAAAAATGCAGGATGATACTTCACCCATACGGGTTAAACAGTATCCAATTTCCCTAGAAGGAAAGAAAGGGCTTGCCATAGTTATTGAACAACTATTGCAGGAAGGAATTTTAGAACCCCGTATGTCACCGCACAACACCCCTATACTGGCAGTTAAGAAAGCTGAAGGGAAATACAGGCTGGTACAAGATCTGAGGGAGGTCAACAAAACGACCATTGCTAGACATCCAGTTGTGCCCAACCGGTATAGTCTTCTAACAAAAATTCAAGAGAACATGCTTGGTTCACTGTTATAGATTTGAAGGACACTTTCTGGGCATGTCCTCTGGCAACAGAATGTAGGGATTGGTTTGCTTTTGAATGGGAGGACCCAAGTACAAAAAGGAGACAACAGCTAAGGTGGACCCTATTACCACAAGGGTTCACTGAATCCCCAAACCTCTTTGGACAAGCCCTGGTGGGTTTGTTAGAAGAGTTTGTTCCTGAAGAGGAAGTACAGATCCTGCAGTATGTTGATGACCTGATGGTGTCAGGGAAGGGAAAAGATCAGGTCAGAACAACTAGCATTAAGCTTTTGAATTTTCTGGGAGAAAAAGGACTAAAAGTTTCCCAAGAAAAGCTACAGTTCGTGCAATCAGAAGTAACATATCTTGGGCACATAATAGGAGGGGGATATAAGAAGTTAAGCCCTGGCAGAATTTCAGGTATTTTATCTCTCCCAGCTCCAAAACCAAAAAGAGATGTGAGAAAACTCCTGGGCCTGTTCGAATATTCTAAGTTATGGTTAGATCAATACACGCAAAGTGTAAAATTTTTATACAAGAAATTAGTAGCTCCAGATCCCCTAATTTGGACAGCTGAAGATGACCAACAACTGGAGAGCCTAAAAGACAAATTGTCTTCTGCCCCAGTTTTAAGTTTACCATACCTCAGAAAGGGCTTTGACCTGTTTGTGAGTGCTGAAGGGGGTATAGCTTGTGGTGTACTAACTCAAGAGTGGGGAGGCTGCAGAAAACCCGTGGCTTACATCTCCAAATTGTTAGATCCAGTGGCTAGAGGCTGGCCGGTTTGTATACAAGCAGTAGCAGCGACTGCTGTCCTGATAGAGGAGACCCAAAAATTGACCTTACAAGGAAAAATTAAAGTACTTACAAAGAAAAATTAAAGTACATACTCCTCACGACCTTAAAACAGTGCTTAGTCAGAGGGCTCAGCAGTGGCTAGCCTATGAAAGAATATTGAAATATGAAGTAATAGTAATGAACACAGATGACTTAGAATTTATCACATCCAATGTCCTCAATCCAGCACAATTCCTAATGGGAGAGCCTATAGAGAATTTAGAACATGATTGCCTTGAATTGATTAACCTCCAAACAAAAGTAAGAGAAGATTTAGAAGATCAGCCTCTAGCAACTGAGCGAATTTTGTTTACAGATGGCTCTTCAAGGGTAATAGATGGAAAAAGGTCCTCAGGTTATGCCATTATAGATGGAGAAACTTCACAAATTGAGGAAAAAGGGAAACTACCACCAAACTGGTTGGCCCAAAGTTGTGAAATACATGCCCTGAATAGAGGATTAGACTTACTGAAGGGAGACTGGGGAACCATTTATCCAGATTCCCAATATGCATTTGGGATAGTTCACACATTTGGGAAAATATGGAAGGAGAGTGGATATCTAAGCTTAAAAGGAAAAAGCTTAGCCCATGAGAGCCTGGTCAGGTCAGTATTAGAAGCTCTACAGAAACCAACAGAAATAGCAGTGGTCCATATAAAAGGGCACCAAAGACAAGATAGTCTTGAAGTTAGAGGAAACCGACTGGCTGATCGGATAGCAAAGGAAGCAGCTTTAGAACCAGGGGATCCAGTGAGAGTTTTTAAAGCAGAAACCACATCCAAGGAGGAAGAAAGAAGATAAGAACCCATATTTAGTGAAAAAGAATTAGAGGCTATAAAAGATTTAAAGTTACACCAGAGGCAATGAGGGGAGTGGTTAACCTCAGATGGATGGGTGTTTTTAAACAAAGCACTTGCTCGGACAGTGCTAACAGAACTACATAAATTAACCCACTGGGGAGTCCAAGGATTATGTGATCATTTCCTAAGAAATAACCTATGCATAGGTGTATATGGCCTAGCAAAAGCAATTACAAAGGGGTGTTTCATTTGTCAAAAAGTGAACCAGAAGGTCATGAGAAAGGTAGCACCTGGAGGGAGGGAATTAGCTCTAAGATCTTTCCAAGGCACACAGATAGATTTCACTGAGATGCCCCGAGTGCAGGGATACAAATATTTACTTGTGATAGTAGATCATCTCACTCATTGGGTAGAAGCCTTCCCAACTAGAAGGGAAACAGCCCAAGTCGTGGCAAGAGTAATCCTGGAGAACATTATCCCCAGATATGGAATGGTGAACACCATAGACTCAGACCAAGGTCCACATTTTGTGGCCCAAAGATTGCAAAATATAATCAAAGCCTTAGGAACAGAATGGAGATTACATACTCCATGGCACCCCCAGAGTTCTGGGAGGGTGGAGCGGATGAAAAAACTCTCAAAAATGTATTGAATAAATTGATCGAAGAAACAAAAATGAATTGGCTAAAGTGTTTGCCCCTAGCGCTTTTGCAGATCAGAACAAGATCTCAGTCTGACATAGGGATTTCACCCTATGAAATGATGTTTGGACTGCCATTCTTGTTAACACCCTATAGCACAGGAGACTATCTGGAAGGAGAAGAGGCTACCAGAAAGTTCATAACATTAACCCAGAAGATTGAGTTTTGATAAAATCATGGAATACTGGAGCATTAATGCCTAAATTTGAAGGCCCTTTTCAGGTACTCCTCATCACTAATTCAGCTGTGCAGACCAGAGAAAAGGGTTGGACTCACATGACGAGAATAAAAGGGCAAGTCTCACCCCGAGGTACGGGACCAGATTCAACATCAGCTTCTTCCTCTGGCATTGGACCAGCTTCCACACCACTCTCACCTCCAGGCACTGGGCAAGATTCAACCACATCACAAGTTAATTCACCTGGGTATACCATTATAAAAGGACCGAAAGACTTAAAGTTGACTCTCAAAAGGAAGAGTCAAAAAGACTGATGAACTGTATAGGAAAAGAGTTTGGTATCAGAACCATAACATATCTAAAAGTGTTGTAAGACAGTTCTGTGTTTAAAAGAAGTTTGTAAAAAGTTAAAAGACTGTTAATAAGTAATTCTGGTTGAGCTCCCCCAACTTAGTACCAAAGACTCCAGGTTAATCTTTTACAGAGTACCCTCCCCGGGATAGACCAAATTAGTAAGGACAGACCAAGAAAGGTTTAACCAGAGAAATGGGTAAAAGAGACTCTAAAGGGCTTAAAAACTTCTTCTAAGTAAAATCCCCAAGAAGCAACGCCAGGTGGGCAGGCTGTGTAAGATGACCTATACTGGACTCTTGGGAAGGTTAGTAATGATGGCTTTCATTGCTGGTGGTGCTCTGGGGAGCCCGAGAGAGCCGTGCAGTAAGTGCTACCAACCCCTCTATGAAGAAGAAGAAGTAAGTTCCTTGTTGAGAGTCCACACCAATTTTGACCCTAGTTGTGTTAACCTCTCCCAATTGGTCTTTTGTCAAAAGGAGGAGAAAATGTATTGGATGGCCTGGAATACCGCCACTTTTAGGCAGCAACTCCTGGGACAGTGCCCTGTGGGAGAAGCCTGGTTGCACTTTGAACGTGATGCTACTGAAACAAGCTTGGAAAATCTAGTCAAATTAAAGGAGATGGTAAAAGCAGTAAGAAGGATGGTTTGTAAAAGGTATTTAGCAGTAAAGAACTCTGCTACCTGGTGGATCCCAAGAGATCCAAATACATTTGGGTCTGTTGAGGAAAAAGAAAGGAACAACTTTATCTACCATGAAGTATATGAACTTTATGAGTGTACTGAAAAAGGGATAAACCCCTTCTGGAAAATGAAAGAAATGTGAAATATTGGGAATGCCCAACAGAAACTAAGAACGTATTTTGGGAGAGCCCTAAACACCTGGCTTTGATCTCTGGTACTACAGTATACACTAAATTGTCAGGAGACTGGTCTGGCAGTTGCACCACTGGAATGATAAAACCAGCTTTCTTTTTATTACCCAATGAATCTAGATGAAGTCTAGGAGTTCCTATATACAAAGATTTCGGAGAAACCAAACAGAAAAAGCAAAGTGCAATAGAAATTGGGAGAATCCAAAATTGTAAGGGCCAGGTTCAGACCCCGATATCTATGTTAAACAGAATCATCAGGTTCCAGGCAGTATTAGAGATAAAGAGTGCAATCATTAGAAACATCTCAAACGAAATTAAAAAACTAGCATATGTAAACAACCAAGAACAGACTCCTACACTTGAATCCAGTTAGTGGGATAACCTATGGACTTTCAAAAAGGATTTATGGGAAAAAGTAGCTTTCCCCACTGTGTGTATACTTGGGGGATTGCTCTTTTTACTATGTTTACATCCCTGCTTCATTAAAATAGTAATATCTGCCATGCAGACCACCCTAAAGATCTCAAAAAAATTTAACCTGAAGAAACCAAGAAAAGTAACAAAGTTAAGTAACCATGATTACCAGAGTGCTCAAGAAATTTATAATCAATACAAAAAATTAAAGAAATTCGATGCTCGTGAGTCAGAAATTGCAAGTTGATGCGAGTTTAAGTTTAAGCTTGATCAAAGAAAAAGAGGGGGGACTGGAATGAGTAAAAAAAGTTACCCATTTTTTAAAAAGGGTTGCAGAGTTATAATTTAAGTTGGGAGCTGATTGCTGGCTGGGGAGAGTTCTTTTGTTAGCTGCATGTTGTAATCACCTGTTAAGAGTTGGTAATTAACTCTCTATTGTTGAGAATTCTCCTATTGTCAGTACCACCCTTGCCTGCTGCCAGCAGGATGGCACCCCCCACCCCCCCAACCCCCACCCCCCCACCCCCCCCCCGCCGATGGTGGGAAGGGAGGGGACCTTAAGGCTATATGCAATATGCAAAATAACCTCGGAGCCAGGATGCAACGGGGTATAACCCCACCAAACTCATCAATAAACCTCCCGAAACAATGAGCCAACCCAGAATTAGGGGATCGAGGTGAAGTCTGGATATCAGGGGAAAAAAGTCCAGAGCCTGCAGAGATGCTGAAAACCTTTGTCGCCCCTCGCCCTGGCCAGGAAGATGTCAGGCAGAGCCAGGGACTCTGAAAGGCGAACCAAAAAAGGGAACACGGGGTGTATCTCCATTACTCTCGTGAGGATTGGACCCCCAGCTCTGCCTCCTAGTGGACTGAGCTGCACTTTCCTCCTTCTCCAGGTCACTCCTTGGAGCGGTGGCAGGGGCTCCGCAGACTTGTCAGGCCTTTCCACTGGAGCTGATCACTTTTAATAAAGGCATTAAAAAGGAGAAAGATCTCCTGCCCTATTTATTTCAATGTGTAATGGTCATGTGCCTGAGGCCTCAAAACCCCTCCTTGGTAGATCTCTGGGCCCTCTCCAAGGTGTTTCCAAATTAAAACATTCAGCTCATAGTCTAAGAAAGTCATCAGAGGACAAGGCCAACCTGACCTGTCTGTCCTGGCTACTTTTGTCTGGGAGCAAACCTTGGATATATGGAATTTGGGAGGCCAAATTCTAATTTTGGCCATGGCCCCTTGACATGAACTCTGGTTCTTTTCCATAGGAAGGAAGGAGCAGGACCCCAGTGTTTCAGGGGAAGAGGAGAAGTGATCACCAGAGGCCACGGCCAGCCAGAGCTGGCAGGTTTTTTTTTCTAATGCATACCTTTGCATTTAGGAAATTTTTCAGAAGAGTACCAGTTTTGGCAATGGGCATCTGAAAAGACAGATAGTTCCTTTCCATAGCAAGGAAAGCACAGAGCCCCAGTGCTCCAGGAGCTGATGAGAGGTAGCCCTTGTATCCCAACATCAGCCAGACCTGTCAGGTAGACCTGCTCCATGTTCCCTCGGTTCCATGGGGCCCCACAGTGTCCCAGTGGTCCCTTGCTTCCATCAGGCCCTGAGGTGCCATAATGCCCCCTTGGTGACACCAGGCCCTGAAGGGTCACAATGGTCTCCATGGTTCCATCAGGCCCCACAGAGCCATAATGGTCTCTGGGTTCCATGAAGCCCCGCTGTGTCACCATGGCCCCTTGGTTCCATGGGCTCCAGTGGTGCCACAATGATCCCCTTGGTTCCATGGGCTCCAGTGGTGCCACAATGATCCCCTTGGTTCCATGAGGTCCCCACAGTGCCCCAGTGATCTCCATGGGAAGGAAAGAACGAGCCCCAGTGTTGCAGGGGCAGTTACCAGAGGCCAATGCCAGCCAGACTTTATGGCACTGGCAGATTTTGTCTGGGAGCAACCTTTGGATATACAGAATTTTAGAGGTGGAATCCCAATTTCAGACATGGACACCCAGAAGAGAAAGTTAGTTCTTTTCCATAGGAAGGAAAGCAAAGAGCTCAAGTGTTTCAAATGGAGAAGACGAGAGACGTAGCTCCTTGGTGGCCAAGCCAGCCAGTCTTGTTTGTTCTGGCAGCTTTCGTCATGGAAGAATCCCTGGATATAGGGAATTTCTGTGGAGGAATCTCAATTTTGACCATGGACACCTTGAGAAGAAGGACAGTTCTTTTCCATAGGAAGGAAATCTGAGAGCCCCAGTGTTTGGAAAGCAGGTGACAGGCAGCCCCCAAGAGGCCAAGGGAAGCAAGGCCTGTCTTTTGTGACAGTTTTCACATGGGAGCAATCCTAGGATGTACAGAGCTTTGGAGTTGGAACCCCAGTTTTGGCCATGGGCACTTGTGTGGGAATGCTAATTATTAGAAGCTGGAAAAGTAGTGTGTTTAGCCTTCTGATCTGAGTTCTTGCACCTGCGAAAATACTGTGTCCTTGGACATCTCTAAATGTGATAACAAGGAGTCAGAGAGACGTGGGAAAGTGGAATGCAAGACTGAAAAAATGAAGAAGAGTTGATGTTTAGCTTAACAAATAGAATGCTTAGGTTACAGAATATGTATGAGCTTATTAACACTATTATAAAAGTATGTAACCTGATCAATAAAGTGGAGACCAATGATCATCACCCCTAAGATGTGCACGTCTTCCCTTTATCCCGACAAATGGTGATCCCTGAACGTGATCCTGAGACGCACCACGAAGGGATGAAGAACCGGGTCAAGTCCTGAAAGCAGCCAGGACGGCAATAAGCGCGGAGAAAGGGAAAAGGGGGACAAAGTGATACGAGTTGGACGCGCCGGGCCTCAAGTGTTGTATAGACAAGCTTGATTGATACGTGCTGCACGGTGACCTTGAAGAGCTGCAACAGCGCTGACGATTGTAGGTATGGAAAGGCAAGCAGCATATTATTTATTTAGTGCCTTTTTACAAAAACGGCAGGTTAGGGGAATGGAGAATCTACAAGGGGTTTTGACCTATGGATATGCTAAGGGAGTTTTTATTAAGCCCCATACGGTTTACGAGTTAACGGGATGGTGTGAATTTGGTGATTTATTATGGGAGGCCACTTTGGACGACAGTAAAACTGCCAAGAAGTTAAGTAAATTATGGAGGGTAGTTCACAATGAGCTAATCCCTGAGGCAGAAAACAACCTAGCAGAAGCTATTGCAAGGGAACGCTGTACAGCTTGGGCTGAGCTGGCCAGAAAAGCCATAGAGAAAGGAAATGATGAGGTTATCAACAAGCGGCGTAGAAAAGCGGACTATAGGCTATAAACTTAGGGAAAAGGCTTCCGCAGTTTGTCGGTGCGTGCGGCTCCTGCAGCCACTTCCGGCGTGCTTGGTTCCGGAGCGCATGGTCCTTGCTGTTGTTTTTGGAGCGCTGTTAACACCCAGCAACCAGCAAAAACCTTAGTTTGAGCCTGGCATCCTCAATGGACTGTGCTTTAAACAGACTGCAAGCAGCAGCGTGTCCAGGCGAGAGTTAAAGAGTTTGCTGCGTTGGAGCTAAGTTGCTAGCATGTTTCGGACTTGTTGTTGTTTTAGACTAATTGGTAGGAATTTACATCGAGCCTTTGAAATGCATATAGAGTTGTAAGTCAGCGGCTGTGCTCACATGGAAACGGCAGCCGCGGCTCGGCTGTTCGTGGCTCACGGCTCGCCTGAAGCAGCGGCTCGTAACAAATACAAACAGCCACGGAGCCCGAGCGGGGCAGGCGGCGCTGTGCCCGCGGTGCGGTGCGCGCCGGCGGGGCTGGATGCGCGGGGCGCAGCGCCGAGCGAGTCCCGCGGCGGGGCCCGGGGTCCCCTGCTGGTGCCTGAGGCGGCGGCAGCGACAGAGCAAAGAGGGAGCGGCGCGGCCGGGGGGCTCCCCCGCGGGGCCGCAACTCGCGCCGCCAGAGTGCCGTGCTGCTGCGGCAGGAGCTGAGTTAACCCATCGCACACCACAGCAGGTCAAGCGGCGGCCCCGGGACCTAAACAGCTTCCCAGCGTGACTACTTCCCCCCCCTCCGCCCGGCAGCCGCCAGTTCTCATCTACCAAAGCTACAGACTTGCCCCTGTTCTGCTCCAGCTCCAGCTGAAATTCCAACAGCTCCAAATCCATGGAGCCCACCCAAATACCGAGGTTGTTGCCCTGGCATTCCTGCCCCTGCTGCTCCCTCTGGAGCCCCTCCAGCCACTGCTGCAGTTTCCCACTCCTGCTTCTCCATCAGCAGGTGCCAGAGCCGCCCACAGGCCCTACAGAGCAGCCCCTGCAACCCCTCCACTTGGCTCCACAGGTCCCAGAGCACTCACTGGAGCGTGCCAGGATGAGGAGGAGCAGAATTAGGGCAGTCTGAAGGCAGCTGTTCATACAGATGTTTTCTAAATTTTAGTAGGTGGACACTTATTTTAATATTGGACCCAGCGCCCTTGTTCCTCTATCAGATAAACTGCTGGTAACTAGTTATGCTGAAACAGCTCCACATCTGCCCAAATGGAAGCATCATGACTTGCAATATGTGCAAAAACTGCCTACTTGGAAACATTCTGTGTAAACTGAGTACCAGGGAGGGAGTGTCTGCACCACATTAGCAAGAAACTGTTCTATGAAGAGAACCCATGCACTTTTAGGTGCTGCCTGCAATTTATTCACCTCCTTGCAGGCAAATATTCACTCATCCAGTTGAACTCGTGGTGTTGTGTGTACATAAAAAATTTCTCTGATTAAACATTTTTTCCACATGAACTTTTTTTCCACCACAGAAATGTCAAACATGCCTTTGTAACTATGCAGGTGAACTGTGATCTGACAAATGCTCATTAGTCTTATAGAAATAAGCACCCAATATCAGGGAATGTGACTTTAATTATACAGCTCCTGTAACAACACAGGAATTACTCCAATCTACCTACACATACTGTTGAGATTTACTGACCAACCCCTTTGGGATGAACCGTACACTAGTGAAAAAAATCTCTGCAGCAAGATGACCTGAGTTGACTGCTGGAATGCATCCAGAGCAATGGACACAGAACCCTAATCACTGTTCACCACAGTACAGAAAAGATACATAGCACAGAAATAATCTTGGAAAGAGCGATGAAAATTGGAGAACATCACTAGTGGGACATTTGGTTTAGGTTGTCATCAACTGCTACAGGAATTCGAGACACAATGTTGCTCTTTATTGCAATTTTTGTGATTTATGCTGTATTATTCTTATTGTTGAATATAGTTCTATATGTTAGAGTGTGTATACTAGCTAGATATTTACTGCTGTGGCATAGACCTACTCACCTATAATATTGTTTTATTATGTTCAAAACAATCTTTAAAAAACACATTATTTAGGTGACCTCATCAACAATTTCCATCAACTTAAAATTAGAGCATGATATATTTTTGTTTATAGGCACAGAAGCAAGAGGTGACCAGACTGCCAATCTGTCAGTTCCCAGGAACTGCTGCTGTCTAATGAGCTCCAGCTTTTTAACCAACAACCTTAGAAACTTATCTTTCTTGGCTGGAAAAAAAACGAAACAAAACCAAACAAGTGAGACAGCATATTTATTGTTGAGCTTTCAAAGAAAGTTACTGGACTGAATTGAGGTCAGGATGGAAAACTGCTACGAATTAGGCTGCCTCTCTTGTGATTTTATAAAAAGTGGTCCAAAGGGGGACTCTGAGCTCTCAGGGGCTGCACCACAGGGGCTGTGATGAGCACCTCGCTCTGAGCCAGAGAACACTCAAGCTTGCCAACTCCGGAGGACAAGCTCGAAACAACAGTGGTGATTTCTGAGCTCACACCCCACTCCTCAAGGTCCAGCCTTGAGCCAACTGAAAAGATGCAAAGTCATACAAAGTGAGTACTCCACTGAATCCAAAGGGACTTTTCCACAGGTATACCTTGAACAGACTCTTTATGTTTGTGTGCATGTAAGTGTGAAAATGCTGTAGCAAACACACTAGCTTAATATTTTAGAGTCAGGCCTGTAAGTAAGTTATAGTAAATTTTATATTTTATTTCTGTAGTAAATTTTATTTGTTGTTAAATAGTTTAAGCTAAATTGTCTATTAAGTGCTATTAAATGTTAAATACTCTTAAAGTGCTTTTAAATTTATGTTTTAATAGGTTTAAGTGCTGTTAAGTTTCATTTTTGTTAATTTAAGTGTTATTCAGTTTAAGTGAAGTTATATTTTGTTATGTTTAATTTATATTAAGTTTAAGTTATGTAAAATTTAAAGTCAATTGAATTCTGTTAAGTTCTGTTAGATTTAAGTGACGTCACATATAAGTTTTGTTGATTTGAAAATCTGATAAGTTTAAGTTCTGTTAAGTTTAAGTATTTTAAGTTTAAGTATTTTAAGTTTAAGTATTCTAAGTGTTTTAAGTCTAAGTGTTTTAAGTCTAAGTGTTTTAAGTCTAAGTGTTTTAAGTTTAAGTGATGTTGAATAGATTTATGTTGGATGTTTATTTTATACTTGTGTGCAAGGTGTCACCACGAACATCAGAGAAACTTTAATTATAAAAGATAATTGGAAGCATTTGTAAATAAAGCCATTTTTGTTTAAAAGATATTTGTTGTTTAAAAATGAGAAACAAGCTTATAAAACAATCAATGCAGATGAAACTTGCACACATGTTGCTCTTTTAGCTTATTTTTATAAGTTGTGTTAGCACACCTTTGTTTAAGCTTTGTAACAGCATAAAATTTTTGTGTTTATTTCGTAGCATATCTTATAGATTGTAATAAGTTTTGTCAGTTTGTCTCCCTAGCTTAAATTCCTTATAATAGAAAACTTTATTAGTTAAGAAATATTGTTTATAATAGTTATTAGAATTGCTTATTTTATATTTTAGAGAGTGTAGTGTAATTAACTGATGAAGCGTTGCTTATTTAAAAGAAAACGGGATATGTGGGAATGCTAATTATTAGAAGCTGGAAAAGTACTGTGTTTAGCCTTCTGATCTGAGTTCTTGCACCTGCGAAAATACTGTGTCCTTGGACATCTCTAAATATGATAACAAGGAGTCAGAGAGACGTGGGAAAGTGGAATGCAAGACTGAAAAAATGAAGAAGAGTTGATGCTTAGCTTAACAAATAGAATGCTTAGGTTACAGAATATGTATGAGCTTATTAACACTATTATAAAAGTATGTAACCTGATCAATAAATTGGAGACCAATGATCATCACCCCTAAGATGTGCACGTCTCCCCTTTATCCCGACACCCCCTGATCCCCCAACTTTTATGTTAAACCCCCTAAATCTGGGGATCAATCCCCCCAAATCCCAAACTTTGGTCAAAACCCCCTGACTGCAAATCCTGGGGTTTGAAACATCTGGGGTCTCCAACTGCCCTGATCCTTAAGTTTGGGGGTCAAAACCCCCAAACTCCGAGGGGTGAAACTCCCCCAAACCCCAAATCTTAGGGTCAAACCCCATCAGTCCCCAATGTTTGGGATCGAGACCCCCACCAATCCTCCACCCGCCCCAAACCCACTCCAGGCCTGGGGGGCACAGTGGGGTTTGTTTGGGGTTATTTGGGGATATTTGGGGTTTATTTGAGGCAGCTCCAGGTGTAAGGTATGCAGAGAGACCCTGGTACAATGCTGGGAAATAAAGGGGGATTGGTGTGGAAATTGGGGGAGTCAGGATGGGGAAACTTCAAATTTTTTTGGAATTTGGGGTATTTCAGGCCCATTTTTTGGGGGGGTTGGGGGTGTTTTGGAGGGGTTTGGGGTATTCTGGGTCCCTTTTTGGCGAAGGAGATCTTCCTGGCCCTGCTCTGGGTGATCCTGGAGCCCTGCAGGGCCTCGTGGGCGGCGCCCGCCTGCACCTCGGTGTCCAACCGCACCCAGGCGATGTCGCGGCACTCGGCACAGGGCAGCTCCTGGAACCCCAGGAACCTGGGATGGGAATGGGGCCAGGAGAGCCCCAGACACCTGGGAACGTTCCCCAGACACCCGGGAATGTTCCCCAGACACCCAGGAATGTTCCCCAAAACGCCCGGGAATTCTCCCCAGATGCTCGGGAATGTTCCCCTAGACACCTGGGAATGTTCCCCCCAAATTCCAAAATGTGGCCTGTTGAGTAACAGTTCCCTTAAAAAAGTCCAGAAATGCTCTCCAAAAGAAATCCTGAAACATTCCTCCAAAAATCCAGAAATGTTCCCCCCAAAATTTCAGAAACATTTCCCAAAGAAATCCAGAAATATTCCTGCAAAAAATTCTGGAACATTCCAAAAAATGAGGAACTTTCCCAAAAAAATCTACAAATATTCCTCCTCAAAAAATCTAAACCCAATCCTGTTCCCCATCCAGAAACATTCCCCATAACTATAGAAATGCTCCCAAAAATCAAGAAATTTACCCTCCCCACCAAAAAAAGCATGAAACATTGCTCCAAAAATCCCAACATTCCCACTCAAAAAAAAAACAACCAGAATTCCACCAAAAATCCAGAACTCTCCATCCCAATTCAGAAATTCCCCTCTAGAAAATCCTGAAATTCATCCTCCCAAAAAATCCAGAAATTTCGCAGCAAAAATCAAGAAATTCCCCTTAAAACCCCAGAAATTCACCCTCAAAACTCCAGACATTCCCCCCAAAATCCCAATACTTTCCCCAAACAATCCAGCCCCAGGCCCCCCTCACCCCTCTCACCCCCCAAGCCCCACAGTCCCCCAATGCCCAAAGGCCGCCCAGAATCCCCGGAATCCCCGGGATTCCGGGATTGCCCCAGATCTCCCTGGGGGCAGAGCATGGAGAGCATCAGCTCCTGGGGCTCCTCAGGAGCTGGGACAGGAATAGGATGTGCTTCGAGGCTTTGCCCACGGCTGGGCAAACGGGAGAAAAACCCCAACAGCAACAGATCTGCCCCAAATCTGCCCCAAGCAGGCCCCAAATCTGCCCAAAGTCACTCTGGATACACACCAAACCATCTGCCCAAAATCCCACCAAAATCCTCCATGCTGTGACCCAGTGCTGTCTCATCATTTTTAAGGATTTCTCACAGTTCCAAAAAATGATATCTCAGCTCTGGGGGAAGCCTCCTCTAACCGGATGGTGTTGTGCCATCTCCTCTGAGGAATCAGCTGCAGTCCCAATTATTATTACAGAACCACTCCAACAGTTTGCTGGGTTTAAAGCATCTCTGTGCTGAGGGAATTTTGGAGGAGACAGCTGTTGGATGGTTCATTAGTCTGTCACCCCCAGACCTTCACTCCTAAGCGCCATTCTCAAGAGCCTTGTTTTAAATTCCATTTAGGAAATTCTCTCCCACTTAGAGCCTGGGTGGTGGCCAGGCCTCAGCTCTGCCTGGACTGGAATTTGCCAACAGACCCAGATGTTTTCTGCACCAAAACTAGATTTTGATTGCTTTGACTGGGTAATCTGACCCTCTAGACATGACAGTTGGACTATTTTTAAACGGAGCTTGGGAATTATTATCTGGAAATAATTATCCAAGTCCCCCCTGAATGGAGATTTGTCAGCTGTGTGCAGACTCTGGGATGATGGTACATTATTTCAGAGATTGCTATTTACCTAATTCCACCTATGTTGTTAGCTTTGTCTGCTATTTGAAATATTCCTGATTGTTGTATCCAAATTATTCCTAATTGCTGTAAGGTTCTTGTCCACTGCATGTATTATTTTACTATGATGTTGCTTCATACTCCTAACAAAAGCCATGCATCTAATTCTTAAAAAACAAAAAAGAGAAGGAATGAATGCCTTAAGAACGTTCAAAAAATGCAAAATGTACCTGAGAAATTTGGATGACTAATCATTCTGAATGATGCAATATTTACATGAGAAATTTGGAAAAAAGATCATCACCGCTAAATCCCAACTGAGTGTACCACGGTGAAGCCCAATTGATTCTTTACCTTCAGGAGAAGATGTGCCTGTGTTTTATCATCAGCAGCTCAAAGCAGTCACCTGTTCATTCCATCAGACACTGATCAGCTCTGAAAAAATGAGGCCCAGTGGAAAGAGAAATAACCTCATCACCTTGCAGCCTCTGTGGCCAGAGCAGGAGCAGGAGGAGGACTGCCAAGACATGGCTGTGTCTGGAAACTGACAGAGGCCATTTGCCAACAAAAGCCTCAGGGCATCCTCATGGTACAGTGCTCCTACTGCCCTTCCTCAGTTATTCCCTGTTCCAGCTCCCAGGAGGACTTTCAGGGATGCCAAAGATCAACATTTCCAGCTAATGGACCTTCTCACACTTCTCAAGTAATTGGAAACAATGGTCATTTCTTTCCATTTCCCCAAGAGACATTGGGCATTATTCCTTTGTTTTCTCATGCTGCAAAACCCTGTGTCAATGACTTGATGGAATTTGGTAAGTTTTGTTGATTGTAATTGCTCTTTTATCTATTTTATCCCATATCTAATAGATAACCAGTGATAACCTTGATGAGATAATACCCTCACAAGAGTGAGCAGTTTCAACATCAGAACATAGGAGCCTTTTTTAAATGAACAAAAAGGGAGAGATGCAGTAGACAGGTAGAACAATGATAAAAGAAAGGCCTTATGAAATCAGGCCTTGCTCTGCTCTATTAATAGCTGGCCTGCCATCTCCTCTGAGTGCAGCGGAGCAGTTACAAGTTCCCATGTGAAGCTGTTTTGAGAGTGAGACTTTGTGAACAATCTGTTCTGAGGGTGAGAAATAAATGCACCTGCAACAACAAGGGATTTGTCACATGAGAATCAGTGAAGAGAACAGGTAAACAATACAACAGAGAGATTTGATGCACAACTAAAATCTATTTTATTAACCAATAACAGAGTAAGTACTAAGAAATTTCTTAACTAACTAAAGTTGGACATGAGGTCTATCAAACTGTTTAAAATGAGCCGTGCGGATAAAGAATAAAGAGTTCTTCTCCATCCCAAGTGGGTCCTCTGGGATTTCACTTCCTCCCCTTCTTTTGGGCTTTTGCTTCCCCCTTCTGTGGGGCTTTGGCTCCCTTATTTTCTGGTGCTTTGGTTTTCTTCCCTGGGATTTTGGTTTCCTTCCTCTCATTTCCTTTGGTCTCATTCTTTTCTGGGGCCTTGCTGTTCTTCTTCTCTGTGGCTTTCTTTTCCTTCTTCTCAGGAGATCTGGTTTCCTTTTTTGGGATTTTGGTTTCATTCTTCTCTGGTGCTTTGCATTTCTCCTTCTCTGGTTTTGGAGGTTTCTTCCCCACAGAGACTCCCTTCTTTTCCTTCTTCCATCTCTCTTGCTCCTTCCGCCTCTCTTCCTCCTCTAACCATTTTGCCTCCTCCTGAATCTTTTGAGCTGGCTGCTTCAGCTCCCTTCTGCAGACAAAATAGAAAACATGGCTGAGAGTCCCCACCAGAAACTTGGGCTCACCAGTCCTGGCTGGCCCCGCACTTCATTCCTTGACCCTGAGGCCATTTCTGTGAATTCTCCTCAGCCCACAGAGGCTGGGAACGTCCCAAGTGAGGGCATTGCTGGAAGGGGACCTCCAGGACCAGCCAAACCTGAGCTTTGCCATCATAAGCTCTTGGCTGTGCAAGCTCCCTCTCAAGGCACAGCCAGAGCCCTCCAGCCCAGTGCCAAAGGCTGATCCACCAGCTCTCTGTGCTGATGCTGAAAACACCCTTTGTCTCTTGGCTTCCCAAGTGAGAGCAGAGCACAGATTGCCAACATCTGCTCATCTCTCCTACAATTCTTACTCAGCTCCTTCAGCCCCCTTCTCCCTGGGCATGGCTGAAGCATGATTTTAAAGAGTTAAGATTTCAGCTGAGGGTTAGAAGCAATTCACATGGATCAGGATGTAAGGTAGATAGGCAGACCATAGGTTAATGATTATGAGATGCTGAAGCTGGAGCTGATTGTTCTATTGTTTACCATTAGGAGCTTCTTTCTAGAAGGAAGTGGAGGAAGTGAACTGTTATAAGAACAAATTGAAACCTGGAGAACAATGGTTAGCACCTGGGCTTGATGTCAATCAGTCACTAAGCAGGGGACCTTGGATCCTGCCAGAGGGTCACAGAGACCTGATGAAGACATTCCTGACTTCATCCCTTGAGACCACGGACCCAATTCGAGACCACCGACCCAATTCAAGGGAAGAATTGCACAGGTGTGAAGGACCAATGACCTCATTTGAATACAGAGCAGGGATGGGAGGTGCTGGGGCTGTGCAGATGTATTGTATGTAAGATCTTGGGAAATAAAGAGAGGGCAAAGAACCTTGGGCAGCATGGTCACACCTGTTAGGGACGCTCTGGTGCCGCCTGCCGGTGTTAATAAACACACCACTGTCTAACTTTAATTAGTTAGAGAGTCTCTGCCCGTCATCTTTGGGTTTAATGACTCCTAGCCTGCTCCTTAATGAGAACAATCCTGTCAGTCAGAAAGCAAAGGCTGCAGCAACTCCTCTCCTGCCAGACAGGCTCTTGGCAGCCAGATTTCCTGCTGGAGCCCAGCTGGGACCAAGCAAACCAGGGCTGCCTGCCATGGAAACCATTTGAAGCAGCCTCGTCCCCCTCCTCCCTGTGAAACCAACTCCAGCCTGGCCTGGACAAGTCCTGATGCACAGGCTTGCTTTAAGCAGCCTCCACTCCCAGCTCCACACTTTGCCTGTGTGTCCTGAGCTGGGCTGCCCTGCTGGAGCTGAGCTTCTCCTGGGCTTGCCTACTGCTGCAGCTGAAGGGGAGCCCAAAGGACATGAGCTTTTCTGGGTGCTGTCCCACCACAAGGAGAACCCTGGAAGATCAGCACTGCAAGGACTTCACCTGGGGCAGGAGCAGGACCCAAAGCAAGGTTTGGTCTGTGCCCCACACCTGCCCACACCACAATCCCACTGCTTTGGTGAAGAAGGGAGATGATGAAGAAGATGCCACTTCAACACCATGGACTTCAAGACACCTCTAGAGGCAGTGCCAAGGCCAGCCCAGAGCCCAGCTCCCTGTAGGCAGCAGCTAAGCCAGGAGGGCTCAGCACTCCAGTAGAGAAGAAGATGTTCTGTGTCAACAGAAGAAGGTCCTTCCTCTCTTGGGGGCCAGGGAGCTCAGAGTGGCCATCCCTGGGCTGCTTCTGGCCCTTGCTATGCAGCACCTCTGGGCTCAGAGTCCTTGGAGCAGGGAAGCCCTGCAGGGACAATAACCCCTGGCAGAGCAGTAACCCATGGAAGGCTCACTCACCTTTCTCTGAGAGGGGCCTGAGAGCCACAGTTGATCTCCTGGGGGCTCAGGGAGGAGCTGACACCTGAGGCCTCCCCGCTCACCAGCACCTCAGAGGTGGGGCCTCCCTCCACGTGGCACAGCTCCCTGACATTGGAGGGGCTGCTGAGGTGGCCAGAGAAGGTGGAGGAGACCTGCTGGCTCTGTCCTGGCTGCAGCACACCTGACAGTGGCAGGATACTGAAAGCCTGGATGGAAGACAGGAGAGATTGAGGTGTTGAGCATGGAAATGCATGCAGAAGAGCATCTTGGAGCAAAGTGCAGCTGTACCTGGAGGGGCCTATTCCCCAAACACTGCCAGGATCACCCTCACCTCATCCTGCATCCATGCCACTGACCAGTGCAGAGACCATGGCGAAAATCTTCTCCCATACTCACGGATCAATGCATTAATTAATACATTACATGAAAGTGAACTGGGATGTCTCCTGGCAGTAGACATCCTCTCTGATACACAACTTGCCTTTAAAAAGTTTTAAATCTTTCTGCTTTTAGACAAGGAGGAGACTCAGAGTGAAAGCTCTTGGAGCTGAGGGAAGGACTCCAGCCCAGCTCATCTGACTCCTGAGGCTCTTCCCTTAACACTCTGATAAAAAATGCTACTTTCTCAAGGTGCTACAGCAAAAGCTCCTGCAAAAATTTCCTGTGGACCACCTGAGGAGTTCCAGGGGGAGCAGTGCCCTCCACAGGTGCTGCACAGCGTCCTTGGGCAGCCCCACAACAGGTCCTGCACGGCCTCTCCAACAAGCAGCTGCTTCAGCAGCACTTTGGGATGGCCTGGAGGGATGGGAGGCCCCTCTATGGCCAATGCTGAGGGCCCCAGTGGCACTGGGAGCTCCAGCCCTGCTGGCCACACTGACAATGGGCAAGTGAGACACATTCCCTCTTGCCTTCTCCGCTTCCAGGGGAGTGTGCCCTACATCCAGGGAGCACCTGAACCCCTCCAAGCCTCGTGGGAGGTGAGGGTTTTCAGCAGTTTGTGCTGGCACCTGAAAAACAAGCCATTTTCTGTGCTGGCAGGAAGAGACAGCCACTCTGCAAAGTCTCTGTCTGTAAGAGAGCTTCAGGGCCAGCAGTGCAATGGCAGCTCTGGGCTGAAAGCAGAGCCCTGCACACAGGGAGTCTGGCTGGCTTGGCAAGAGGCTCCATGGAGATCAGGACTCATCCCAGCTGGCTCTGGGAAGGAAGCTGCAGGTCTCACCATGATGATGCAGATAAAAGCCTCATCTTATATTGTGAAGGAAAAAAGGCAAAAAATCCCACACTCAGCACAGGCCTGTAGGATCTGAGTCAGCTTCTCCAAGGAAAACTCTCCTATTTCTCCCTCCCACTCACCCCATGTCCAGCCACTGGCCCTGCTGCCCAGCCCACTGCCCAGGCACAGGACAGCAGGGCAGCAAAAAGGGAGGTCAGCACGAGCATGACTTGGTGCTGGCAGGCTGGGGAGGCAACACAAGCACTGGATGTACAACAAAATCTACCTCTGCTCCTGAAGAGTGGCTAAAATCCTGCACTTCCTTCAGGGCTCTGGCTGGCTCCTCCTCCTTGCTGATCCTGAAGCGCCTCCATTGAGTTGCCGAGGAAGCCAAATTGCTCCTCTTCTCTTTTGGTGGTTGGGGTTTGAATTTCAGTGAGTAAAGCTCATCTCTGGAAAATAGGATAACTATGAACAGGGACCTGCAGTGGGAGGGAGGGACACCTGCACCAGCAGCTCCTGGCCAGGATGCAGCCCCTGGCTGGGTGCTGGGCACATTGAACTGAGAAATGGTTTGATCCAGCCCTTCCCAATCCAGGCTGGAGCAGCTCTGTTCTAAAGGCAGCCCGGGGGTGGCACTGAGCTGCTGCAGCAGCTGCAACTGCTTGCACTGAGCAACTACAGAGGACAGGCATGAACACCTTGTGGGGATGCTAAAAGCACAGTGGGAGAGGAAAAGACAGAGAAGGCAGCAGAAAGGTGAGATCTGAGGCACCCAGGGACAGACCCAGCCAGTGCCCAGCCAGCACAGCTCCCCCAGGGCCCAAGGCCAGAAACTCTGCAGCTCCACCAGGGATTTATCAGCAATGTGTCCCTGACACTGCTGGGGGGTTGGGTGACATTTTCTAACAATCCCAGGAGACTCAGCTCACATTCCCCATCCATCCATCCATCCATCCATACATACATACTCAGGCTGTGGTGCTGGGATCCTGCCAAGTTCTGTAACCCTTGGCCTTGGGGAGGTTTCTGCCGGCCGTCCTGAGCTCCGTAATTGTGCTCTCTGTGCCAGGAAACAAGCAAGAAAGATTTAAAAAAACCAAAAACAAACCACAACAGGGAAACCTAAAAAGCCTTCAACAGCTCAACCCTGCTCAAGTTATTTCTTTAGGGACACCTACCACTCTCCAGGTGAAATGCTGGGCTTTTGGGGAAAAAGAAAATTACATGTTCACCTCCAAATGGAAAAGGATTAAGGTAAGAGAACCTTTCAAACTACAAATTACTGGCCCAAAGGCAAAAGATTTGCAAGAAATCTCTAGTTAAGACCAGGCTGACAGTTCAACAACTGGTCCTGCTAGTGGGGAGAAACCCTCCTCTTTAAGGGAAGCAGCCTCAGAGTTGAAAGCAACTGTTTTGTCAAACTTCAGGCTCCCTGGCACAGCCTGCACTGCCTGTCCTTCCTGTTCACTGATTTACAGGCAGTGCCACAATGGCCCAGGTTCACATGTTTGGTGCCATCCAGGGAATTTTTCATTGTCATTTCCATGTGTATTAATATAAGTTTCAATCCTTGCAACCACTCTTCAAATGACAGCTTTCCTTTCTTTTACAGAAAGCTCAAGGCTCCCAGAAGTCTTCTGACATCCTCTTTTGTGCTCAGAGAGATGACATTTTATGCCAGATGTCTCCAAAGTTAACAGCATTTTAAAGAATAATGAACTAAAATGACCCTGGATTCCAGCTGTGCCCAATTCCATTCTGTGTCAGACACTGAGATTCCCACCTCTAAGGCACGAGCTGTTTGTGCCACCCATCCCTCCTGTCCTTCCCACAGCAGCCTGTGCCTGTTTTCCCTGGCAGAATCCCTGTGCCCTGTGCCCCCTGCCAGGAGCAGTTGCACACAGGCACACAGCTCCCCGTGCCTCACCCGTGGGTTTCTCTCATCCCCGAACACGCCGATGAGAACATTGGTGCGATGCTCGCCCGGCGCCTGCACTTCCACCACAACGGGGATCTCTGCTGTGCTCTGGGGCTGGACAATGCCACAGGGCTTGGGGCTGGAGTAGAACACAGCAGAGTCCTCCTTGCGTTTCTGGAAGGGAGAGAATGAAATGCAGCTTCAGAGGCACCTCGGAAGAAACTTTAGACTCCTTAACATCCACCCCAACAGCAACTTACACACACGTTTAAAACTCCCCAGGACAAAGGCAAAAGGCACAAACAAGATGCAAGAATTGGAGGCTTAGCACTCCCAGGGGATCCTGCAAGGAGGCTGCCAGCACAGGCATTGCTGTCTGTGGATGCAGCAGCTTTTCACAACCCTCTAAGATCTCCCATAAGAAAACACACTGAAGACTAGAACATCAACTGTTTCCTCAGGAGCTTCAACTGCCTCCTCAGGTTTACATTTGGGCAGGATCCTGTTCTCAGCAGATCTTTAAGACTGGATAGAAATTTACAAGGTCTTATCCAAAGCCTTTTTTCCCCTAATAATCTCCTCAATAATATTTGACAGGAGGAGGTGGATGTGATGCCAAACCTGGGGAATAAGCCCGTAGCAGCCAGGAAGGTGGCTGGGATTCCTAATGAGGATCTTCCTCTCATACGGCACCTTCAGTTGGCACTCATCATACTGGAGCACATGGGTGGACACTTGGAGCTCAGGAACGAGACATCTGGGCAAAGAGATGACCCCAGGGGAATCAGAGACACTGAGAGAATAGAGAACATTTACCCCCAAAGATTGGGAAATGGAGCAGAAAACATTGGTCACTGTCAAATGGACATTTAACAGCCCTACAGGGATAAATTGCCTTCTACCTCTTCCCACTCCAATGGGTCTTGTCAAGGAGGGCCAAACCCTGAGAGGCAGCACCCAGAGGCTGCCAAGTGCCCCACACAGAGCACTTGGTGCCACAACTGCCCCAGCCCCTCCTTCACCCAAGGAGGCTTGCAAGGACTCCTCTCACAGTCCCAGTGATCCACGAGCTCTGGGGGAGCCTTCCCAACAAGGATCAGGGCTCACTAAGGCTCAAGGAACACACAGCTCCAGTGGCTCAGTAAAAATGACTCCCTTCTCTCCCATGGTGCTGCTGCCCTGCCTGAGAACTCAGCTCTTTGCCCCAGCCCTGGAGGGCACAGACACCAGCTGCCCTCCAGAGTGGCTGATCACCCCCTTCCAGGCCCTGCGCTCCCTCGCTCCTTCACTGCCCAGCTCCAGGCACTGACTGGCCCCAGCTCCACCTGCTGTACACAATGGCAGCCCAGGCACTGACTGCATGGCTCTGCCTGGCACAGGGAACAGCACCAGGGAGCTGCAGCCCTCTGGCCATTCAGCTGGCACCCACAGCAGCACAGCAGGATGCAATTCTGCTGCAGCAACAACCACTTTTGGTCTCAACTCTGAGAACATTCAAGCTCCAAATGGGAAGCAGAGGGAAGGAGAAAAACTGCAGCTGACCTGCCACATCCAGGGCTGCTTTCCCCTCCTAAGACCTTGCCCTCAGCACTTGCTGGGAGCCACTTGCCCCCTGCCATGTGCCCTCATCAACAGAAGCAGACCCTGACGCTCAGCACGCTGCTTGCTGTGGCCCAAACCAATGCACGCTGATCACAACCAGCACAACTCCACCTCTTGCAGCAAGAAGGAGAGGAGGCCCTCCAGAAATTTATCCCACCTCAAGCACCAAAACCCAGGCCCATGAATGAGATCATTCCTGCTCCCTTTAGATAAGGGCCAGGGCCGTGCTGGGCTGTGAGCAGGGCTGCTTTTCACCACAGGCTGCTGTCCAAGCCCTGCTGTTCTCATGTCCAGCTGGCACAACATGAGGCCATTGAGCAGCACTTCTTCTGGGCAGCTGCAGCCAGCAAAGCCTGTGCAAGGCAGTTCCTGGGGAGGCCAGCAAGGGCTGGTACCTGGCTGTGATGATCAGTGTTGCCACTCCCTTGCCAATACCCTCCAGATCCACCAGCATCCTCCGATAGAATTCCATCACCGTGTTGGAGCACAGGGTCACCTGGTGCAAGAGAAGAACAGGAAATTCTCCCTTACAAAAGCTCATTACCCATGTGTGATATCCTCCAGTTTTTGAGGGAGGATTTGGCCACAATTCTTCTGCTGCTCCATGTGTAGAGCACAGTCTCAGAGGAACAAAAGCCTTCTGCCAATACCAGACTTGTTAAACACACCTTGCTATCAGGACACAGCTCAGCTACATTAAAACATCAGACTAAAGCTCTCTGCACCACTGCATTCAAATTAAGGGGCCAGTTTCTCATCTGACCACAATGACATCCATGCAGAGGAAATCTGACTTGAACACAATGAGTTCAGCTTCACAGCAGGAAGCTGAGGGCAAAGGGTGGACCAGCAAGTGCTGGGCACTTCATGGCTGCAGAGTATTTTGTCCCCCCTGGAGATTCCTGCAGTGAACACAAATCATTCTGCTCCCCAGGAGAGGGGAAATGACACCAAGAAGAAAAGCTGACTGCTTTATACAATGACATCTCTCTAACAGCCACCTTCTGCCTTCATCCTTGCTCTGCCCACTTGCAATCAAATCAATTGCTCTCAAAAAACACAAGAATGGCTTCAGGCCTTGACCATAAGGAATGTGACCTCAGCAGATGATTTTGGAAACCAAACAGTGCTCCTGGAGGAACATCCCGAGTAAGGCAGCTAGCAGAGGCCTCCCAGCACTGCAGATCTCTCACTCTCAGCATGCCCAAAGCTGGCACCAGAGCTGAAGCCCTCCCACACTCCAGTGCAGCTTCAGCCCTGCTGCTGCAGCGTCTGTGGCTGGACTCTTGCCGTACCTCGATGTCCTGGTGTCCCTGGGGGAGGATGGTCCCTTGGCTGGGATTGATGCTGAACTCCCTGGGCTCCACATAGAAATGGATTCCCTTCCTCCAGGCTGGGTCGCTGTCCCTGCGGATCTGATCCACGCTGTCCACAGTCGGCTGCGTGCCATCGTCCGACATGCGGAGCTGGAACCTCAGGGGCACCGGGGAGCTGTTGGTGAGGCGACAGCGCTGGGTGTAGGGAAAGCCTGGCAAAGGACACAAATATCCAGTCAGGCACCAACTATGGCATGATCCTGGGGTGAATATCCTGCCAGGATGAAAGTGGGATTGGAGTTCGGCTCTTTATTATCTGAACTACAGCTCCCCACGAAGCTGCGTGAGGAATTAATCGTCACTTAGTTCCCTCTGACACAGATTCCAGACTGCAGCCCTGAAAATGCCCACTCCTAGCCCTGCTCAACACTGCAAGCTTCTCTCTTTGGCATGGGGAGGAGCTCCCTCCCCTGCCCCAAACCAGCACCACTTATCTCTCAGTGATGAGTGTGCACCCAGACACAGCATTTACTCTGAGAATTCAAGCTGGAAAATTCCCTGCCAAGCCTGCCAACACTTTTCAAGATATATAAACAGTGAGTTGTCATTGAGAAGCTGCTACAGCAAAAGAAAGTGAGGATGGAATCAGGAACTAGAACATGAGGCAAAGCACCCTAAAGCAGCCTCTCTCTGCAGGATCCTTAAGGCATCTCTTGCTTTGGGCCAAACAGACTGAGCACGTGACAGCTCAGAGCCCACTCAGCTGGGGGCACACCCGAGCCTTGCTTTGAGATTAGCAATGAGGAACCAGGTCCCACCTCACCCAACAAACGGGGACATCACACCCATGCTGCTCACTGGGATTGCTGCCTGCAAGGGTTGAGCCCACTTTAGCTCTGGGATTTGCTTTCCATCCTGCAAAGCCAGAGATACAGCCCCTGATGGTGGGCATGTCCTGCAGAGCCCGCAGAGCAGCCACAACCTGCTCTGCAGTGCACATCTGGCTGGGCTGGCCAGCTCTGTGGGCAGGAGACTTCTCCCCAGGCCTGCTCACCAAGACTCACTGGAACACACATGGGCAGAAAAAACAACTGCAGCTGCAGCCCAGAGCTGTTCTGTGCCCATCCAAGTGACCACTGCCAGCTCCAGCAGTGACTCCAGCAGGGAGGCAAGAGAGGCACAAAAAGAAAAAACCCAGATGTCAAAACCTCAAACGAGATTGAGCTCAGGCATGCACACAATAGTCAAAAGTTACAAAGAAGCAAAGATACAACAGCTGCCTTCAGCTGGAGAGACCTTAAGAATGAAATCAGATTCAACATGATCAATCTCCTGGTTCAGAACCATATTTCCATCTGTTGCCTTTCTTGTTTCATTTCCTCAAAAGGCAACTTGACAAGTGCCTCCATGCTGATGCAGGCTGGGGAAGAAGCAGCTCAGCAAAGGCAATGAGTTTCCTTCAAAAGCTCATGAACTTCATTGGTCTGGCTTTGGGCTTGGCAGCGAATGTTGCCCTTGGTCTGGGAAGGGGCAGAGGGGTTTTGCGGGGTTTTGGCCCTGGGGCTGGACTTTTCCCTTCGGGGTTTTTGGGAGTTGTGGTGTGATGCCGTGGGCGGCTGTGCAGTCGGAGCTGAGCTTGGGCAGGGAGCAGAGCTTCCCTTCCTCCCGCTCGGGGACCAAAGCTCGGCCGCTGCTGCTGCGGGAGGTTGTGTGTCGTCTGTTCTTGCCTTCTTGTCTGTGCTCTCCTGAGACAGTCTAGGAAAGAACTCTTATTCCTTTTCCCATACTTTTGCCTGGCAGCCCTGTCATTTCAAAGGTATAAGAATTTGGAGGGAGGGGCTCATCTTTCCTTTGCAGGAAGATTCCCACCTTCCTTGGCAGACATCTGTCTTTTAAAGCAGCACAGAGACACCAGAAAATACTGACTTTCTATTCCTTGCTTCTATTGGATCTAACAATGGCAAAATGCCACCTGAGGCAGCAGCAGCAGCCCTGCAGTTCACAGCCTGGAGAGGGTGCTGGGGCACACCAGGAGTGAGGGATGCTTTTCTGTGGGAAGGCACAGATCCCTGACGCTGTGTCCCAGCCCAGGGAACACTCACCAAAGGAGATGTCCCCGAAGTCGAGCTCAGGGAGGTTGAAGTGCAAACTCGGAGTAATGACGCTGCCTCTGGAGGGCGAGGACAGAGGAGGAAATGGCTTGGTTAAAGGAATTGCAAAAGCCTGGCTGTCGTGGCTCGGGGGCACAAAACCTGGGCTCAGGGCACCCTGGGTTTCCAACCAACACAGCACCATGTGCTCAGCACAGGGCCCTGTGCACAGGAGGCAGCTAAAGCCAAGTGGCCAGCAGCCAACAGCCACAGATGGGCTTTGGGCACAGGGCAGGCAGGAGAAGGCCCCGGGATGCTGGTGCTCCCACGAAGGACCCTCAACACACACCCAGACATGGCTCTGTGCCTCACTTTCCCCATCTGCAATGGGATGGACATAAAGGTATCCCCACAAACTTCTATAAGCCAACCCTTGCAGCCACAGGTTTCCTGCTTTGCTCCTTTTTAGCTGGAACCGCTGTTCCCGTGGAGGAGCTTTCTAAAGAGAGTTTGATCCACACCATCATTACAGACAGAGTTCTGAGACTTGAATCCAGGGCATTCCCAAACATCCTCTGAAAAGAGCAACAACAGTTCTAGCCAGGGGACAGATGAATCCTAGAGGAAAGGACCAGCTTGTCAGCAGTGCAGCAGCTGGCAAAGCCAAGAACAACAGCTTCAACAACCAAACCCAGGGTGTCCTGAATCCAGCACAGCACCTCAGCTCTCCTTGAACTCAGCAGACAGACTCCAAAATCACCAACACCAACTGAAACCAGCACTTGAAGCTGCACAACACTCACAAGTGGATTTCATGCTTGATGCCAATCAATGCCCACTCTGCCTTTTGGTTCCAAATCAAGGAGCAGTGACCTGAGCCCTCTGTGGTGTTCACAGGACTGCCCCTGGCTCTGCTCTGTGCATCTCAACAAGAGACACTTGCCCTTGCCCAAGGAGAAAGCTGCTTATGCAGAAACACCCCATGGCCACTTTGGGGCAGGGACAGAGGAGAATCAATGATTTCATGGTGAAAGGTTCCCTCTTGATTTCCAAAATACAAAAGCAGTACTTTTCCTCCAAAAACAAAGCCAGCATCGTTTCTCCACTATGGGCACACCTACTCACCACTTTTCTCTTGCTAAGTAATAACTTCCTTGTTCTTTTTTATCCAACTCCCTTATCTCATTGGTATAATCCAGTGCAGATTGCTTTCATTTCTTTACTGCCTTGAGCCATTGCCTGCCCACAGCAGCAGCCCAGCTCCAAAGCTGCAGAGCAGCCAGCATCAGCTCTCCTGCTCCCACTACATTATCCTAGCAGCACATGGCTCAGGCTGGCAGGGACAAGGCCTCACGCTGCTGTGCTCCTGAGCACTGAGCTCTGCCTCCCCTGGGATCAGCCCTCCTCCCTTTGGCTGGGCCAGGATTATCCCTTGCCATGGCACCAGCCCACGCAAGGATGCCCAAGTCCTTGGCACACTTCCTGCTGCACACTTCCCTGACTCCTACATCAGCCCTTTCCTGCCTGTGCCAAGGAGGCACCAGAGCACTCTGTGCACAGCAGCTGGGAGCACAGCTTGTCCCCCACAGCAGGGCTGGCAGAGGTGAGCTGAGCCTGCTGCTGCCCATCTGCCATGGATTGTTAACACAAGTTTTTACAAACACTGCTGCTGCTGCACAATCACCCAGGCTGGACCATCTCCAAAGCCCTGGGGACCTTGCTGGCTGCTCAGGTGGGAAATGCCAGAGCAGCTGCTGCCCAAAGCTGATCCATCCCACTGCCTGCCATGGCCCAAGGCACAGGGAGATCCCTGAAGGGAGAAGTCATTCCAGCTCCCAGCTACCACCCAGGGCAGGAGCCATCCTCACACTAAAGCAATGCCAGCATCAGAGCAGAGATTCAGACCCCAGGAAACACCTTTTTTCTCTGCTCCAGCCCAACATGAGGTAGGTGGGGCATGTCCCAGACACAGCTACAGATGTGCCCACCCTGCTCCCAGGGTCCTTACTTGATGGTCAGGATGGCAGGCGTAGGAGATCCAGCCACTTGGAACTGGAACTCTTCCTCAAAGCTCCCCAACACGGTGGCACTGAAGGAAATCTGCACACTCTGGCTCCCACCTGCTGCAATGATGCCCTCCAAGGGTGCAAACTTGAAGCAGGAGCCCATGCTGGTGGCTGAAGGGATACAGATGAAGGGAGCAGCCAGAGCTCCTTGGTTCATCAGTTTCACCTGCAGCAGCAAGAAAGCCAAGTGGAAATACATGTGCAACCTTCCCTTCTTGTGAGTCATTGTCTCATGATGCCATGAACACCCAGAAAAGGCAGAAGATGCTTTGTGCTGCTGAGTGGCAGAAGGCAAAAGATACAACAGGACAAGTTCTGCCTTTGGGTTTTCATGCAGAGCAGAGAGAACTCCACAGAACTGCAGTCACCCTGGGCTGAGCCCATGCACACAGAGCAGTGCACCTCTGCTCAGCATCACCAAGCTCACTGAGAGCTGGCCCTGAGAGCAACGTGGGCTGATTGCAGCTGCATAGGGAATCACCCCAGAGCTGCTGCTGCCCCTCTTAGCACAGCTCCAACAGCACCATCTGCTCATTCACCTTTTCCCATACCATGAAAACAATACACTGGAAATGAGGCATCAGCATCAAAATGTATAGACAGCACCATCTTTTGGTAAGAAAACTCAGGGAGTCTTTCTCTTCCCCAGCCAAGCTTTTGAAAGTGTCTGCCATGATGCAGGGCCTCATTTTCTACCTCTTCACTTGCTCTCTCATGATGTTTTTGTAAACTTGACACTATTGCGCGGGGGGCAAATAGTTAGGAAAATCCTTTTCTTTATTCCCAGGAACACTTCTCTCTTTCTAGAGCCAGAGATGCAGCAAGGCTGAAGTGTGGTGAGGGACTGGTCAGCAAGGGAGAGAATCCCAAGGCTTTCCTGTCACTTGCAGCAATAAGCAGGAGACACTTGGCTGGAGGCTGTTTGCAGTGGGCTGAAGCTCAAAGGCAGCCAGTTTGTTGCAGCTGCTTCTGCAGAGCCCAGCCCAAAGGTGCCTTGTGTCTGGCACTGCCACAAAAGCCTCTGAACATGCAGCTTTTGGAGCCAGTGCTGGTTTCATATCCCAAGGGGTTCTTGTGCAGGGAGCCTCCCAGCTGAGCCCTAAGGAAGGCTGCCCAAAAGCAGGGACTGGGGCTTCAGGAACAACAGACACACCTTCCTGACTCCCCAGATTTGAGCAGGACATCAAATATTCCCTGCTCACAACTGCCCAGGCTGGCAGCAATTCCACAGCTCCACCAGGCTTGCTGCTGCCTCAGGAGCCATCAGGATCCCTCCCAAGCCCTGCTGCTCACCTCATAGACATGGGGGGTGTTGACAAAGATGTTCCCAAGGTCCAGAGTCTGAGAGCTGAGTTCAACCAAGTGTCCTTGGCCTTCCCCTCTGAGCTGCAGGGGCAGCCTGCTCTCACGGCCTGGGGAGAGATGTCCATTGCAGTACAATCATTCCCTCTCTTACGCTGGATTTTCCAGGCTGCCTCAGTGCCAGTCCCTGACTCTGAGCTGGATGCAAGCAGCTCCTGATGCTGCAGGAGAACATATGGACCCTTCTCTTCCCTCAGGAGATATCCCTTGGGGCTGACTTCTAATTTCTAACCCATTCCTCGGGCTCACTGGGAGGTGATCCAGGTTCTGATCTGAAAAACCTAGCTGGAGCATTGCCAATCAAATTAAAAAGGGACAAAGGAAAGATTGGTAAGTACAGAGCAGCTTCTATATGAAGACTGAATGGGATTCCTCCTCACTCTAGAAATGAAATGGGAGATAGATGTGAGAGCTTTGCAATAGCATGAACGGCCTGGGAACTGGGGACAGGGAAAAATTTGTTTGCGTTTGTCCCAAAAAGGAACTTGAGGGTCTGAAAATGTTGTTAGGCAGAAACTACATCTCTGTGTAAGGGCCACGTAGAAAAAGGGTCTGTGGCAAGGCAGTGGAGAAGCAGCAGATGGGACAGAGGTGTGCAAGAAATCCATTGCATTGGAGAGAGGCTGATGGAGACCTCCCCTACAGCACTGCCCAGGAATCAAAGAAAACTTCAGCCAGGCACAGCCACATGGTAGTGGAGAATCAGGGATCCTCCTTCCTCCCCTCAGCAACTCCCAGACAAACAGGAGTCCAAACTCTTTGCCTGTGAGAGGGGATCCACTTTCTCAAGGCCCTAAACACCAAGGAGTTCTCAGTTTGCTCTGGGGTAGGGCTGAACAGGGAGGTACCTCTGGAGGGAATGCAGAGCATGGACAGCAGGGAGCCCTGGTGCAGAACTGTCCTGTGCCCCTGCAGGGCCCAGCACTCACCTGTGCTGCAGCACACTGCCAGGGAGCCGCAGGGGTCACCGCTGGCCCGCGGGTGACATCCCACTGTCCCCTGCACGGTGTCACCAGCGCCCAGAGCTCCTGTGGCCGGCACCACGCAGAAAGGACTGCAACACAGACACAGGGAGCAGGGCTGGGGGGACACCTGGCCAGGAGATTCCTTCTGCACTGCAGCTCTCTGCAGCTGCCTTGGGCAAGCAGGGAGCAAACCAAGCACAGGCAGCAGAAGACAGCCAGGACAGACAGCATCAGAAACAGCCACGCAGCCACTGCTGAGGAGATCCAGCCCTCACCAGATCCTCTGGGGAAAATGACCTCAGCTCCCCCATACTCTGCATCCAGCTCTCTGCCATGAGCCTCAAGGGTCCCACTGCCAGCAATCCCATCACAGAATGCTTTGTGAAGAGCATCGAGAGGGTTCAGAGCTATCTGCATGCACAACCTGACACTGACTGCCTCAGGAATTTCTCCCAGAGAATGGCTCTATTTGGCTGACAGGGCTGAGGAAGCTTTTCAGAAGCTGCTTCTGCTCAGGAGGGTGCAAGCCAGCTCCCAACATGTTCCAGCAGCCTCCAGGAAACCTGGGACAGAGAAAGCTCAAAGGCCACTGAAAGCAAGAGCAGATGCCATCCATCCTGCTCCCTTCCAGCCAGGCTGCAGGGCAGCAGCTGCTGTGCTCTGGTTCCTTTGGCTGCTCTTTCCCAACTCTGCTCTCATCCCCCAAAGGTGTTTTGCACAAGGACAGATGAGCTGCCTCACCTCTGGCTGCTCAGCTGGTACCGAGCTGCCCGGGTACCCACACTGGGCACCAGCAGAGCCTGCTGGGTGCTGCACTGGGCTGCACCCTTGGAGATGTCCAGCTGGGAAGGGAAGTCCAGGACAGCTCGGGCACCAATGGCCCGAATTGGCACAACTATCCTTTCCCTGGTAGTCATGCAGATGAGCTCGTGGCAATAATCCTGCAGGAAAAGAAACTGGCTCAGCACAGGGCATTTAGTGCCATCCCCATGGCAGAAGAAAAACCATTTCTATAACCCTCCAAGGGCATCAATTTACCTATTGCACCCGAAAATGAACACTAAGTTCTACTAATATGTCACATTTTAAAGGCACTCGTGCACTTTGCAAAACCTATCTCTGTGGCATTCAGCTCTTGTGTCACTTGGGTCATACCCATACCCTAGGCCACCATAATTTTGACTCTAAATTTTAATGATGTTAAAGAATTCCTAAGTCCCTTCTAAGGAGCTGGGAGCTAGGGAACACAGGACATTCCTCTTTAGGTTTCTATGTTATCACTGTCTGAGAATACGGCAAAGTGTTCAACTGACTCTAAGCAGCATAAGAAGATGAGAAAACAGCTGCACCCAAGGAGATCCTGCACCTCTGGCCTGGTGTAGAAATATCAGCTGGCTCAGAACTTCCCTTGAACTTTGCCTCTCCAACCAAGTCAGGAGAAGAACAGTGCCAAGAGGCAGCAGGATGCTGTTGCAAAGGGCCTCTCTTTGTTTCCCTGCAAGGCTTCCTCCCTTCCATGCCATGTCCTAAACCCTGGTGTACGAACAGGCCTCCAGATCAGAACATGAACCCTCCAGATCCCAGCACTGAGATCAGACTTGCCAGGGCCTCAGCACTGCTCTTCAAACCTGCACACAAAAGCACCTTTGGCACGGGATGGGTGCCAGCTGACACAGCAAGCACAGTGCCAGGCATGAAGACAGAGCCCCAGCAGTGTCACTGCCACGGGCTCTGGGCTCACAGCTCTGCCTGCAGCTTGTACCTGCCCTGCACCAGCTCCTTCAGGCAGCTGTCCCAGTCCCCTGCAGCTCAGCAACCTCCTGCTGACCAAGGGCACCCAGAGCCCAGTCTGCCTGTGCCAGGCTGGGCTCACGGGCACAGCACATCCTCTGCCCTGGCCCTGCAGCTGCACCATGCTCACTTGTGCTCTGGGACAGCACAGCTGCAAGGCTGGAGAGCAGAGGGGCTGAAAAAGCACCGTCTTTGCTCCAGCTCAGGGGCAGGCAGGGAAGCTGTTGCCAGTCAGGGAGGAGGAAAGCTCTCTGACCTCTTTCTTCCTCTGGTGTTTTCCATCCTAATGAAACCCCTTCCACTGGACCTAAAGATGGCCCAACATCTATCAACAGCCCTCTGTCATTTCCATCCTCTTCCCTCTGCATCTTCCCTTGGCAATGCTCAGGGATGGGCAGGGAGGGGAAGCAGAGCCTGGCAGGCCTGGCTGCAGTGCCTGCCAGCCCGTGCCAAGGTGGGACTGCCTGCAGGCTGCCTGCCCACGGCCTGCAGCCAAGCTCACAGCATGCAATGGGCTGGAGCCAGAGTGCAGGGAAAACAATGGCTGTGCAGATCACTCTGTGCTTTGGCTCCTCCAGTCTCACCTTGTTCTCAGCGGGACTGAAGAGGATGCGCACAGGGGCAGAGGCGCCTGCTGGCACCACATGGTACACATCCCTGGGGCATGCCAGCTGGAAATAAGGACAGCTCTCCATGCACACCTTCACCAGACGAGGAATCTGCAGCAAAGACACCAAATGATCATTCTGACACTTGTGCAAACAGCACCAGAGGAGACCTGTCCCTGCCCTGCTCACATTCCTCCTTGGTCCCTTCTCCAAAGCACTTTCAGCCTTGCAGCCACAGGCACATCATTCACAAGGCTGAACTGGAATCCCTTCTGTCTGCCTCCAGCATTTTGGCCAGGGACAGTGGGGCAGTGCCTGCTGGCAAGGAAGGGCCGAGCAGCTCAGCACCACCAGGATGGAGACAGAGCACCTGAACCAAGTCATCTGCATATTCAACAAGGCCAAAAAACCTGCTGGCTTCTGCCTGCACACAGCCATGCTGTTGTCATGTTCCAGAGGGGGAAAGTGCTACCTGAAAGCAAACCAGCACATTATCCTGGGGGAAGGAAGAAATTCCCTTCTAGCAGATCAGGTTTGGGCAGGGACCTTGTGGGGATAGAATCAGGCAAGCAGAGCAGCAAGAGAGGAGAACAAACCCTGTGGCCTTACTGGGAGCAAAAGCAAACCTGAAAAGCAAAAGAAGGAAGGAACACAGCAAGACAATCCCTAAAACAAGGAGAGGACAAAGACAATTTCAATGGGCAGTAAAGCAGCAAGGAAGAATCATAAAACCATGAGAGTAATCAGCTTGCCAAAAGTGACAGAAACACAGACAGGCTGTGCTTATTGAGCCTGGGCTTCAAAGGCATTTTCTGCCTGAAGAAACATGACCAGCACTGACTGACACTGTGCTTCCAGGATGAAAAGCCAGTCTTGCCTCTCCAGACCTTCTTGCTGCCTGTGCAGGCAAACTGGGCTGATGGGCATTCCTGCCTGCAGCCAGCAGGCCAGGTTCTGCCCTCTGCCATTCACAGACACAGCAAATATGCATTTTCTAGCACACTGACAGCATCAACCCCTGAGCACCAAAATGCTCTCCAAAAGTCTAAACCAGATGGTTTGGACTCCCTCCTGTCTCCTCCCACCAGCCCACTCTTGGCACAAGCCTCACTTGAGAAAATGTTTCCCTGACTGAAATTCAAATGGTCTCAAGTTTTCCTCTTTACACTGGAACACAACTGATGACATTTTTTAACTTTCCCCCTCTCAGCTCTTTTGGGAAACTGCAAAACAATCCCAATTTCTTCAAGTGAAGATGGGAACCACAAGGAGCACATGGCTTTGGATGTGCTGTGGCTCTCCAAAGGGAAAGCAGAGCACCCTGTTGCTTTTGGAAAAGCTGAGCAGAGCTGGACGAAGCTGAGCAGGAGCCTGAAGTGGCACCTAAAGGCCTCTCACTGCTTCTGCTCCCTCAGGCTGATTGCAGGGCTCTTTCAGAACACAGCTCCTGCACTGCCAATGCCATTCATGAGAAGTGATTCCAGCATAAAGTGGAAAGGACTCAGCCCTTGAGCTTTGACTGTGAGCTGCACAAAGGGAGCCAAACTGGCTGAGAGAGGCAGAGATTCCTACCAGGAGCCAAGATTAACCAAGGAGATACAGGCTGTGCAATAGACTCAAGGCAAAGCATGAGAGCAGGTAAGAACTGTACAGCCCTCAGCATTCCTATCAGTCCAGAGCTTGAAAGAGAGGGAAACTCCTTTGGGATAGACACCATCAAGGCATGGCCAAAATCAGGGGACAATTCCCAGCACAGGAAGATTTCCAGCATCTTGCAGAACAAGGTGCTGAGACATTTTCTTCTGCATGTGCTGCAGCAGATAACTTGCTTTGCTGCACACTGGGGGAATGACAGCACTCTCCTCTTCCAGCACAGTGTTAAAGCCCCGGGTGCCAGCACTTACCTTGCCCTTATTAATGAGACACAGCACCATTTCAGAGACCTCCCGAGCAACAAAGTTCTGAAAGACCAGCTCTGGTGGGGAAACCCCAAACCAGCTCTGTTTCGGGGCAGCTGACGGCAGCTGGAGAGGGGAGAGAGAGCAGGGAGAGCTTCAGCTGCTGGGAGGAAGGTTCATCCAGGAGAATCTTCCACTGATCCCCAGGGAAGTACAGACTCTGGGGGAGCTCGTCTGCCCAGCCCACACTGGGCAAACAGTGCCTCACCCACCTCTGCTCTGAGCTGATCCACAGCTGCTGGCCCACACAGAGCAGCCTCAAGCCAAGTTGCTCTTTTGGCATGTATTTCTCCAGCTTTCTTTCTCCACAATGCCAGGCAGCACTTCCCTTAAGCACAGCCCTGTGCCCAGGTGCTCACAGAGCTCTGGGGCAATGACTGAGCATACATGGAGTAAGTAAAACCCATGGATTTACAGGAGACTCCATGGGAAACAATTTTGGGATGTCCTTTACTCTGAGACAGGGAAGCCCAGGCCCACACAACTGCAAATATCTTTTTTGCTCTAGAACTTATTAAGAAGAGCACAGGACCAGAGGTGATAATTGGCTAAAGCCATTAGGTTATGAAGCAAAAGAATGGAATTTGTTGGTTCTATGTGTTGTTTGTGGTTTGGATTTGTTCAGGTTGCTTTGTTGAGTGCGGCAGTGAGAGGGATGGGGTTGAAGATCTGACCAAAAGGAAGGAGGACAAGAGGGGAGGGGACAGAGAAGTTGGTGGTCAGTAGAGAATGGAAGCTCCTGAGTACCCATCAATGGGAATAGGGACAGGGACTGCCCCAGCCGCGTATAAAGGGCACAGAAAGATTGCCATTTTCTCAGAGGGTGTGTGTGTGCTTGGCTCTCGGGGAGGGAGACACACCCGGCTCAGCTGAATCCTTACTAATAAACAGTTTTCTTTTGATTGGATGATTTTGTCCCCTTTCATTCTAGTTAAATGTTAGTGTGTTTCAAACCGAGGGAAAGGCAAAATTAAAAAGACAAATGGGGTGAAAATCAAAAGACAAGTGAGGTGAATGCTGAATGAGGATAAGCATTCAGTTATTTTTTCAGCAACTTGGGTAAAAGTAGAATTGGTATCTCCTTTTTCCATGAGCTTTAAATGGCTGCTTTCTTGTCATTATTGCTATCTTATTTAATGCCATTCTAGAGGCACGTCTGGAATGACACCACAACAGCAAATGCTTCTGGAGCAGAAACATTGCTTTGAGAAAACTCTCCCCTGCTGAGTCTGCCTTCTCCAGCCACACTGCTGTCACTGCAGAGACACAAGCAGGTCTCCTGTGGGGCTTCACAGCAGACACATTCTGCTGAAGGGACTGGCTGCAGCACACTGTCCCTTAGTTGTGCCCTTCCCTGAGCTGTTCCCAACGCCCCTCTCCAGGGCAATCCTCAACCAGTTTGTTCCATGTCTCTTGCTGCCAATTTCCTGCTCAACAGCCCACCTCGGTCACCTACCCCTTTGGACTGTGCTTTCTACTGAGCCAGTCCTGCCAGAAAAGCAGCTTTAAACACACCTCTCAGTAGGCACTGATCCAGATAAAGCACATCCATTCCCCTCTGCCCAGGGCCAGTCCCCTCTACATCTGGCAGCCTGCAAAATCTAACAGCCCGTCAGGTTCCAACACATCGTTCCAGCCCAAAGCAGGAATGCAATTTGTTTTGTTAAATCTGAAGTAATTCCTGCAGATCCTTGGCCTTCAAAGGCCAGCGCTGCCACTCTGGAGGGAATCCTGTGACCCCAAGCATTTGAGGGTCAGCACACCAAAGCAAGAGGTGGTTATTTCAGCAGGAGAATGGCAAATGGCAATGTTGTGCCTTTGTGTCCCCAGCCTTCCCCCTGTCAGCAATGGCAGCTACACTCCAGCACAGCCCAGCACCTTCAGCAGAGGTCATTTGTGTTGCTTAGTGCACATCAGGGCTCCCAGTCCACCACTCCCAGCAGTTTGCAATGACAACAGCACTTGGATACTGAGGTGTTTTGCTGGAGGCAAGCCTGTCACAAGCACACACCCTCTGCAAACTTCATGATAAATAGAAAGGAAAAGAGCAGGAAAAAGCTACCTTGGGACGAGTCTCACTCTTGTCTAGAAATGGGCCAGTTCTGGGCAGAATACTCCCCCCAGTGCTGGCCTCCTTCTTCCTGCTGGGAAACTTCTCTCTCTGGAACTTAGATGGAAGCAGCTGAAAGGCAAAAATACACCAGCTAAAGCCTCAGAGATGGGCTTGTTCAGAAAGGCTTCTCTTGAAAAAATGGCACATGTGAATAACTTGTGATCACAGCCACTAGGACAGTCCTGGGAGCAATGGAAGTTTCCTGCTGAAATCCTTAGCATCAGTAAATTAATAATACAGAGTGCAATACACAACTCCAGCCACATGGCTCTGTCCCATTGGTTTCTCCAGGACTGGATGGGACATGGTTGGGGATTTCTGCTCTTTGGGCATTTGTTTCCTCTTAAGATTTCCTTGGATTGAGGCAGTGACCTTTCCAGAGCATGGGGAGGAGCTCTCAGAACTGCCTGAACTCCATCCCTGCACAACACTCAGAACTCACAGCAAGGAGATAGCGCTGCTGGCTGAGTCCAAGAGATGCAAGAAAACAAAGTTGTACCAAGAGGGAGGTGCACAGGAATGTGTCCAGGTTTTGGTTCTCCCTCTTAATTGTTTTCTCTGTCTGGGCTGACAAAGCCCTCCTCAGAAGAAAACAGAATTCTCCTTGACAGAGCCTCAGCACTGGGGCACCTTCGGCCAAGGGAGCTCCAGACAGCAAGGGACCTTTGTGGCCCTGGCTCCAGTGCTGCCTGCAGGGCTGGCTCTGTGCCCACACAGGAGCTGGGAGAGAACAGCTGCTCTGGAAGCTCTTCCAGCTGGGACACCCCGTGGCTCTCAAGGCTTTGGGCAGAGTTTGAGCTTTCCCCTCCCACATGCCTGGGTGCCCAAGGGCAGGATGGTCAGAGCAGCACAGGTGAGTGCCCAGCATGACAGAAGGAATTCCTGGGGCAAAGGGAAAGGGACAGAACACATGCTCAGGCCTTCAGCTGTACACTGGTTTCACTTGGCTCCGCTGGCACAGCCAGGCAAGGCACAACTGAAGCATCCCACAGTGTTCCCTACTGCACCAGGACAGCCCCCAGCAACAGGAGCATGGCACAAAGGGCTGGGGAGGGGCTCTGCAGCTTCACAGCGCTGCTGGACAGCAGGGCCAGGGAGAGCAGGGACACCAGGGCACTTGCCAGCCTCTGCACAGCCCCAGGGGCTACTCACAGTATTTGGCTTCAGCCTTTCCCTCAGCAAAAGACGAGGTGTTGGTGTCTTTTGGAATCCAGACGCCATTTCCAGGGGATGATGTCACAGATGGGTGACAATTCCTCAACAAAACTGGAAGGAGCAACAATGGAACTCTGAAAATCCACAACCCAATTCATGGCACATTCAAGGCATATACTGGGGCTAAAAAATTTGATATGATTTGAAAGTAGCAAAGTGCTTGTTTGGCATAAGTAGCTGGTACTGTTAGGCCTCTAGCTGGACTTTATTTGAACTCTATGGCTGCCTTGTGCAATTCAAAGATGGATCGTACTGAAACTTGGAGCTCGAAAGCTGAACATTAATAAGAGTTGGAACAGACAAATCATTAGCTTCAATATTATTTAAAAATAGCTGGAGTGGGCCTCCTTTTCTTTAGGCTAAACCACACCTGCTCTCTCAGCTGCTCCTCACAGGACGTAGGAGAGAGACTGGAAGGTTATGGCTAATGGCTGAAATCTTGTTAGGAAGGAATTTTTGCCCATTCTGACAAAACTGAATAAAGAAGCTGCGACCACTAAAAATGCCCTCCTGAGTGGAACTTGGGACTGGGAGTTAAGCCACCTAAGGGAACTTGAGACAAGATCAAGGTGACACCATTGTCCTTTTAGCTCAGGTCTGGGGAGAAGTGAACAAGGCTCATTGAGAAAAATGTAACCACAACAAAGCCAAACACAGCTACTCTCCTGAAAATCAGCTCTGTCTGACTTCAGGCTGGGCAAGGCATAGCCACAGACTCATCTGCTGAGGCCAGGTTGGCACACAAACCTCCCATGAACAGAGGGGGGAGGAGGAAATTTTGGGGGTGTGGTGCAACCTCTAGTAAGGGGCAGTGGACACCCATCCTCCCTCAGACAAACGGGCTCAGCTCTAAAACCCCCCAGCCCCAGAAGGCCACAGCCAGGGCACATTCCCATGAGGGGCAGCTGAGGGGGTGTCATAACCCATCCAAGACCTCCAAAGTGCCCCCAGACCCATTCCTGAGGCCTTACACCAGACAACTGCATGGCATGCAAAGGAACACAACAGATCTGAAAATCCACAACCCAATTCATGGCAGGCTCAAAAGGATAAACTGGTGCTAAAGATTTCATATTAATTGAAAGTAGCAAGAGACAGAGTCCAACTTGCCCCACCCCAAGGAGGTGCCTGTATATGCAACTGAACTGCTGCATGAGGAGAGTGGCATGATCACATCCTCTCTTTCCCTTTGGAATTCCCTTTCAGAGCACAGATGTGACAAAACCAAAAAGTACAGCTTGAGCCCATCTTTACCTTCAAACGCAATTCAGGACTCCTCGCTGGCAGAGACCAATGCCCTGGCAGTTCAGGGCTGGCTGGCAGAGACAATCTCTGTGCACAAGTCACCTGGGGAATCGCTGGCTGCGGCCGTGGCAGAGCCCAGGCTGCCAACACCCAGCCCGGAGCGCTCTGCGCCAACGGAGGCGGCGGCGCCGTCACAGCCGCTGCGGCCGCGCTCGCGGTTCCCCGGCAACCGCGGCACCCGATTGTCGGGGCCGGGCCGGGCCGGGCACGCCGGGCGGGCCTCGGTCCCCGCTCCTTCCAGCCCTGCTGCCCCCTCGGGCCCCGGGCGCAGGGCGAGGAATCCGCTCCAGGGCCCGCACCGTGACGGCCACAGCGGCAGCGCTCGATATCGCCGGGGCTCGACCCCAGCCCCGGGCTGCTCCTGCACAAGGAAGGCGGCGCCGGGGGAACCCAGGCTCGGACACTTTGTGTTCAGCGCACAGAACAAGTGGGAATCAGCCACTGCAGGCAGGAACAGGCACCTTCTCCTTCTTCCTAGGGACACACAAGGAGCAGAAGGCATTTCCTGCTGGAATGCTTTATCACCTCATCAGCAGCAAGGAATTAGGGCTCTAGAAGACTGACATGATCACATCCTGGATTTCTCTTTGGCATTCTCTTTCAGTACACAGATGTGCTAAAAGGGAAAAAACCCCGACAATATTGATCAACCTCTATCTTCAAATGAAATGCAAGATTGTTTTTCAGTTGTATTCCCAGCATTGTAATAAAACACACACTAGAATCAGAATTGTTGCAAGTTTCCTGCTTGCAGTAAACTTCCGATTTTAATCTTCGTGCAGTAAACTCGAGATTTTAATACTTTTTCTGAGTTGATCTGGAATATATAGTTTATATATTCTAAAGAACTTAGGGCTTTTTAATTACTGCATACAGCTTCACAGTGCTGAACAATAGCAGATTGAGTGTGTCTTTAGCAGAACTGGTTTGTCTTAGTGGAAAGACTTAGAAATGAAACCTTTCTGAGTTAACCAGCATTAAGAAAGTACTTTTGAAAAGGAAGGAAAAAAAGACCAACCCCATTAGTTTATGATGTTTCTAAGTCTACTACTCTGTGCAGCCTAAGGAAGCTGTCATGGAATAAGGGAAGAGAGATCTCACAGCCATGTTATCCATAAGTGTGTGCAAAACCTGCACACAGAGAGCCTGCACGGCTGCTGTACAGACCTAGAGACAGAAGAGCAACACAGGATTGAACTAAGACAGACAAACATCCAATTCAAGTCAAATGACAAGTTATTTTCTTGTCAGATGGGGCCGCAGATTGTACGCTGCTCACCATCCTGGGGGTTCAGGATGTCCTGCAGCATGGCTGAGCCATGAGACTTGTGGAGTAGAATTATGAAAAGGTGAAGCACAAACATTTCCTATGCACCTATATTGCATTGCCAACTCACTTTAAATCTCTGAAGTAGTCGTTAGTTTCAAGAGCATTTCCAACCACAAATTTATCTGGAATTTCAAAACCCGTATCTGTAAAAAAATACAGTTCTTTTTATACTTCAGTGGTGTAAGTAGCTCTGAAATGCACAGTTGGTTTTCAACACATACTTGAGCTGATGTAAATAGGCATCATCTCCTTCAGGGTGATTTCTTAAGAATCTGAGCTGTACATTGATGACAGAGGCTACAATCTAAACCATTCCCATCCATCAGTTATATAATTCAGGGGTTACGACGTTGGGATGTTGGAGGACATGTAAGATGTTCAGATGTTGGACTTTGGACCTGGTAAACAGAAGAGATTTTCTTACAGGATTGTTTGGCAAAAACAAAGGGAACTTTGAAAATTAGACTTAGAGTGCAAGAATATTAAATCAGACAGGTTTACTGGAAAAAGAAAATCCCATTCAACACTGCAACTAAGGGATGTTGTTATATGCATGTTTATGTATGTGATTTTAACCTAATCATTGTAGTTCACATTCCTAGTCTCCATAAAATAGTACATAAGTGCTTGTATCCCACAATAAAAGCAGATTCTGGTCACCGAGTCAGTCTCCCTGTCTCTCTCCATCGCTGACACTTCCCTAATAAAGAACTGTTATTCATGCTCCCATATTTTTACCTGAGAGCCCCCTTTAATTTCAAATTTTTAACAATTCAGAAGGAAGGGGTTTACATTTTTCCATTTCAAGAAAGGCTCCTGCCTTCCTTAGCAAACACCTGTCTTTCCAAACCAAGACACAGGAGCCACCTGTATTATACATGTAAATACTTAACACAAAAAAACCAAGAGCTTCAAAAAGGCAAAACAGCTTGGTAATTCATTGAATTATTCATTGAATTCCCATCCTTCTATACACTTCAGCTCTGCTGTAAACGTCAGAGACATTTTTTCACAAGCTTCTAACAAGTTACTCTGGATCCATAATTACTGAGACCAAATGGAGGCCAAATGCCAAGTGGGATTACTCTTTCTCAAAGCCTGGAGTCACACAGAATGGAGCAGTACTTAAATCACACTGTGCATCCCATACACATAACAGTCCAGTTACTGACCATCTGCAATAATTTTTTGACTTTTGCTACAAATTACCTTCAAGAATAAACTACAAATAATACCTTGAACCTGTTTAAATTCAGGGACGGCATTGCAATTACCCTAAAAAATTCTAAGGGTACCTCGTGCTGTTGCAGTGATACAAGAGAACTGTAAGTGTGTATTACTAGTTGTTATTCATATTAGGTGAAAATGGCTCAGCTCAGCTTTGCAAAGCAAGAAGCAAGTCATGGAGAGTTGAAATGACAGAGTTGGGACAGTGTAGCCAGTCTGCTTTTTGTGAGAGATGCTCTTAAGCAGTGGCAGTAGTAATGTCCTCATCTCCTGTAAGTATGCTCCTTGTGATCTACTATCCACCTCTGCTATTTCTTCTGCTCTTTTTTTTTTCTGTATTTCTTCAGCTGCGTACCAAAAGGAAACACAGAACTGCAATGTTACTACCAAAATAATAGATTTTTCTTTCAAACTAAAAAATACTCAGAGCTTTTAGAAAACACAACAGAAGTGTTGGAAAGTATAAACAATACAAGCTATTGAACAGTATTTTTACATTATACTACATCCGCCAAACAAATGGATAGTAGGGCATGAGGAACAAGGATATCAATGAAGTTTGGTTAAAAGGGCTTATTTTGGTCTCTATGTGGTAACTGTCATCATCCTGATGTAAATACTTCCTGATCTATTTATATTTTCCTAAGCTGTATTATTTTGCGATCAACTATGATTTTTAAAATTTCTCTTGTACCCATCACTGAATTATCTGAGCACAATCTCCAAACAAGACAAATGCTAAAGTAGTAAAGGTCTGCAATAACTGAGCAGCCAACAGGATAAGCCACATTGGCATCTCTTGGCTTTGCCAAATCCTCTCTGAGTGCTTTCATTTCTTTTCCTCTTTGGTTTATAATGCAACACATTTTCATTACTTCTGATGACTCACCTCTGAAAGAAAAAGGCAGTAGCGGTTTTTGGCAGGGTAAGTTGCATTTGCAAATTGGCTCACCTCCTTGGCAGCAGAACTGCATTTTTTCTTATCAAAGCTGCTCCTCAGCTTGAGTGGGGAGAAGGCGCAGAAGGATGAGAGAGGCTGGTGGAGCTCTGATGGTCTGAGGATCCAAAGGTGCAAAGAGCTGGAAGGTGAAATACCTTTTCTTGAGTTCAGGGTCATTAGGGAAAGGGAATGTGTGCCTGAAAGCTCAGTTCTGTCAGCCAGATTCACCGAGTAAAAGGTTTTTTTCCTGCACCCGTGTGTGTGGCCAATGCCAAGGGATGGCAGCTCTTTCTGTTGTGGGGACAGTACAGCCTCCAACTGCAGAATACGCAAACTGAGCTGCACTGAAATGTGTTCTCCAGGGCTCAGTTTTGGGGCTGGTCCTGGTTAACATCTTTATTGATGATCTGGAGGTGGGGATTGAGAGCACCCTCAGTAAATTTGCAGATGCCCAGTTGGGGGGGAGCGTGGATCTGCTGGAGGACGGGAAGGCTCTGCAGTGAGACTTGGACAGACTCGATCAATGGGCCAAGGACAAGGGTGTGAGGCTCCACAAGGCCAAGTGCCACATGCTGCAGGTCACCAGCCGCCCCAGTGTGAGCCCAGGTGTGCCCAAGGGGGCAAGAGGCCAATGGCACCTGGCCTGGATCAGCAGCAGTGTGGGCAGCGGGACCAGGGCAGCGCCTGCCCCTCTGCGCTGGGCACTGCTGAGGCCACAGCTCGAGTGCTGTGTCAGCTCTGGGCCCCTCAGAAAAAGGACATTGAGGGGCTGAGTGTGTCCAGAGAAGGGCAGCAAGGCTCACGAAGGCTCTAGAAAACATGCCCCATGAGGAGTAGCTGGGGGAGCTGGGTTTGTTCAGTCTGGAGAAGAGGCTCCGGAGGGACCTCACCGCTCTCTCCAACTCCCTGACAGGAGCGAGCACTGAGGGGGGGCTGCTCTCTTTGCTGGGCCTGCACTGAGAGCCAGAGGAAGTGGCCTCACGTTGAGAGGAAATTCAGGTTAGACTTTAGAAAAAAAATTTCACTGTTCAGGAGTTCAGGCCTGGGAATAGGTTGGCCAGAGAGGGGGTGCTGTTGCCATCCCTGGAGGTGTTAAAGAGGCCTCTGGATCTGACACTGGCAAATGGTTTAGTGGTTTAGGGTTTGCAGTGTCAGTGCTGGGTTGATGTTGAACTGATGGTCTTTAAGATCTCTTTCACCCCCGGCGGTTCTACAATTCCAAGTGCTTCCTGCCGGGCCGAGGGGAAGGCTCAGGGCTGTCCCGACTCCGAGGGCGGCCGCGCCCTGAGGCGCTGGGGCGGCGCTGCGGCTGCGGCGTCTCCTGAGGGGCCGGGCCGGGCTCTGCCCTCAGCTCCGAGAGATCCCGGCCCTCAGTCCGGCGGGGCCTCCGCTGTCCTTCAGCCCGCAGATCCCACCCCTCAGCCCGCAGATCCCACCCCTCAGCCCGCAGATCCCAGCACTCAGCCCGCAGATCCCACCCCTCATCCCGCATATCCCACCCCTCATACCGCAGATCCCACCCCTCATCCCGCAGATCCCATCTCTCAGCCCGCAGATCCCATCTCTCAGCCGGACAGCGCTCGGCAGCGGGCACCCGCCTCGCCTCGGGGTCTGCCCGGAGCCACCCGCGCCGCTGGATCACAGGTACCCGAGCCCCGAGCCGTGCCCCATTTCCCCCTCGGGACTCCCCGGCCTTCCCACAGAAGAATGCAGCTGCTGCTTCATCTTTAGACTGTTGTCTTCCAAGCCCCCCTCCCCCCGCTTTGTTTTAAATTTTGATATGTTCTTTCCCTTTTCTATTTGGGCTGATCTGGGGTGCTTGCTAAGACTTCAGAGTGGAGCTCTGATAATGAGCTGTAAATCACACACGGCCCATCTGAGGGAGGAGGGTGCGAGGGAGCTGGAATAGGCCAGGACAGCCCCGAGTCCTGTTCCACAGCTCAGCGTCCTCACGGCCTCAGCTGCTGCTGTGGGGTTTGGTTTGCACAGGACGCCAACAACCCGCACTTCTCCCCTCTGGGCTTTGCTCCCTGGGTTTCGAAGGGTAAATCCTGCCCAGGCTGGCTGGTCTACTGACCGTGCCAGCCATGTGCTCTAGTGCTGCTGAGCACACACGTTGGCAGATCTGCACTTCTCCAGGAGTGGTTTCTGAGGTTTGAAGCGATGTTACTGGGTTATTTTCCATAACTGATGGAGAAGAGTTTGATATGCAACATTTGGCAGCTGTTTGTTGAAGCAAATCTAGTTGTTTGCCTTTCCACCTTGCTCTGTGATGCAACAACTGAGGTGAGCTATTTGCATCTAATTAATGTAGGCTGGCTTATAAATACTATTTTGTGTAATTCCTGTAGGTTGCAAAAGTCAAAAAGATGCAGGTAAAGGTCAAGATGTGTCCTTGTATACATCCAGTTTTAAACCCCTTGTTGCTTCCTATATTGCATAATTGTATAAACATGTATGAAATGAAACTCTTCTGAAAAGCAGTTAGCTCCAGAGCGAACTCATTTTTACACCCTTCCTTTTGTTTGGATGAGTTATGTTATTACTTAGGCTGGCAGGGTGGTGGCAGTAGGACAAAAAGAGGTGAGGAAGGCTGGCAAGCTTTTCCTTGTTGTGGCAGAGTTGGATTTGCAGGAAAATGAAATGCATGTCTGTTATCTCTTCTGAAAGGCTGCAGGGACATGAACTCTCAATTCTCGCTCTCTAAGGGAAGCAGCAAAGGGATGGGGGCAATCAGTAACTCCCAAGAGAAAGCAGGGCTGGCTGTCTTCATTAAGATGACAGTGATTCTGCTTTGAGCCTTTGCTCCACTTGGAGAAGGAAAAGGATTCCATTCTTTAGCTGCATTTGCCACTGATTTAAAGTTTCTACCTGGAGCAAAGTAATTTTTGGAGAAATCATAAGAGGTTGCTGTGATGCTTGCATCAACCTTCTCTGTTTGGGACTTGGGGCGTGTTGGAGGGAGCATCTTTCTGCCTCCAAAGCTGAATGTCACTCTGCTGCTCTGCTCTCAGAGGCTGCCCCGTGGGGTTTGTGAAGAAGCAATGCAGTGGGGTTTTGTGGGTTACGTGGTCCATGGAATGTGGCAATGTCTTTGGTGAATTTCAGTGAGTTCTCACTGTAAGGAACATGTCTCTGTGCTCACTGCCCTTGGTTTGATCAGTGCTGCCAGAACAATGCTGATGCTTTAGTGGCTCCTTGAGCAGCAGGAGGCCGAGTGTTTTAGAGTGTTCACCCCCTAAGGAACATGACTTGGTCTTAGTGCCAGTTGTTGGCTGATGGCAAAGTTGGCCACTCTTGTAAGGAGAGTTGGATCAGCTTTGTTGTGATCAGTGACACGGAGCAGGGGATATTCTTTACTGACAGGGCCCCGCAGGGGTAACATGGAACAACCTGATTTCTGCAGAATGTCCACTCTCAAAAGATGATCACCTGGTAGTTACAAATGCAGGGCTATTATAAAATGCTGTATTTCCAAAGGAAAACTTTGCCATAGAAGAATACATTAAACTGTGTGTGTGAGATGACAAAGTAAAAGCAGAAAACTGGGAAAAGTGCATTTTAAAAAAATGATGTCATTTATACTGCATATATTATAAACACTGCTAATCTGAACAGAACTGAAAGAACTTTTTCCTTGCTGTTGTAGAACAAGAACAGAGATAAAACAAAAATGAAGACTCAAAAGGTGGAGATAAATCAGTGTGGTAAGAAATCTAATATAATTTGTCATTATAATCTGCATCAATTTTACAAAGTTTTAGTAGACCACTGTGACAGGCCTGTTGTGGGGTGGTGAGCAGTTGGGAAAACATGCTTTTTCCTGGTTGCCAAATTTCAGATACTGTATTGGAAATGCAAAGGGTAAATCCAATGCCAAACCCACACACATAGTAAAACACACAACCACAAAGTCACTTTTTTTTAAAATTTGCTAATATTTTTCCACATTTTTATTGTATTTTATCTTCTTTAAGAACCCTCAAACCTTGTAAGGGTTTGCAGTAAACAATACCTTCTGTCACTGTTAGAAATAATTATCAACTAAGTCTTTGATAGCCCAAAGACTAAGAAGCAGATTTTCCAAGTCTGTTTACTCACCTAGGGTTGTATGTAGGTGCCCAGAGAATATTTTGTGTTACATCTCCAACCACCTGACTGTGGGGTCTGCTGCTGTGCTGCATGGTTTATGTCTCCTGTACCTCAGTACCACGGAGCAGCCTTGTGCTCTTGGACTCTTTCCTTACTACTCCACAGATTTTCAGCTGCACTCCGAATTTTATTTGCACTCTGAATACTTTAATGGCTGTGTATTATTTACACTTAATGCACCTTGCAACTGTGAATTTAATATGTAGTAGTTTACATCAGACTTCCTAAGAATTACTAGTAATTAAAGGCCAGAAATATTAAAAAGAGGCTGTTAGTCTGCAAATGTAATCATGCTCAAATGACAAACTCTGGACAGAAAGGTTTCTAAGTTTGTTGTTTGTGGCTGAATAGAAGTGATGTCGCTCCATTTTGGCTCACTTCCCCTCCTTTTTAAAAATACATGTAGATACTACATTTTGACAGGTTTATTCTAATACTGACTAGATGAATAGATTGAAAAGATAACAATTTTAATGAAGTTTTTTGTGTTTGCTCCTAGATATGAAAAGAGATCAGAACTTACTGCTTGAATGCCTTAAACCTCAGATGGACTGCGCTCGGTCTGAGCAGGAGGCTTTGGTCACTATCTATTCCATTTGCCAACAAAACAGTAAGAAAGGCTTTTCCTTAGAAACAATGCAGTCATTTCTGTTCACCATATATGCCAAGAAACTGGTGGCACTGTAAAAATGTCTAAAAGACATAAGGCTTGAGATGTTGGAAGATCTTAGAAGCCTTTCATTTTGCAGAGAAACAGAAGCAAAAGTTTCTGTTCTTTTTTCCTCTTGTAGGTGAAGCGAGCGAATACTTTGGAGAAATTGGTGGTTTGATGTTTATAAATGACCTTGCCAAGTCGAGTGCTCATTGCATGGTAAAGGAAGCAGCTTTGTTTACATTGGGGATTATTCTAGAGAGCAATGGTAATAAAAATAACATTGTTTGTATTTCTGAGTGCGCTATGGCGCCCTGTCATTACTTGTGCTCCTGCTTTGTCTCCATTTGCTTTTGGTCTCACCAAATGAGATGACAAGATTGTCAGTTGGAGCAAGGGCAGTGAGGGTGCCCCAGTTGCCCTGTCAATGCCCAGATTTGATCAGTGCCTTGCTGACTTGTGCACACAGGGTGTCTTTAAGTTACCAGACACGTGCACTCCCCCTCTCCCTCAGCAGCAAGTGTTCAATGACTCCTGGGTTGTTCCAAAGCTTGCCAGGGTCCTGCTGGGTGTAGAACTCACTGCAGGGGGAAGCCCTCAGGCACTTCATAGTCCTGCCCTGTCTCTGCTCCCCACATACTGGCCACAAGTGAGAATTAATAATTTAGGATGATGAGTAGCTTACTTTAGGACTTAATGGTTGTCACTTTTTGTTTTCAGTGTCTTGTCAACGGACTTTGTGTACTTCTGCATTGTTTGAAGACCTCATTTGATTTTTAATTATAAAGAATTCTGGTGTGAACTTGAAAAGAATGACTTTTGTTATCTTAGTACTGGTGTCAAATAACGGTAAGTTGGGTTTTATTCCGTGTTACAACAACACTCCTTTTCTATTTGCCAATCTGCAGTCCAAAATTTGGAACATTCACTAAGCAATGTTTTGGTGAAGTGAATTTATAAAGATGAATGTTTGCATGGAACTGAACCTGAATTGTCAAAGTAGGTCATTGCTCACTGGGATTTCCTTAAACAGCAGAATGTGGTTTAGTTCTAAAAAGATTGTTTGCAAATGCAAACCCATAGTTTCTGAGAGTGTCTAGAAAGAGAGAGACATAGAAAGGTTATTTACCAACATGCTGATCTGATTTTGTATTTCCTTCTGGGAAGGATATGTGCTCAGAAAAGGGAATGTATGTATGTAAATTCAGCTTGCTGTTAAGATTTTGTCTGCAGTTGCATTTGTCTCTGGAGTCTTGTGTGTGTTCTCTTTTAGAAACTGGGCAAAGCTATGTCAGAGACACAGGCTGCATCAGCCTGCTGCTGCAGTTGTTCAGGTGAACAGGGTTGCAATTCAAACAGACAAATAGTAGACTGGTTAGCAGCTATGTTTCCTTGACTATTTGGGACTTGTTTGCATTTTCACTAAGAGAACAACTCTCTCCAGGTCTGAGAAGAATCTGTCAGCTGAAAACACTGATCACTGCTATCAGCTCTGCTCCTCAGTGTGCAGCACTCTCTGTGTCTGTGTCAACAGCCCCCAGAACGGGATGTGTTGCTCTGAAAATTGTGGAAGGAGTTCCAAGATATTCTCCAAATCTGTACACACTTCGGTTTCATTTTTACCGTTCAGCTGAAGTTGATTTCATTGCATTTTGATTTGGGGTAATTTGTTTTTCCTTTTCCAGAAGAGAATACAAACATTTCCTCTTGGGTTTTTCCCTGTGCCAAAGAGTGGCTGGAGAGTTGCACAGAGCCTGAGATAGTTCGTCCCATCTGTTCATTTCTTGGTCTCACAGTTGCAAACAACTGTAAGTGCAGCTCAAGCTTTACACAGCTTTGCATTTGATAAAAGAAAGCTTAATCCAAGAGCTCAATGGGTTTTTCTTTCTTGTCAATCCCTACAAAGTCATTTGCTGTTCTTCCCACTTTTACTCTGACCACTGTATTCCACCATCTTTACTTACACTACGCTGTGCTCAAGTCCACAAATAGCCACAGTCTGCTTACATTTCATAGGGCCAGTAAAACTGTTCAGAGCTGTTCTGATTCAAAGTGTGTCTAAATTAAAGTCCTCATGACGTGACTGAAAACAATGACTTAGGTAGAACTCAGGCATGATGTTTGCCATTTGTGTGCACATATCAGGGTCATGTTTTCCTGTAACTATTTTATATGCAGTTACTGCATTTCTTGAGATCAATGTATATCCAGCTTCTGTTGTATAAGAAATGTAATGACTAACACATGCACAGAAAAACTCTGATGGACTTACTTGGTGAAATGCTGAAATCATTTGCAAACTCTGTAGCTTAAATCACATTTTTTCTTTTTTCCACTGAGCTGATGTGCAGAAATATTTTGTTTCTATTGGAGGATTGGATACATTAGCCAAAGTTCTCCTTGAGCTTTTGCATGATTCCTGTTTGTGTCACTCCATCATGAAACTTGCAGTGGTAGTAACAAAGACTCTGGATGCCTGTATTGCTACTAACTGTGAGTGGAAAGACATTTTTGATCTGTGGTAGTTTTAAAATGCAATTTTTAAAGTCTTGTGCTGGTGGAAAAGTTGCAGAAATGAATGCTGAAAGGCAGTCAAGTTCTACACATCCCAGTGGATGTAGCAGTGCTTTTTAAAACTCAGAGGTGTAAGTAGGGAGTGATTCAGTTCATCTGAGGTGGATTACTGTCCCATTGTTGCTCAAATAAATGCAGTGAAATTTAAACCCCACTGAACATTAAAAGTGAGATGCTCCAGCCCATGCTGGGTAAGTAAAGCTGAGCTCTGGGCCTGGATTTGACCCGTCAGTTTGGATCCTGGAGTTAGGCCTGTGGCTGAATAATAAATTGTGTAGCTTTAGGAAGCCTTAGGCATTTAGAGGTGGAGCTGAACAAATAAGTTGTTTGTGCACAGCACACTCTGCTGTGGTTTGTTGGCTGGGCACTGCTCTCCTGATGAGGTTTTGTGTTTTGCACAGGAGGTTTGCAGAAGCCTGTGATCCTGACGAGCCTGTGCTGTGGCCATGGTTGCTGTATCTCACACTTCTGCCATAAGAGCTTCAAATGGAAGTTCCCAAAGGTTGAAAAGCATCAGCCTGCACTAGTTGTGAGGGTAGTTTCAGATCAGCTGGGTGTGACAGGACTGGGCCTCAGCGTGGATGGTCCGGCAGTGGTGTTTCCAGTGCCAGGAAGGGCTTGCCCCCTGCTCTTTTTATGGCAGATACTCTGCGTGTCAGAGCTTATTCAGCTCTTTCTGGCTCCATGCTGGAGCTGATTAAAGACATGGAGAAACTCAGCAGGGATCTCCAGAAGCTGCACAGTGCAAAGCCCTCCTCATTTATCAGATCTTCTGCCTCCTCTCCGTGGGGCACAGGCTGGGAGGATGGGCAGGGCTGGATTTGGGAGCAGCACAGGAGGGGTGGGGTAATCTGAGCTGTTCAAGGTGGAGCAGGGCAGAGCTGAGCAGGCCCAAGGCTCTGAGGGCTCTGCACAGTTCCCTCCAAACCCATTTGATCCTTGGATAATTCCTGTACACTCATGATTGACTTTCTTTTCCTTCCAATTATTTTAACAAACAGCTGCCATGAGTGTTGTCTTGGCAGAGTATCCCACTGTGTCAGAGCTGCTGAAGCTGCTGTCCAATGAGACACTGAGCACAGGAGAAAAAAATCAGTATTATTCTAACAATTGCACACTGTACTGAAGTTTGTGATAAGCTTTATTTTTTCTCTTTCCTGTCTGTCAGCTTCTCCTAAATTCTCATCCACTGACGCCTCCCGTGGTGCCACTTCATCAAGACTGGAACATGAGAGAGAGTTCTATTAAATACAATGTCAGTATTTGGACAAAAAGTTTTCTAGAATGTTCCATCTTTAAAGCTTGTTAGCAGGAAGTGTCTTTAGGAGCTTTGAAACCTAGACTCAATATGCAAGAATTCAGAGCTGGGCTTAGGTGTCCCAGGGAATAATTAATCCAGACCTGAAAGCTACTACAATCCAGACCTAGCAGATGGGTTGTCTTGAGTGCCCTTTTCATGGTCCTGGGCACATACAGCTTCTATCCACTGCTTACAAGGCCGGGAATATTTGTAAAAGCCATTTAAGAGCATTGCTTTCAAGAGACAGAAGCAGTTGGTAGCCCTGAAATGTTTTTGCCATGTTCCTCAGGGCTTGCCCAAGCATGTCTGGTACAAATACAGCACTTCAGTTGGTATTTTGTGGTAGCACAAGCAAAGAGAAAGGGAAATTTATTTGTACTTCTGTTTTTTTTTCATGTATGTTTAGAGAAACAAGAAAAAGGCCTTATGTTCAAAAATCCTGGTTGATTTTCTTCCTCTGAGTGCCAATAACATGTTCAATAATTAGCTCAATACGTCATAAATTTATTTTAACAGACATTTTTCCATGAAGAATTAGTGAAACAAGACTTAATGAAAAATGTCTTTTGAAAAGAAAAAACATTTTAAAATTATTGAAAACTTATTTCAAAAGAAAAAAGTTTCTCTTAAAATGTCAACACTGTCAAAATAAAAATGTTAAAATTTTATATTTCCTTTTTTATTAAGTTTACAGAAGAAAGAACTATGTTTAGCAAGTTACCAGTTCTATGATTCCATATGTGAATGAGAACACAATAAAAATTCAGCTAATGACATAAGAAATGAGGAGGAGCTGATTGGCCAGACCAGGCTTAAGCTACTAATTTTATTTTGCTAATTATAAGCCTTGAGAGTTTGATATTTCTGCATCCCAGGCCTCACAGAAATGTTGCATATCTACTCCAAGAGCAGGTGATGGAAGAGAAGAAATACAGGAGTCATTATTCAAATGTTTAAGGCCAGAATTAAATGCTCTTGGAACTCCATCGAATAAGTGGTCTCAATCCTTCAGTTTTCTTACAGCAATCTGAGTTCTGGTCAAATCATCCTGTGGGATGTGAAGCTCTCCTGCTGTCACTGCAGCAGGCTCGGGTCTGGAATGAAAATCTCTCTTTCTACAGAAACTTGCAGCCCCTCAAATGACTGTAAGGTGAAGGTGTGTGGGGCTGAAACCAAAGCTTTCCTTACCATGTCCTGTTCTAGAAGAGAACCAGTGTGAGCTGCTTCAGAGCAATGGTCTGGCACTCATGGTTCAGGTATTGACAGAATCTCAGGACGAGGAACTCATCAAAGCTGCTCCTTTTGTGCTGCAGAACTGCAAACAAATGAGTAAGCTTGCTGTTACTGCTTTAAAAAGGAGAGGGATTGTTTCCATCTCAGTGTTCTGCTGATTCCCCAAGTGATTTTACTGTGGTAGCTTTTTTTGTAATTCTGTATAGTCCAAAAGATGTTTGTTTTCTGCACAGAAAGTTGCCTATTTGTCATCAAGACTTAGGCTAAAAAAGAGAAGTAAAATTCCAACCGTGTTGCAAAAATGCATTTGTGAAACCTCTCCATGTAGGGCCAGTTCTTAAAAGCTTTCCCATCTCTAAATTGTGTGAAAAATCTCAATATTGTCATTTAATACCCAGGGGATACTTTCTTCCTGGGGATGTACCACTAGAGGGAGAGAATAAACCAGGAGATCAGCAAGCCTGAAATCACTGTGTCTGCATTAATTTCCAATCTTAGGAAATCTTGATTTTTTTTTTTCTGAAGTAGGATGTATTTTTAGGCCCCATTTCAGTTTTTTTGTTAATTATCTGTACAATCCCTCCCATGAAACAGAGAGACCTTGTCCTCTAATCTCTAGAGCATGGAGGGTGTGCAGTTGTTAATTAGGAAAAAACAAACATGTACCTCCATTTCTGTGCTGCAAGCACAACTGAGATGTTTGTGTAAGACTGAGGAGGTGTGGAGATTTGTAGTGTCCATTAATATGGAACTGTTTTTTTAAAAAAGCAGATACTCATACTGGTGAAGAGCCCAGAGTTAATTCAATGAAAAAACTTTTCTTTTTCTTTTCACAGCATCATTGTGAAAATAGTTTATAGGAACTATAATTGCAAGTTCACCTCTTGTAACTGCAGCTTATATTTCAAGTGTGTTTACATTTATATATAAATCTAAGTTTTATAAAAATTGTTATTTTGTATTAAATTATTGGGGCTGTCCTTCAGCATACTAAAATATAGTAAATACCTTTTAAATGTTGTATTTAGTTGATAAAATTTTAAATATTAATGTTGTTTTATATTTTATAAAGCTGAACAGTTGTCTGTGAAATGATATGATAACTCATTAAATGTGAACAATGCAGAAGAATTGGATGTGCAAGTCAGAAAAGGATGTCTGCAAGACTGCTGGAAGAAAGCAAAAGTAATTTTACACAGAATAAACTCAATTGAAAAACAGCATGATCAGGTTGGCCTACTTACTAAATAAGATAAAACTAATCACATCTTTCCAGAGTTTAAGGAGAAAGCAAAAGTAAATCCTTAAGATAAGTTCAATGTAAGCAGAAAACCCAGGAAAAAACGTTGAATTTGTGTGAAACTACAACCTGCAATTTTTATCAGAATTGTAGATCAGCCAGAGTTACAGATGTGCAGAGAATGGAGGCATCTGTGTTGTAGGAAGTATTCTAGTTTGTTGTAAACCCAGATATTCTATGAGCTAGAAAAAGGAGTTGAATAAATTTTTAATTGCTGGACATTCAAACCTGTAATTTTAATATTTGGATGCATGAAATGCTCAGGGTTGTACAGCTGTAGGAGCTGATTTACTGATCTACCCCAAAGGATGGATATTATACATTCACTGGAATAAACATCCAGCAGAACACTCAACATGCCAAAGCCAGGGCAGAGCTCCAACTCCCTCCTCTTGCAAAAAGCAAGAGCAGCACACCTTTCAAATAAATACAGGATAACCCTTTGAGGCATGCTTTATATGACTTCCATCTCTCTTTTCTCCTTCTAGAATGATACTCCTGCAAAAAAAAAAAAAAATTTTTTCTTGGAGAGGAACTGTCTGCACTAAATGGGAAGGTATGAATTAGCATCTTCAGCTTTTAAAGGGAAGCAACTGTTCTTGTGTATTTTCCAGGAAATCCCTCTTTATTAAGATTTTGATACTGCATACTTCCAGCCACTTAACACTGATTTCAATTGCTGGGCTTTGAAACAGTGAATAATTCCCACCCAGCTTAATGGAAACTTGGAGTGATCAGTGATGACTGCTGCCAAAGATCCTATTCCCCATTTTATCCCAGAGTGCCCAGAAATGAACCATACTAAACTGACTCGTTCAGTGTGGCTCTAGAATACCAGTGCTATACAGAGAGCAATGGATAGACCTGACATAGGTGCCTTTACCACCATCTTTTAAGCTTTCATAAATACTTACAGAAAGACTCTTCAGAAACCACTAAAGTCAAGTCTGTATTTCAAGCAACAATCTCCTTTGAAAATCAATGCAAATTCCTTTAACTGAGGGTTTTAGTGTGTTGTTCTTGCCTAATTTGCTGCAATTTGCTGTTTCCCTTCCCTTCCCTTCCCTTCCCTTCCCTTCCCTTCCCTTCCCTTCCCTTCCCTTCCCTTCCCTTCCCTTCCCTTCCCTTCCCTTCCCTTCCCTTCCCTTCCCTTCCCTTCCCTTCCCTTCCCTTCCCTTCCCTTCCCTTCCCTTCCCTTCCCTTCCCTTCCCTTCCCTTCCCTTCCCTTCCCTTCCCATCCCATCCCTTCCCATCCCTTCCCATCCCTTCCCATCCCTTCCCATCCCTTCCCATCCCTTCCCATCCCTTCCCATCCCTTCCCATCCCTTCCCATCCCTTCCCATCCCTTCCCATCCCTTCCCATCCCTTCCCATCCCTTCCCATCCCTTCCCATCCCTTCCCATCCCTTCCCCTCTGACACTTATGGGAAGGTGTGGCAGAACGGAAGTCTGGAGCTTAGGCCAAGGCATTTTAAAAACCAACCTTCTCTGCTCTGCCTTACAGCCTGCTCCTTACAAGGACACATCAGAGTCCAGGAAACAGAGCAGACTGTAAGTATCGTCTTTTTCTGGCATTTTTTTTTCTGTCCTTTCTAAAACAGTCCTGCAGTTTCTCTTCAAGCAGCACATCTGACAGCTGGCAAATAAGTTTAATGAAGGGCAAGAGCAATGAGGAGAAGCTACACAAAAAGCCAATGACCAGCTAGGCTATCCTGAGACTTCATGACCACCTTGTTTTTTTCCCCTGGTTGGCCTGAGTGCAGGTTTAGCTGTTTGATATACAAATTCAACTCTTTAGATAGCGGAAACAGCTCAAACCTTAACTGTGTTTGCTTTGCTTTGACCCTGGAGGGCATTTGTTTTGACTCCACATTCATTATTAAACTTGACTTGTTTCCAAACTGAAAAGTCCTACTGAATAACAGTTCATCTACTTTCACTCAAGTAAAATCTCACTTCTTGTCTCCTCTCCGAGGACTACCTCATAACTAGGTTAGAAACAAGTATTTTTTTTCATAAAAATCATTCTCTTAACACCTTAATTATATTACTGACTGAAAAGAATGGTTTAGATTGTAGCCTCTGTCATCAATGTACAGCTCAGATTCTTAAGAAAGCACCCTGAAGGAGGTGATGCCTATTTATCGAAGCTCAAGTATGTGTTGAAAACCAACTGTGCATTTCAGAGCTACTTACACCACTGAAGTATAAAAAGAACTGCATTTTCTTACAGATGCAGGCTTTGAAATTCCAGATAAATTTGTGGTTGAATATGCTCTTGACACTAATGACTACTTCAGAGATTTAAACTGAGTTGGTAACGCAATAAAGGTGCATAAGAAATGTTTGTGCTTCACCTCTTCATAATTCTACTCCACAAGTCTCATGGCTCAGCCATGCTGCAAGACATCCTGAACCCCCAGGATGGTGATCAGCGTACAATCTGCGGCCCCATCTGACAAGAAAATAACTTGTCATTTGACTTGAATTGGATGTTTGTCTGTCTTAGTTCAATCCTGTGTTACTCTTCTGTCACCAAGTCTGTAAAGCAGCCGTGCAGGCACTCTGTGTGAAGGTTTTCCACACACTTATGGTTAACATGGCTGTAAGATCTCTCTTCCCTTATTCCATGACAGCTTCCTTAGGCTGCACAAAGCAGTAGACTTAGAAACATCATAAACTAATGGGGTTGGTTTTTTTTTCCCTCCTTTTCAAAAGTACTTTCTTAATTCTGGTTAACTCAGAAAGTTTTCATGTCTAAGTATTTCTACTAAGACAAACCAGTTCTGCTGAAGACACACTCAATCTGTGCTATTGCTCAGCAGCATGAAGCTGCATGCAGTAATTTAAAAAACTTAATTTCTTTAGACTATATAAAACTATATATTCCAGATCAACTCAGAAAAAGTATTAAAATCTCGAGTTTACTGCAAGAATATTAAAATCTGGAGTTTACTGCAAGCAGGAAACTTGCAACAATTCTGATTCTAGTATGTGTTTTTATTACAATGCTGGGAATACAACTGAAAATCAGTCTTGCATTTCATATGAAGATATAGGTTGATCAATATTGTTGTTTTTTTTTCCTTTTAGCACATCTGTGTTCTGAAAGAGAATGCCAAAGAGGAATCGAGGATGTGATCCTGTCAGTCTTCTGGAGTCCTAATTCCTGTCTGCTGATGAGGTGATAAAGCATTCCAGCAGGAAATGCCTTCTGCTCCTTGTGTGTCCCTAGGAAGAAGGAGAAGGTGCCTGTTCGTGCCTGCAGTGGCTGATTCCCACTTGTTCTGTGCGCTGAACACAAAGTGTCCGAGCCTGGGTTCCCCCGGCGCCGCCTTCCTTGTGCAGGAGCAGCCCGGGGCTGGGGCCGAGCCCCGGCGATATCGGGCGCTGCCGCTGTGGCCGTCACGGTGCGGGCCCCGGAGCGGATTCCTCGCCCTGCGCCCGGGGCCCGAGGGGGCAGCAGGGCTGGAAGGAGCGGGGACCGAGGCCCGCCCGGCGTCCCCGGCCCGGCCCGGCCCGGCCCCGACAATCGGGTGCCGCGGTTGCCGGGGAACCGCGAGCGCGGCCACAGCGGCTGTGACGGCGCCGCTGCCTCAGTTGGCGCAGAGCGCTCCGGGCTGGGTGTTGGCAGCCTGGGCTCTGCCACGGCCGCACCCAGCGATTCCCCAGGTGACTTGTGCACAGAGATTGTCTCTGCCAGCCAGCCCTGAACTGCCAGGGCATTGGTCTCTGCCAGCGAGGAGTCCTGAATTGCGTTTGAAGGTAAAGATGGGCTCAAGTTGTACTTTCTGGTTTTGTCACATCTGTGCTCTGAAAGGGAATTCCAAAGGGAAAGAGAGGATGTGATCATGCCACTCTCCTCATGCAGCAGTTCATTTGCATGTACAGGCACCTTCTTGGGGTGGGGCAAGTTGGACTCTGTCTCGTGCTACTTTCAAATAATATGAAATCTTTAGCACCAGTATATCCTTTTGAGCCTGCCATGAATTGGGTTGTGGATTTTCAGATCTGTTGTGTTCCTTTGCATGCCATGCTGTTGTGGTGTGCAAGGCCTCAGGAATAGGTCTGGGGGCACTTTGGAGGTCTTGGATGGGTTATGACACCCCCTCAGGTGGCCCTCATGGGAATGTGCCCTGGCTGTGGCCTTCTGGGGCTGGGGGGTTTTAGAGCTGAGCCCGTTTGTCTGAAGGAGGATGGGTGTCCACTGCCCCCTACCAGAGGTTGCGCCACACCCCCAAAATTTCCTCCTCCTCCCTCTGTTGATGGGAAGTTTGTGTGCAAACCTGGCCTCAGCAGACGAGTCTGTGGCTATGCCTTGCCCAGCCTGAAGGCAGACAGAGCTGATTTTCAGGAGAGCTGCAGGGTTTGGCTTTGTTGTGGATACATTTTTCTCAATTAGCCTTGTTCACTTCTCTCCAGACCTGAGCTAAATGGACAATGGTGTCACCTTGATCTTGTCTCAAGTTCCTTTAGGTGGCTTAACTCCCAGTCCCAGGTTCCAGTCAGGAGGCATTTTCAGAGAGGGCTGGGCTTCAGTGGTCGCAGCTTCTTTATTCAGTTTTGTCAGAATGGGCAAAAATTCCTTCATACCAAGATTTAAGCCATTAGCCATAACCTTCCAGTCTCTCCCAAGTCCTGTGAGGAGCAGGTGAGAGAGCAGGGGTGGTTTAGCCTAAAGAAGAGGAGGCCCACTCCAGCTATTTTTAATTAATATTGAAGCTACAGCTTTGTCTGTTCCAACTCTTCTTAATATTCAGCTTTTGAGCTCCAGGTTTCAGTACGATCCATCTTTGAATTGCACACGGCAGCCATAGAGTTCAAATAAAGTCCAACTAGAGGCCTAACAATACCAGCTACTTATGCCAAACAAGCACTTAGCTACTTTCAAATCATATCAAATTTTTTAGCCCCAGTATATGCCTTGAATGTGCCATGAATTGGGTTGTGGATTTTCAGAGTTCCATTGTTGCTCCTTCCAGTTGTGTTGAGGAATTGTCACCCATCTGTGACATCATCCCTGGAAATGGCGTCTGGATTCCAGAAGACACCAACACCTCGTCTTTTGCTGAGGGAAAGGCTGAAGCCAAATACTGTGAGTAGCCCCTGGGGCTGTGCTAAGGCTGGCAAGTGCCCTGGTATCCCTGCTCTCCCTGGCCCTGCTGTCCAGCAGCGCTGTGAAGCTGCAGAGCCCCTCCCCAGCCCTTTGTGCCGTGCTCCTGTTGCTGGGGCTGTCCTGGTGCAGTAGGGAACACTGTGGGATGCTTCAGTTGTGCCTTGCCTGGCTGTGCCAGCAGAGCCAAGTGAAACCAATGTAGAGCTGAAGGCCTGAGCATGTGTTCTGTCCCTTTGCCTTTGCCCCAGGAATTCCTTCTGTCAGGCTGGGCACTCACCTGTGCTGCTCTGACCTACCTGCCCTTCGGCACCCGGGCATGTGGGGGGAGAAAGCTCAAACTCTGCCCAAAGCCTTGAGAGCCACAGGGTGTCCCAGCTGGAAGAGCTTCCAGAGCAGCTGTTCTCTCCCAGCTCCTGTGTGGGCACAGAGCCAGCCCTGCAGGCAGCACTGGAGCCAGGGCCACAAAGGTCCCTTGCTGTCTGGAGTTCCCTTGGCTGAAGGTGCCCCAGTGCTGAGGCTCTGTCGAGGAGATCCCTCTGTTTTCTTCTGAGGAGGGCTCTGTCAGCCCAGACTGAGAAAACAATTAACAGGGAGAACCAAAACCTGGACACATTCCTGTGCACCTCCCTCTTGGTACAACTTTGTTTTCTTGCATCTCTTGGACTCAGCCAGCAGCGATATCTCCTTGCTGTGAGTTCTGAGTGTTGTGCAGGGATGGAGTTCAGGCAGTTCTGAGAGCTCCTCCCCATTCTCTGGAAAGGTCATGACCTCAATCCAAGGAAATGTGAGAGAAAACAAATGCCCAAACAACAGAAATCTGCAAGCATGTCCCATCCAGTCAGGGAGAAGCCAATGGGACAGAGCCATGTGGCTGGAGTATGTGTATTGCACTCTGTATTATTAATTTACTAAGGATGCTAAGGATTTCAGTAGGAACCTTCCAGGGCTCCCAGGACTGTCCTAGTGGCTGTGATCACAAGTTATTCACCAGTGCCACTTGTTCATGAAAAGCCTTTCTGAACAAGCCCATCTCTGAGGCTCTAGCTGGTGTATTTTTGCCTTTCAGCTGCTTCCGTCTAAGTTCCAGAGGGGGAAGTTTCCCAGCAGGAAGAAGGAGGCCAGCACTGGGGGGAGTATTCTGCCCAGAACTGGCCCATTTCTAGACAAGAGTGAGACTCGTCCCAAGGTAGCCTTTTCCTGCTCTTTTCCTTTCTATTTACCATGAAGTTTGCAGAGGGTGTGTGCTTGTGACAGGCTTGCCTCCAGCAAAACACCTCAGTGTGCAGGTGCTGTTGTCATTGCAAACTGCTGGGAGTGGTGGACTGGGAGTGCTGATGTGCACTAAGCAACACAAATGACCTCTGCTGAAGCTGCTGGGCTGTGCTGGAGTGTAGCTGCCATTGCTGACAAGGGGAAGGCTGGGGTCACAAAGGCACAACATTGCCATTTGCCATTCTCCTGCTGAAATAGCCACCTCTTGCTTTGGTGTGCTCACCATCAAATGCTTGGGGTCACAGGATTCCCTCCAGAGTGGCAGCGTTGGCCTTTGAAGGCCAAGGATCTGCAGGAATTACTTCAGATTTAACAAAACAAATTGCATTCCTGCTTTGGGCTGGAACAATGTGTCTGAACCTGACGGGCTGTTAGATTTTGCAGGCTGCCAGATGTAGAGGGGACTGGCCCTGGACAGAGGGGAATGGATGTGCTTTATCTGGATCAGTGCCTACTGAGAGATGTGTTTAAAGCTGCTTTTCTGGCAGGACTGGCTCAGTAGAAAGCACAGTCCAAAGGGGTAGGTGACCGAGGTGGGCTGTTGAGCAGGAAATTGGCAGCAAGAGACATGGAGCAAACTGGTTGAGGATTGCCCTGGAGAGGGGCATTGGGAACAGCTCAGGGAAGGGCACAACTAAGGGACAGTGTGCTGCAGCCACTCCCTTCAGCAGAATATGTCTGCTGTGAAGTCCCACAGGAGACCTGCTTGTGTCTCTGCAGTGACAGCAGTGTGGCTGGAGAAGGCAAACACAGCAGGGGAGAGTTTTCTCAAAGCAATGTCTCTGCTCCAGAAGCATTTGCTGTTGTGGTGTCATTCCAGACGTGCCTCTAGAATGGCATTAAATAAGATAGCAATAATGACAAGAAAGCAGCCATTTAAAGCTCATGGAAAAAGGAGATACCAATTCTACTTTTACCCAAGTTGCTGAAAAAATAACTGAATGCTTATCCTCATTCACCATTCACCTCACTTGTCTTTTGATTTTCACCCCATTTGTCTTTTAATTTTGCCTTTCCCTCTGTTTGAAACACAGTAACATTTAAGTAGAATGAAAGGGGACAAAATCATCCAAGCAAAAGAAAACTGTTTATTAGTAAGGATTCAGCTGAGCCGGGTGTGTCTCCCTCCCCCAGAGCCAAGCACACACACACCCTCCGAGAAAATGGCAATCTTTTTGTGCCCTTTATACCTGGCTGGGGCAGTCCCTGTCCCCTTTCCCATTGGTGGGTACTCAGGAGCTTCCATTCTCTACTGACCACCAACTTTTCTGTCCTCTCCCCTCTTGTCCCCTTCCTTTTGGTCAGGTCTTCAACCTCATCCCTCTCACTGCGACACTCAACAAAGCAACCTGAACAAATCCAAACCACAAACAACACATAGAACCAACAAATTCCATTCTTTTGCTTCATAACCTTTTGGCTTCAGCCAAATATCACCTCATCTCTCCCACCTCCTCTGGTCCTGTGCTCTTCTTACCGATGTGTAATTTTTAGAGCAAAAGAGATATTTGCAGTTGTGTGGGCCTGGGTTTCCCTGTCTCAGAGTAAAGGACATCCCAAAACTGTTTCCCACGGAGTCTCCTGTAAATCCATGGGTTTTACTTATTCCATGAGAGCTCAGTCAGTGCCCCAGAGCTCTGTGACCACCTGGGCACAGGGCTGTGATTAAGGGAAGTGCTGCCTGGCGTTGTAGAGCAAGAAAGCTGGAGAAATACATGCCAAAAGAGCAGCTTGGCTTGAGGCTGCTCTGTGTGGCCCAGCAGCTGTGGGTCAGCTCAGAGCAGAGGTGGGTGAGCCACTGTTTGCCCAGTGTGGGCTGGGCAGACGTGCTCCCCCAGAGTCTGTACTTCCCTGGGGATCAGTGGAAGATTCTCCTGCATAAACCTTCCTACCAGCAGCTGAAGCTCTCCCTGCTCTCTCTCTCCTCTCCAGCTGCCATCAGCTGCCCCGAAACAGAGCTGGTTTGGGGTTTCCCCACCAGAGGTGGTATTTCGGAACTTCGTTGCTCGGGAGGTCTCTGAAATGGTGCTGTGTCTCATTAATAAGGGCAAGGTAAGTGCTGGCACCCGGGGCTTTAACACTGTGCTGGAAGAGGAGAGTGGTGTCGTTCTCCCAGGGTACAGCAAAGCAAGTTATCTGCTGCAGCACATGCAGAAGAAAATGTCTCAGCACCTTGTTCTGCAAGATGCTGTAAATCTTCCTGTGCTGGGAATTGTCCCCTGATTTTGGCCATGCCTTGATGGTGTCTATCCCAAAGGAGTTTCCCTCTCTTGCAAGCTCAGGACTGATAGGAATGCTGAGGGCTGTACAGTTCTTACCTGCTCTCGTGCTTTGCCTTGAGTCTATTCCACAGCCTGTGTCTCCTTGGTTAATCTTGGCTCCTGGTAGGAATCTCTGCCTCCCTCAGGCAGTTTGGCTCCCTTTGTGCAGTTCACAGTCAAAGCTCAGGGGCTGAGTCCTTTCCACTTTATGCTGTAATCACTTCTCATGAATGGCATTGGCAGTGCAGGAGCTGTGTTCTGAAAGAGCCCTGCAATCAGCCTGAGGGAGCAGAAGCAGTGAGAGGCCTTTAGGTGCCACTTCAGGCTCCTGCTCAGCTTCATCCAGCCCTGCTCAGCTTTTCCAAAAGCAACACAGTTCTCTGCTTTCCCTTTGGAGAGCCACAGCACATCCAATGCCATGTGCTCCTGGAGGTTCTCACCTTCACTTGAAGAAATTGGGATTGTTTTGCAGTTTTCCAAGTGAGCAGAGAGGGGAAAAGTTGAAAAATGTCATCAGTTGTGTTCCAGTGTAAAGAGGACAACCTGAGACCATTAGAATTTCAGTCAGGGAAACATTTTCTTAAGTGAGGCTTGTGCCAAGAGTGAGCTGGTGGGAGGAGACAGGAGGGAGTCCAAACCATCTGGTTGAGACTTTTGGAGAGCATTTTGGTGCTGAGGGGTTGATGCTGTCAGTGTGCTAGAAATTGCACATTTGCTGTGTCTGTGAATGGCAGAGGGCAGAACCTGGCCTGCTGGCTGCAGGCAGGAATGCCCAGCAGCCCAGCTTGCCTGCACAGGCAGCAAGAAGGCCTGGAGAGCCAAGACTGGCTTTTGATCCTGGAAGCACAGTGTCAGTCAGTGCTCGTCATGTTTCTCCAGGCAGAAAATGCCTTGGAAGCCCACAGTCAATAGGCACAGCCTGTCTGTGTTTCTGTCACTTTTGGCAAGCTGATTGCTCTCATGGTTTTATGATTCTTCCTTGCTGCTTTACTGCCCATTGAAATTCTCTTTGCCCTCTCCTTGTTTTAGGGATTGTCTTGCTGTGTTCCTTCCTTCTTTTGCTTTTCAGGTTTGCTTTTATTCCCAGTAAGGCCACAGGGTTTGATCTCCTCTCTTGCTGCTCTTCCTGCCTGACTGTATCCCCACAAGGTCCCTGCCCAAACCTGATCTGCTAGAAAGGAATTTCTTCCTTCCCCCAGGATAATGTGCTGGTTTGCTTTCAGGTAGCACTTTCCCCCTCTGGGACATGACAACTGCATGGCTGTGTGCAGGCAGAAGCCAGCGGGTTTTTTGGCCTTGTTGAATATGCAGATGACTTGGTTCAGGTGCTCTGTCTCCATCCTGCTGGTGCTGACCTGCTTGGCCCTTCCTTGCCAGCAGGCACTGCCCCACTGTCCCTGGCCAAAATGCTGGAGGCAGACAGAAGGGATTCCAGTTCAGCCTTGTGAATGATGTGCCTGTGCCTGCAGAGCTGAAAGTGCTTTGGAGAAGGGACCAAGGAGGGATGTGAGCAGGGCAGGGACAGGTCTCCTCTGGTGCTGTTTGCACAAGTGTCAGAATGATCATTTGGTGTCTTTGCTGCAGATTCCTCATCTGGTGAAGGTGTGCATGGAGAGCTGCCCTTATTTCCAGCTGGAGTGCCCCAGGGATGTGTACCATGTGGTGCCAGCAGGCGCCTCTGCCCCTGTGCGCATCCGCTTCAGCCCCGCCGAGAACAAGGTGAGATTGGAGGAGCCAAAGCACAGAGCGATCTGCACAGCCATTGTTTTCCCTGCACTCTGGCTCCAGCCCATTGCATGCTGTGAGCTTGGCTGCAGGCCGTGGGCAGGAAGCCTGCAGGCAGTCCCATCTTGGCACGGGCTGGCAGGCGCTGCAGCCAGGCCTGCCAGGCTCTGCTTCCCCTGCCTGCCCATCCCTAAGCATTGCCAAGGGAAGATGCACAGGGAAGAGGATGGAAATGTCAGAGGGCTGTTGATAGATGTTGGGCCATCTCTAGGTCCAGTGGAAGGGGTTTCATTATGATGGAAACACCAGAGGAAGAAAGAGGTCAGAGAGGTTTCCTCCTCCCTGACTGGCAACAGCTTCCCTGCCTGCCCCTGGGCTGGAGCAAAGATGGTGCTTTTTCAGCCCCTCTGCTCTCCAGCCTTGCAGCTGTGCTGTCCCAGAGCACAAGTGAGCATGGTGCAGCTGCAGGGCCAGGGCAGAGGATGTGCAGTGCCCGTGAGCCCGGCCTGGCCTAGGCAGACTAGGCTCTGGGTGCCCTTGGTCAGCAGGAGGTTGCTGAGCTGCAGGGGACTGGGACAGCTGCCTGAAGGAGCTGGTGCAGGGCAGGTACAAGCTGCAGGCAGAGCTGTGAGCCCAGAGCCCGTGGCAGTGACACTGCTGGGGCTCTGTCTTCATGCCTGTCACTGTGCTTGCTCTGTCAGCTGGCAGCCATCCCGTGCCAAAGGTGCTTTTGTGTGCAGGTTTGAAGAGCAGTGCTGAGGCCCTGGCAAGTCTGATCTCAGTGCTGGGATCTGGAGGGTTCATGTTTTGATTAAGAGGCGTGTTCATATGCCAGGGTTTAGGACATGGCATGGAAGGGAGGAAGCCTTGCAGGGAAACAAAGAGAGGCCCTTTCCAACAGCAACCTGCTGCCTCTTGGCACTGCTCTTCTCCTGACTTGGTTGGAGAGGCAAAGTTTGAGGGGAGTTCTGAGCCAGCTGATGTTTCTACACCAGGCTAGAGGTGCAGGATCTCTTTGGGTGCAGCTGTTTTCTCATCTTCTTTTGCTGCTTAGAGTCAGTTGAACACTTTGTCCTATTGTCAGACAGTGAGAATATAGAAACCTAAAGAGGAATGTCCTGTGTTCCCTAGCTCCATGCTCCTTTAGAAGGGACTTAGGAATTCTTTAACATCATTAAAGTTTAAAATGAAAATTATGGTGGCCTAGGGTATGGGTATGACCCAAGTGACACAAGAGCTGAATGCCACAGAGATAGGTTTTGCAAAGTTGACGGGTGCCGTCAAAATGTGACATATTAGTAGAACTTAGTGTTCATTTTAGTGTGCAATAGGTAAATTGATGCCCTTGGAGGGTTATAGAAATGGTTTTTCTTCAGCCATGGGGATGGCACTAAATGCCCTGTGCTGAGCCAGTTTCTTTTCCTGCAGGATTATTGACACGAGCTTGTCTGCATGACTAGCAGGGAAAGGATAGTTGTGCCAATTCGGGCCATTGGTGCCCGAGCTGTCCTGGACTTCCCTGCCCAGCTGGACATCTCCAAGGGTGCAGCCCAGTGCAGCAGCCAGCAGGCTCTGCTGGTGCCCAGTGTGGGTACCCGGGCAGCTCGGTACCAGCTGAGCAGCCAGAGGTGAGGCAGCTCATCTGTCCTTGTGCAAAACACCTTTGGGGGATGATAGCAGAGTTGGGAAAGAGCAGCAAAAGGAACCAGAGCACAGCAACTGCTGCCCTGCAGCCTGGCTGGAAGGGAGCAGGATGGATGGCTCTGCTCTTGCTTTCAGTGGCCTTTGAGCTTTGTCTGTCCCAGATTTCCTGGAGGCTGCTGGAACATGTTGGGAGCTGGCTTGCACCCTCCTGAGCACAAGCAGCTTCTGAAAAGCTTCCTCAGCCCTGTCAGCCAAATAGAGCCATTCTCTGGGAGGCCACAGGCACGTGGCTTTGCAGTGGTGCTGGAGGGGAGCTCTGGAAATCATCTGAGCAAACACACTGCTGAAAGCAAGGGCAGTGTCTGGGGATTGCAAGGTGCCATTGGGAGATCTGGACCTGTCTTTAGATGCCATACAAGGAAACAAACATCTCAATGGACTTAGTTAAAAAGCAGAAGAAAACAACCTATGAAAAGCTCCTCCATGCCTTCTCTTTTCTGCCTGTCAGGTGCAGTAGTGATTCATTGAGAGGATGGATCTAAGAGGGTGCGAAGTGTCTGAAGGAGCAGCTGACAATTAACAGAGAAAAGGCCAAAACTGAGCTTTCCAGCCCCAACTCTTGGCAGTGGTTTTCATTTGGTTATGACAGTGTCGGTGATGTCTCCTTGCCAGCTCTTCTGTCTGTGGGCTCAGGGAACAGCTTAGTGCTGTTGGCTGAAATTCAGAGGAGTTAAGTTTATCTGTAGAGCTTGTGTCCTTGGGTCTTGGGGAGCCAGATCTGTGTGAGAGACGACTGCTACAGCAGGAACAGAGGAGTCTGGTGGGGACAGCCCAGGGATGGAGGAGATGCAGGGGCTGATTTGCAGTCAGTTTTTCAGTTGTGACAACCGAGTCCTGAACTTGGCTGGATCCTCTTCTCCTGCTAATTTGAAAAGAAGAAGACACCTTCTTTCTCAGGCAAGCCCTGAAGTCACTCCCAGAAATGTTTATTCTCATCCTGCTATGTGAGGGCAGGAGCATGGAACATGGGGCAGAAGTGGGAAGGGAATGGAATGGAAGGTAGTGCTGAAGCCTGGCCAGGGATTCCCCTAACTGTCAGCTTCTCTGTTCTCATGAAATTTCTGGCACAAGACTAAGAAAAGGATGCTGTGCCTTGCCCCCAGCAGGCTCTGCTCCCCCTGAGCCCCAGCAGAGCTGCAGCAGTGCTGGCATCAACCCCGGGGCAGAGGCAGAAGCCCGTGCACTGATCTGGCTCTGGGGCTGCTGGGGCCTTGTCTTTCCTGCCCTCCCTCCAAAATCTCACACCCAGCACATCAACATTGCTGGCCCAAGGCTTCTCCATCAGCCAGCAGTGATGTTCTCCCCAGTGGGAATGGGAACAGCTCAGCCCATCACTGCAGCAAGAGGTCCTTCATGAGCAGAACCTGAAGCAAGTTCATCAGCTGTCACTGCTGACATGAACAAAGCTCAGCTTGCCAGAAGTTCTCTTTGTTTTTGTGTGTGATGCATTCATCACCCAAGTCCCCAGAAGACACTTTGAAGTGACAGATTGAGCAGCAGCAAAGCACCAAGGCCAGGAACTTTTGTTTCCTCAGTGGGGCTGTAGAAGATCACAAAGCCCAGCAGCTGCTGGGCAGAAGCACATTTGCCCTGAGCTGTCCCTGAGCATCAAAGCACAGAGTCTGGTGTTTGTCAGGCAAGAGCTCTTGCCCTGGTGACCAATCCTGATTGCTCCTGGTAAATCCAAAGTGCACCAACACATCTGCATCATTATTTCCAAGACATTGCCCAGAGTTTGTCTGCTGGGCCAAGCAAACAGTTTCCAGCCTGGATGACAACCCAGAGTCCCAGACTGCATTGCTGGTAAATACACAGAAACCTCCTGTTGTGCTTCCTTGATGTGCTCCTGCTCATGGTGCTTCATTGAGCTGGGATTGGACCCTTCAGACTGTAAATGGCATCCTCCATCTGGGTCTTGTGTGCATGTCACTGTATTGCTCATATCTGCATTTGCACTCTCTCAGAGCTTTGATTGCTCTGATTTCTTGGAGCAGCTTTCATTGCAATGCTGATAAAATGTGTCCTTTTTAGGCTAAATCAGGATGTTTTCAAGGGAAAAGAAACCAGAGAACCACACTGCAAGTTCCACAGTAACTATTCTTTGGTCTTCAGGGAAAAGTTCCTTCTCCCTGTCTGATTCCTAGGCTGTAATCTGCCAGGACAGGGAGTGCCCTAACATTTGCATCTCCTGAGATGAGGTTTATAGGCAGCAGGAAAAGAGAAATTCCTGAGGCAGTCAGTGTCAGGTTGTGCATGCAGATAGCTCTGAACGCTCTCTGTGCTCTTCACAAAGCATTCTGTGATGGGATTTCTGGCAGTGGGACCCTTGAGGCTCATGGCAGAGGGCTGGATGCAGAGTATGGGGGAACTGAGGTCATTTTCCCCAGAGGATCTGGTGAGGGCTGGATCTCCTCAGCAGTGGCTGCGTGGCTGTTTCTGATGCTGTCTGTCCTGGCTGTCTTCTGCTGCCTGTGCTTGGTTTGCTCCCTGCTTGCCCAAGGCAGCTGCAGAGAGCTGCAGTGCAGAAGGAATCTCCTGGCCAGGTGTCCCCCCAGCCCTGCTCCCTCTGTCTGTGTTGCAGTCCTTTCTGCGTGGTGCCGGCCACAGGAGCTCTGGGCGCTGGTGACACCGTGCAGGGGACAGTGGGATGTCACCCGCGGGCCAGCGGTGACCCCTGCGGCTCCCTGGCAGTGTGCTGCAGCACAGGTGAGTGCTGGGCCCTGCAGGGGCACAGGACAGTTCTGCACCAGGGCTCCCTGCTGTCCCGTGCCCTGCATTCCCTCCAGAGGTACCTCCCTGCTCAGCTCTACCCCAGAGCAAACTGAGAACTCCTTGGTGTTTAGGGCCTTGAGAAAGTGGATCCCCTCTCACAGGCAAAGAGTTTGGACTCCTGTTTTGCTGGGAGTTGCTGAGGGGAGGAAGGAGGATCCCTGATTCTCCACTACCATGTGGCTGTGCCTGGCTGAAGTTTTCTTTGATTCCTGGGCAGTGTTGTAGGGGAGGTCTCCATCAGCCTCTCTCCAGTGCAATGGATTTCTTGCCCACCTCTGTCCCATCTGCTGCTTCTCCACTGGCTTGCCACAGAGCCTTTTTCTAAGTGGCCCTTACACAGAGATGTAGTTTCTGCCTAAGGTTATTTTCAGACCCTCAAGTTCCTTTTTTGTGACAAATCCAAATAAAATTTTCCCTGTCCCCATTTCTCAGGCCATTCATGGTGTTTCAGACCTCTCACATCTATCTCCCATTTCATTTCTAGACTGAGGAATCCCATTCAGTCTTCATATAGAAGCTGCTCTGTACTTACTAATCTTTCCTTTGTCCCTTTTTAATTTGATTTGCAATGCTCCAGCTAGGTTTTTCAGATCAGAACCTGGATCACCTCTCAGTGAGCCCGAGGAATGGGTTAGAAATTAGAAGTCCTCCCCAAGGGATATCTCGTGAGGGAAGAGAAGGGTCCATATGTTCTCCTGCAGCATCAGGAGCTGCTTACATCCAGCTCAGAGTCAGGGACTGGCACTGAGGCAGCCTGGAAAATGCAGTGTAAGAGAGGGAATGATTGTACTGCAATGGACATCTCTCCCCAGGCCGTGAGAGCAGGCTGCCCCTGCAGCTCAGAGGGGAAGGCCAAGGATCCTTGGTTGAACTCAGCTCTCAGACTCTGGACCTTGGGAACATTTTTGTCAACACCCCTCATGTCTCTGAGGTGAGCAGCAGGGCTTGGGAGGGATCCTGATGGCTCCTGAGGCAGCAGCAAGCCTGGTGGGGCTGTGGAATTGCTGCCAGCCTGGGCAGCTGTGAGCAGGGAATATTTGATGTCCCGCTCAAATCTGGGGGCTCAGAAAGGTGTGTCTGTTGTTCCTGAAGCCCCAGTCCCTGCTTTTGGGCAGCCTTCCTTAGGGCTCAGCTGGGAGGCTCCCTGCACAAGAACCCCTTGGCACATGAAACCAGCACTGGCTCCAAAAGCTGCATGTTCAGAGGCTTTTGTGGCAGTGCCAGACACAAGGCACCTTTGGGCTGGGCTCTGCAGAAGCAGCTGCAACAAACTGGCTGCCTTTGAGATTCAGCCCACTGCAAACAGCCTCCAGCCAAGTGTCTCCTGCTTATTGCTGCAAGTGACAGGAAAGCCTTGGGATTCTCTCCCTTGCTGGCCAGTCGCTCACCACACTTCGGCCTTGGTGCATCTCTGGCTCTAGAAAGAGAAAAGTGTTCCTGGGAATAAAGCAAAGGATTTTCCTACCTATTTGCCTCCCCCACAATAGTGTCAAGTTTACAAAAGCATCATGAAGGAGAAAGTGAAGAGGTAGAAAATGAGGCCCTGCATCATGGCAGACACTTTCAAAAGCTTGTCTGGGGAAGAGAAAGACACCCTGAGTTTTCTTACCAAAAGATGGTGCTGTCTATACATTTTGGTGCTGATGCCTCATTCCCAGTGTATTGTTTTCATGGTGTGGGAAAAGGTGAATGAGCAGGTGGTGCTGTTGGAGCTGTGCTAAGTGGGGCAGCAGCAGCTCTGGGGTGATTGACTAGGCAGCTGCAATCAGCCCACGTTGCTCTCAGGGCCAGCTCTCAGTGAGCTTGGTGATGCTGAGCAGAGGTGCATTGCTCTGTGTGCATGGGCTCAGCCCAGGGTGACTGCAGTTCTGTGGAGTTCTCTCTGCTCTGCATGAAAACCCAAAGGCAGAACTTGTCCTGTTGTCTCTTTTGCCTTCTGCCACTCAGCAGCACAAAGCATCTTCTGCCTTTTCTGGGTGTTCATGGCATCATGAGACAATAACTCCCAAGAAAGGAAGGTTCCACATGTATTTCCACTTGGCTTTCTTGCTGCTGCAGGTGAAACTGATGAACCAAGGAGCTCTGGCTGCTCCCTTCAGCTGTATCCCTTCAGCCACCAGCATGGGCTCCTGCTTCAAGTTTGCACCCTTGGAGGGCATCATTGCAGCAGGTGGGAGCCAGAGTGTTCAGATCTCCTTCAGTGCCACCGTGTTGGGGAGCTTTGAGGAAGAGTTCCAGTTCCAAGTGGCTGGATCTCCTACGCCTGCCATCCTGACCATCAAGTAAGGACCCTGGGAGCTGGGTGGGCACATCTGTAGCTGTGTCTGGGACATCCCGCTGCTACCTCATGTTGGGCTGGAGCAGAGAAAAAAGGTGTTTCCTGGGGTCTGAATCTCTGCTGTGATGCTGGCATTGCTTTAGTGTGAGGATGACTCCTGCCCTGGGTGGTAGCTGGGAGCTGGAATGACTCCTCCCTGCAGGGATCTCCCTGTGCCTTGGGCCATGGCAGGCAGTGGGATGGATCAGCTTTGGGCAGCAGCTGCTCTGGGATGTCCCACCTGAGCAGCCAGCAAGGCTTCCAGGGCTCTGGAGATGGGCCAGCCTGGGTGATTGTGCAGCAGCAGCAGCAGTGTTTGTAAAAACTTGTGTTAACAATCCATGGCAGATGGGCAGCAGCAGGCTCAGCTCACCTCTGGCAGCCCTGCTGTGGAGGAAAGCTGTGCTTGCAGCTGCTGTGCACAGAGTGCTCTGGTGCCTCCTTGGCACAGGCAGGAAGGGCTGATGTGGGAGTCAGGGAAGTGTGCATCAGGAAGTGTGCCAAGGACTTGGGCATCCTCGCGTGGGCTGGTGCCATGGCAAGAGATAATCCTGGCGCAGGCAAAGGGAGAAGGGCTGATCCCAGGGGAGGCAGAGCTCAGTGCTCAAGAGCAGAGCAGCGTGAGGCCTTGTCCCTGCCAGCCTGAGCCATGTGCTGCTAGGATAATGTAGTGGGAGCAGGAGAGCTGATGCTGGCTGCTCTGCAGCTTTGGAGCTGGGCTGCTTCTGTGGGCAGGCACTGGCTCAAGGCAGTAAAGAAATGAAAGCAATCTGCACTGGATTATACCAGAGATAAGGGAGTTGGATAAAACAGAACAAGGAAGTTATTACTTAGCAAGAGAAAAGTGGTGAGTAGGTGTGCCCATAGTGGAGAAACAATGATGCTGGCTTTGTTTTTTAGGAAAAGTGCTGCTTTTGTATTTTGGAAATCAAGAGGGAACATTTCACCATCAAATCATTGATTCTCCTCTGTCCCTGCCCCAAAGTGGCCATGGGTGTTTCTGCATAAGCAGCTTTCTCCTGGGGCAAGGGCAGGTGTCTCTTGTTGAGATGTGCAGAGCAGAGCCAGGGGCAGTCCTGTGAACACAACAGAAGGCCCAGGTCACTGCTCCTTGATTTGGAACCAAAAGGCAGAGTGGGCATTGATTGGCATCAAGCATGAAATCAACTTGTGAGTGTTGTGCAGCTTCAAGTGCTGATTTCAGTGGATGTTGGTGACTTGTGGAGTCTGTCTGCTGAGTTGAAGGAGAGCTGAGGTGCTGTGCTGGATTCAGGACACCCTGGTTTGGTTGTTGAAGCTGTTGCTCTTGGCTGTGCCAGCTGGTGCACTGCTGACAAGCTGGACCTTTCCTCTAGGATTCATCTGTCCCCTGGCTAGAGCTGTTGCTGCTCTTTTCAGAGGATGTTTGGGAATGCCCTGGATTCAAGTCTCCAGAACTCTGTCTGTAATGATTGTGTGGTTCAAACTCCCCTGAGTAAGCTCCTCCATGGGAACAGCGGTTCCAGCTAAGAAGGAGCAAAGCAGGGAACCTGTGGCTGGAAGGGCTGCCTACAGAAGTTTGTGGGGACACCTTTATGTCCATCCCATTGCAGATGGGGAAAGTGAGGCACAGAGCCATGTCTGGGTGTGTGTTGAGGGTCCTTCATGGGAGCACCAGCAACCCGGGGTCTTCTCCTGCCTGCCCTGTGCCCAAAGCCCATCTGTGGCTGTTGGCTGCTGGCCACTTGGCTTTAGCTGCCTCCTGTGCACAGGGCCCTGTGCTGAGCACATGGTGCTGTGTTGGTTGGAAACCCAGGGTGCCCTGAGCCCAGGTTTTGTGCCCCCGAGCCACGACAGCCGGGCCTTTGCAATTCCTTTAACCGAGCCATTTCCTCCTCTGTCCTCGCCCTCCAGAGGCAGCGTCACTGCTCGGAGTTTGCACTTCGACCTCCCTGAGCTCGACTTCGGGGACATCTCCTTTGGTGAGTGTTCCCTGGGCTGGGACACAGCGTCAGGGATCTGTGCCTTCCCACAGAAAAGCCTCCCTCACTCCTGGTCTGTCCCAGCAGCCTCTCCAGGCTGTGAACTGCAGGGCTGCTGCTGCTGCCTCGGGTGGCATTTTGCCCTTGGGAGATCCAATAGAAGCAAGGAATAGAAAGTCAGTATTTTCTGGTGTCTCTGTGCTGCTTTAAAAGACAGATGTCTGCCAAGGGAGGTGAGAATCTTCCTGCGATGGAAAGATAAGCCCCTCCCTGCAAATTCTTATACCTTTGAAATGACAGGGCTCCCAGGGAGAACTATGGGAAAAGGAATAACAGTTCTTTCCTAGACTGTCTCAGGAGAGCACAGACAAGAAGGCAAGAACAGACGTTTCCCAGGCACCAAGTCCCGTTTTTCCCCTTTGGTGGAGTTGCGGTCCCAGAAAGAGGAGCTGTGGGCTCTGGCAGGGCAGTGATTCCCTTCCAGCCGGTGGAGGAAGGAAGGGAAGGGAAGGAAGGAAATGCTCCTTTTGCACACTCCCCAAGGGCAGGGGGCTGTTGGCAGTGCGGAGCAGCAGCAGGCAGGAGCGGGGCAGGCAGGGTCGATGCCAGCGCTGAGCTGCAGCCAGGGCAGTCCCGGGGCCAAGCACACAACCTCCCGCAGCAGCAGCGGCCGAGCTTCGGTCCCCGAGCGGGAGGAAGGGAAGCTCCACTCCCTGCCCAAGGTCAGTTCTGACTGCACAGCCGCCCACGGCATCATGCCACAACTCCCAAAAACCCCGAAGGGAAAAGCCCAGCCCCAGGACCAAAATGCCCCAAAACCCCTCTGCCCCTTCCCAGACCAAGGGCAACATTCACTGCCAAGCCCAAACCCAGAACAATGAAGTTCATGACCTTTTGAAGGAAACTCATTGCCTTTGCTGAGCTGCTTCTTCCCCAGCCTGCATCAGCATGGGGGCACTTGTCAAGTTGCCTTTTGAGGAAATGAAACAAGAAAGGCAACAGATGGAAATATGGTTCTGAACTAGGAGATTGATCCTGCTGAATCTGATTTCATTCCTAAGATCTCTCCAGCTGAAGGCAACTGTTGTATCTTTGCTTCTTTGTAACTGTTGGCTGTTGTGTGCATGTGCTGAGCTCAGTCTCATTTGAGGTTTTGCCATCTGGGTTTGTCTTTTTGTGCCTCTCTTGCCTCCCTGCTGGAGTCACTGCTGGAGCTGGCAGTGGTCACTTGAATGGGCACAGAGCAGCTCTGGGCTGCAGCTGCAGTTGTTTTTTCTGCCCATATGTGTTCCAGTGAGTCTTGGTGAGCAGGCCTGGGGAGAAGTCTCCTCCCTACAGAACTGGCCAGCCCAGCCAGATGTGCACTGCAGAGCAGGTTGTGGCTGCTCTGCGGGCTCTGCAGGACATGCCCACCATCAGTGGCTGTATCTCTGGCTTTGCAGGATGGAAAGCAAATCCCAGAGCTAAAGTGGGGTCAACCCTTGCAGGCAGCAATCCCAGTGAGCAGCATGGGTGTGATGTCCCCATTTGTTGGGTGAGGTGGGACCTGGTTCCTCATTGCTAATCTCAAAGCAAGGCTCGGGTGTGCCCCCAGTTGAGTGGCCTCTGAGCTGTCACGTGCTCAGTCTGTTTGGCCCAAAGCAAGAGATGCCTTAAGGATCCTGCAGAGAGAAGCTGCTTTAGGGTGCTTTGCCTCACATTCTAGTTCCTGATTCCATCCTCACTTTCTTTTGCTGTAGCTTCTTCTCAATGACAACACACTGTTTATATATCTCTGAAAACAGTGGGAGTGTTGGCAGGCTTCCCAGGAAATTTTCCAGCTTGAATTCTCAGAGTAACTGCTGGGTCTGGGTGCACAGTCATCACTGAGAAATAAGTGGTGCTGGTTTGGGGCAGGTGAGGGAGCTCCTCCCCATGCCAAAGAGAGAAGCTTGCAGTGTTGAGCAGGGCTAGGAGTGGGCATTTTCAGGGCTGCAGTCTGGAATCCATGTCAGAGGGAACTAAGTGACGATTAATTCCTCATGCAGCTTCTCAGTGAGCTCTAGTTCAGATAATAAAGAGCTGAACTCCAATCCCACGTTCATCCTGGCAGGATATTCACCCCAGGATCATGCCATAGTGGGTGCCTGACTGGATATTTGTGTCCTTTGCCAGGCTTTCCCTACACCCAGCGCCGTCGCCTCACCAACAGCTCCCCGGTGCCCCTGACGTTCCAGCTTCGCATGTCGGACGATGGCACGCAGCCGGCTGTGGACAGCGTGGATCAGATCCGCAGGGACAGCGACCCAGCCTGGAGGAAGGGAATCCATTTCTATGTGGAGCCCAGGGAGTTCACCATCAATCCCAGCCAAGGGACCATCCTCCCCCAGGGCCACCAGGACATCGAGGTACGGCAAGAGTGCAGCCACAGACGCTGCAGCAGCAGGGCTGAAGCTGCACTGGAGTGTGGGAGGGCTTCAGCTCTGGTGCCAGCTTTAAGCATGCTGGGAGTGAGAGATCTGCACTGCTGGGAGGCCTCTGCTAGCTGCCTTACTCGGGATGTTCTTCCAGGAGCACTGTTTGGTTTCCAACATCATCTGCTGTGGTCACATACCTTATGGTCAAGGCCTGAAGCCATTCTTGTGTTTTTGAGAGCAATTGATTTGATTGCAAGTGGGCAGAGCAAAGATGAGGGCAGAAGGTGGCTGTTAGAGAGATGTCATTGTATAAAGCAGTTAGCTTTTCTTCTTGGTCTCATTTCCCCCCTCCCGGGGAGCAGAATGATTTGTGTTCACTGCAGGAATCTCCAGTGGAGACAAAATATTCTGCAGCCATGAAGTGCCCAGCACCTGCTGGGCCACCCTTTGCCTTCAGCTTCATGCTATGAAGCTGAACTCATTGTGTTCAAGTCAGATTTCCTCTGTATGGATGTCATTGTGGTCAGATGAGAAATTGGCCCCTTAATTTGAACACAGTGGTGCAGAGAGCTTTAGTCTGACGTTTTAATGTAGCTGAGCTGTGTCCTGATAGCAAGGTGTGTTTAACAAATCTGGTATTGGGAGAAGGCTTTTGTTCCTCTCAGACTGTGCTCTACACATGGAACAGCAGAAGAATTGTGGCCAAATCCTCCCTCAAGAACTGAAAGATATCACGCATGGGTGTGTAAGGAAGCTTTTGTAAGGAAGAATTTCCTGTCCTTCTCTTCCACCAGGTGACCCTATGTTCCAACACGGTGATGGAGTTCTACAGGAGGATGCTGGTGGATCTGGAGGGTATTGGCAAGGGAGTGGCAACACTGATCATCACAGCCAGGTACCAGCCCTTGCTGGCCTCCCCAGGCACTGCCTTGCACAGGCTTTGCTGGCTGCAGCTGCCCAGGAGAAGTGCTGCTCAATGGCCTCATGTTGTGCCAGCTGGACATGAGAACAGCAGGGCTTGGACAGCAGCCTGTGGTGAAAAGCAGCCCTGCTCACAGCCCAGCACGGCCCTGGGCCCTCATCTAAAGGGAGCAGGAATGATCTCATTTATGGGCTTGGGTTCTGGTGCTTGAGGTGGGCCAAATTTGCCGAGGGCCTCCTCTCCTTCTTGCTTCAAGAGGTGGAGTTGTGCAGGTTGTGACCAGCGTGCATTGGTTTGGGCCACAGCAAGCAGCGTGCTGAGAGTCAGGGTCTGCTTCTGTTGATGAGGGCACATGGCAGGGGGCAAGTGGCTCCCAGCAAGTGCTGAGGGCAAGGTCTTAGGAGGGGAAAGCAGCCCTGGATGTGGCAGGTCAGCTGCAGTTTTTCTGCTTCCCTCTGCTTGCCATTTGGAGCTTGAATGTTCTCAGAGTTGAGACCAAAAGTGGTTGTTGCTGCAGCAGAATTGCATCCTGCTGTGCTGCTGTGGGTGCCAGCTGAATGGCCAGAGGGCTGCAGCTCCTTGGTGCTGTTCCCTGTGCCAGGCAGAGCCATGCAGTCAGTGCCTGGGCTGCCATTGTGTACAGCAGGTGGAGCTGGGGCCAGTCAGTGCCTGGAGCTGTGGAGTGAAGGAGCAAGGGAGCTGCAGGGCCTGGGAGGGGGTGATCAGCCACTCTGGAGGGCAGCTGGTGTCTCGTGGCCTGCAGGGCTGGGGCAAAGAGCTGAGTTCTCAGGCAGGGCAGCAGCACCATGGGAGAGAAGGGAGTCATTTTTACTGAGACACTGGAGCTGTGTGTTCCTTGAGCCTTAGTGAGCCCTGATCCTTGTTGGGAAGGCTCCCCCAGAGCTCGTGGATCACTGGGACTGTGACAGGAGTCCTTGCCAGCCTCCTTGGGTGAAGGAGGGGCTGAGGCAGCTGTGGCCCCAAGTGCTCTGCCTGGGGCACTTGGCAGCCTCTGGGTGCTGCCTCTCAGGGTTTGGCCCTCCTTGACAAGACCCGTTGGAGTGGGAAGAGGTAGAAGGCAATTTATCCCTGTAGGGCTGTTAAATGTCCATTTGACAGTGACCAATGTTTTCTGCTCCATTTCCCAATCTTTGGGGGTAAATGTTCTCTATTCTCTCAGTACCTCTGATTCCCCTGGGGTCATCTCTTTGCCCAGATGTCTGGTTCCTGAGCTCCAAGTGTCCAACCATGTGCTCCAGTACGATGAGTGCCAGCTGAAGGTGCCCTATGAGAGGAAGATCCTCATTAGGAATCCCAGCCACCTTCCAGGCTGCTACGGGCTTATTCCCCAGGTTTGGCATCACATCCACCTCGTCCTGTCAAATACTATTGAGGGATTGTACGGGGAAAAAAGGCTTTGGATAAGACCTTGTTAATTTCCATTCAGTCTTCAAGATCTGCTGAGAACAGGATCCTACCCAAATGTAAACTTGAGGAGGCAGTTGAAGCTCCTTAAGAAACAGTTGATGTTCTAGTCTTCAGGGTGTTTTCTTGTGGGAGATCTTAGAGGGTTGTCAAAAGCTGCTGCAACCACAGACAGCAATGCCTGTGCTGGCAGCCTCCTTGCAGGATCCCCTGAGAGTGCTGAGTCTCCAATTCTTGCATCTTGTTTGTGCCTTTTACCTTTGTCCAGGGGAGTTTTAAACGTGTGTGTAAGTTGCTGTTGCGGTGGATGTTAAGGAGTCTGAAGTTTCTTCAGAGGTGCCTCTGAAGCTTTGTTTCATTCTGTCCCTTCCAGAAACGCAAGGAGGACTCTGCTGTGTTGTACTCCAGCCCCAAGCCCTGTGGGATTGTCCAGCCCCAGAGCACAGCAGAGATCCCCGTTGTGGTGGAAGTGCAGGCGCCGGGCGAGCATCGTACCAGTGTTCTCATCGGCGTGTTCGGGGATGAGAGAAACCCACGGGTGAGGGCACGGGGAGCTGTGTGCCTGTGTGCAACTGCTCCTGGCAGGGGGCACAGGGCACAGGGATTCTGCTAGGGAAAACAGGCACAGGCTGCTGTGGGAAGGACAGGAGGGATGGGTGGCACAAACAGCTCGTGCCTTAGAGGTGGGAATCTCAGTGTCTGACACAGAATGGAGTTGGGCACAGCTGGAATCCAGGGTCATTTTAATTCTTCATTCTTTAAAATGCTGTTAAATTTGGAAACATCTGGATTAAAATGTCATCTCTGTGAGCACAAAAGAGGATGTCATAAGACTTCTGGGAACCTTGAGCTTTCTGTAAAAGAAAGGAAAGCTGGCATTTGAAGAGTGGTTGCAAAGATTGAAACTTATATTAAGACATATGGAAATGATGATGCCAAATTCCCTGGATGGCACCAAACATCTGAACCAGGGCCATTGTGGCACTGTTGTAAATCATTGAACAGGAAGAACAGGCAGTGCAGGCTGTGCCAGGGAGCCTGAAGTTTGACAAAACAGTTGCTTTCAACTCTGAGGCTGCTTCCCTTAAAGAGGAGGGTTTCTCTCTACCAGAAGAACCAGTTGTTGAACTGTCAGCCTGGTCATAACTAGAGATTTCTTGCAAAGCTTTTACCTTTGGGCCAGTAATTTGTAGTTTGAAAGGTTCTCTAACCTTAATCCTTTTCCATTTGGAGGTGAACATGTAATTTTCTTTTTCCCCAAAAGCCCAGCATTTCAGCTGGAGAGGGGTAGGTGTCCCTAAAGAAATGACTTGAGCAGGGTTGAGCTGTTGAAGATTTTTTAGGTTTCCCTGTTGTGGTTTGTTTTGGTTTTTTAAACATCTTTCTTGCTTGCTTCCTGGCACAGAGAGCACAATTACGGAGCTCAGGACGGCCGGCAGAAACCTCCCCAAGCCCAAGGCTGACAGAGCTTGGCAGGATCCCAGCACCACAGCCTGAGGATGGATGGATGGATGGATGGATGGATGGATGGATGGATGGATGGATGGATGGATGGATGGATGGATGGATGGATGGGGAATGTGAGCTGAGTCACCTGGGAGTGTTGGAAAATGTCAGCCAACCCCCCAGCAGTGTCAGGGGAACATTGCTGATAAATCCCTGCTGGAGCTGCAGAGTTTCTGGCCTTGGGCCCTGGCGGGGCTGTGCTGGCTGGGCACTGGCTGGGTCTGCCCCTGGGTGCCTCAGATCTCACCTTTTTGCTGCCTTCTCTGTCTTTTCCTCTCCCACTGTGCTTTTGGCATCCCCACAAGGTGTTCATGCCTGTCCTCTGTAGTTCCTCAGTGCAAGCAGTTGCAGCTGCTGCAGCACCTCAGTGCCATCCCTGGGCTGCCTTTAGAACAGAGCTGCTCCAGCCTGGATTGGGAAGGGCTGGATCAAACCATTTCTCAGTTCAACCTGCCCAGCACCCAGCCAGGGGCTGCATCCTGGCCAGGAGCTGCTGGTGCAGGTGTCCCTCCCTCCCACTGCAGGTCCCTGTTCATAGTTATCTTATTTTCCAGAGATGAGCTTTACCCTCTGAAATTCAAACCCCAACCACCAAAAGAAAAAAGGAGCAGTGCTTCCTCCTCAGGAACGCGATGGAGGCACTTCAGGATTAGAAAGGAGGAGGAGCCAGCCAGAGCCCTGAAGGAAGTGCAGGATTTTAGGCAGTCTTCAGGAGCAGAGGTAGATTTTGTTGTACATCCAGTGCTTGTGTTGCCTCCCCAGCCTGCCAGCACCAAGTCATGCTCGTGCTGACCTCCCTTTTTGCTGTCCTGCTATCCTGTGCCCGGGCAGTGAGCTGGGCAGCAGGGCCAGTGGCTGGACATGGGGTGAGTGGGACGGAGAAATAGGAGAGTTTTCCTTGGAGAAGCTGACTCAGATCCTACAGGCCTGTGCTGAGTGTGGGATTTTTTGCCTTCTTTCATTCCCAATGTAAGATGAGGCTTTTATCTGCATCATCATGGTCAGACCTGCAGCTTCCTTCCCAGAGCCAGCTGGGATGAGTCCTGATCTCCATGGAGCCTCTTGCCAAGCCAGCCAGACTCCCTGTGTGCAGGGCTCTGCTTTCAGCCCAGAGCTGCCATTGCACTGCTGGCCCTGAAGCTCTCTTACAGACAGAGACTTTGCAGAGTGGCTGTCTCTTCCTGCCAGCACAGAAAATGGCTTGTTTTTCAGGTGCCAGCACAAACTCCTGAAAACCCTCACCTCCCACGAGGCTTGGAGGGGTTCAGGTGCTCCCTGGACGTAGGGCACACTCCCCTGGAAGCAGAGAAGGCAAGAGGGAATGTGTCTCCCTTGCCCATTGTCAGTGTGGCCAGCAGGGCTGGAGCTCCCAGTGCCACTGGGGGCCCTCAGCATTGGGCACAGAGGGGCCTCCCATCCCTCCAGGCCATCCCAAAGTGCTGCTGAAGCAGCTGCTTGTTGGAGAGGCCGTGCAGGACACGTTGTGGGGCTGCCCAAGGACGCTGTGCAGCACCTGTGGAGGGCACTGCTCCCCCTGGAACTCCTCAGGTGGTGCACAGGAAATTTTTGCAGGAGCTTTTGCTGTAGCACCTTGGGAAAGCAGCATTTAAATCAGAGAGAGAGGGGAAGAGCCTCAGGAGTCAGATGAGCTGGGCTGGAGTCCTTCCCTCAGCTCCAAGAGCTCTCACTCTGAGTCTTCTCCTTCTCTAAAGCAGGAAGTTTTTAAACTTTTTAAAGGCAAGTTGTGCATCAGAGAGAATGTCTACTGCCAGGAGACATCCCAGTTCACTTCCATGCAATGTACTAATTAATGCATTGACCCGTGGGTATGGGAGAAGATTTTCGCCATGGTCCCTGCACTGGTCAGTAGCATGGATGCAGGATGAGGTGAGGGTGATTCTGGCAGTGTTTGGGGAATAGGCCCCTCCAGGTACAGCTGCACTTTGCTCCAAGATGCTCTTCTGCATCCATTTCCATGCTCAGCACCTCAATCTCTCCTGTCTTCCATCCAGGCTTTCAGTATCCTTCCACTGTCAGGTGTGCTGCAGCCAGGACAGAGCCAGCAGGTCTCCTCCACCTTCTCTGGCCACCTCAGCAGCACCTCCAATGTCAGGGAGCTGTGCCCCGTGGAGGGAGGCCCCACCTCCAAGGTGCTGGTGAGCGGGGAGGCCTCACGTGTCAGCTCCTCCCTGAGCCCCTGGGAGATCAACTGTGGCTCTCAGGCCCCTCTCAGAGAAAGGTGAGTGAGCCTTCCATGGGTTACTGCTCTGCCAGGGGTTCTTGTCCCTGCAGGGCTGCCCTGCTCCAAGGACTCTGAGCTCAGAGGTGCTGCTGAGCAAAGGCTAGAAGCAGCCCAGGGATGGCCACTCTGAGCTCCCTGGCTCCCAAGAGAGGAAGGACCTTCTTCTGTTGACACAGAACATCTTCTTCTCTATTGGAGTGCTGAGCCCTCCTGGCTTAGCTGCTGCCTGCAGGGAGCTGGGCTCTGGGCTGGCCTTGGCACTGCCTCTAGAGGTGTCTTGAAGTCCATGGTGTTGAGTGGCATCTTCTTCATCATCTCCCTTCTTCACCAAAGCAGTGGGATTGTGGTATGGGCAGGCGTGGGGCACAGACCAAACCTTGCTTTGGGTCCTGCTCCTGCCCCAGATGAAGTCCTTGCAGTGCTGATCTGCCAGGGTTCTCCTTGTGCTGGGACAGCACCCAGAAAAGCTCATGTCCTTTGGGCTCCCCTTCAGCTGCAGCAGTAGGCAAGCCCAGGAGAAGCTCAGCTGCAGCAGGGCTGCCCAGCTCAGGACACACAGGCAAAGTGTGGAGCTGGGAGAGGAGGCTGCTCAAAGCAAGCCTGTGCATCAGGACTTGTCCAGGTCAGGCTGGAGTTGGTTTCACAGGGAGGAGAGGGACAAGGCTGCTTCAAATGGTTTCCATGGCAGCCAGCCCTGGTTTGCTTGGTCCCAGCTGGGCTCCAGCAGGAAATCTGGCTGCCAAGAGCCTGTCTGGCAGGAGAGGAGTTCCTGCAGCCTTTGCTTTCTGACTGACAGGATTGTTCTCATTAAGGAGCAGGCTGTGAATTGTTAAACCCGAAGATGACAGACAGAGACTCTCTAACTAATTAAAGTTAGACAGTGGTGTGTTTATTAACACCGGAGGGCAGCACCAGAGCCGTCCCTAACAGGCATGACCGCGCTGCCCAAGGTTCTGTGCCCTCTATTTCCCAAGATCTTACATACAATACATCTGCACAGCCCCAGCACCTCCCATCCCTGCTCTGCATTCAAATGAGGTCATTGGTCCTTCACACTTGTGCAATTCTTCCCTTGAATTGGGTCAGTGGTCTTGAATTGGGTCCCTGGTCTTAAGGGATGAAGTCAGGAATGTCTTCATCAGGTCTCTGTGACCCTCTGGCAGGATCCAAGGTCCCCTGCTCAGTGATTGATTGACATCAAGCCCAGGTGCTAACCATTGTTCTCCAGGTTTCAATTTGTTCTTATAACAGTTCACTTCCTCCACTTCCTTCTAGAAAGAAGCTCCTAATGGCAAACAACAGAACAATCAGCTCCAGCTTCAGCATCTCATAATCATTAACCTATGGTCTGCCTATCTACCTTACATCCTGATCCATGTGAATTGCTTCTAACCCTCAGCTGAAATCTTAACTCTTTAAAATCATGCTTCAGCCATGCCCAGGGAGAAGGGGGCTGATTGAGCTGAGTAAGAATTGTAGGAGAGATGAGCAGATGTTGGCAATCTGTGCTCTGCTCTCACCTGGGAAGCCAAGAGACAAAGGGCATTTTCAGCATCAGCACAGAGAGCTGGTGGATCAGCCTTTGGCACTGGGCTGGAGGGCTCTGGCTGTGCCTTGAGAGGGAGCTTGCACAGCCAAGAGCTTATGATGGCAAAGCTCAGGTTTGGCTGGTCCTGGAGGTCCCCTTCCAGCAATGCCCTCACTTGGGATGTTCTCCTCTGTGGGCTGAGAAGAATTCACAGAAATGGCCTCAGGGTCAAGGAATGAAGTGCAGGGCCAGCCAGGACTGGTGAGCCCAAGCTTCTGGTGGGGACTCTCAGCCATGTTTTCTGTTTTGTCTGCAGAAGGGAGCTGAAGCAGCCAGCTCAAAAGGAGGAGGCAAAAGCCTCAGAGGAGGAAGAGAGGCGAAAGGAGGAAGATAGGTGGAAGAAGGAAAAGAAGGGAGTAGTCTCTGTGGGGAAGAAACTTTCAAAACCAGAGAAGGGGAAATGCAAAGCACCAGAGAAGAACAAAACAAAAATCCCAAAAAAGGAAACCAGATATCCTGAGAAGGAAAAGAAAGCCACAGAGAAGAAGAACACCAAGGCCCCAAAGAATGATACCAAAGCATCAGAGAGGAAGGAAACCAAAATCCCAGGGAAGGAAAAGGAAGCCACAGCGAAGAAAGAAACAAAAGCACCAGAAAAGAAGGAAACCAAAACCCCAAAGAAGGGGGAAGCAAAAGCCCAAAAGAAGGGGGGAAGCTGAAATCCCAGAAGACCCACCTGGAGAAGACCTGGGATGGAGAAGAACTCTTAATTTTTTATTCACACAGCTCATTTTAGTCAGTTTGATAGACCTCATGTGTAACTTTAGTTAGTTAAGAAATTTCTTAGTACTTACTCTTTTATTGGTTAATGAAATAGATTTTAGTTGTGCATCAAATCTCTCTGTTGTATTGTTTACCTGTTCTCTTCACTGATTCTCATGGGACAAATCCCTTGTTGTTGCAGGTGCATTTGTTTCTCACCCTCAGAACAGATTGTTCACAAAGTCTCACTCTCAAAATAGCTTCACATGGGAACTTGTAACTGCTCAGCTGCACTCAGAGGAGATGACAGGCCAGCTATTAATAGAGCAGAGCAAGGCCTGATTTCATAAGGCCTTTCTTTTATCATTGTTCTACCTGTCTATGGCATCTCCCCCTTTTTGTTAATTTAAAAAAGGCTCCTATGTTCTGATGTTGAAACTGCTCACTCTTGTGAGGGTATTATCTCATCAAGGTTCTCACTGGCTATCTCTAAGATATGGGATAAGATAGATAAAAGAGCAATTACAATCAACAAAACTTACCAGATTCCATCAAGTCATTGACGCAGGGTTTTGCAGCATGAGAAAACAAAGGAATAATGTCCAATGTCTCTTGGGGAAATGGAAAGAAATGACCTTTGTTTCCAATTAGTTTAGAAGTGTGAGAAAGTCTGTTAGCTGGAAATGTTGATCTTTGGCATCCCTGAATTCCTCCTGGGAGCTTGAACAGGGAATAACTGAGGAAGGGCAGTAGGAGCACTGTACCATGAGGATGCCCTGAGGCTTTTGTTGGCAAATGGCCTCTGTCAGTTTCCAGACACAGCCATGTCTTGGCAGTCCTCCTCCTGCTCCTGCTCTGGCCACAGAGGCTGCAAGGTCATGAGGTTATTTCTCTTTCCACTGGGCCTCATTTTTTCAGAGCTGATCAGTGTCTGATGGAATGAACAGGTGACTGCTTTGAGCTGCTGATGATAAAAGACAGGCACATCTTCTCCTGAAGGTAAAGAATCAATTGGGCTTCACTGTGGTACACTCAGTTGGGATTTAGAGGTGATGATCTTTTTTCCAAATTTCTCATGTAAATATTGCATCATTCAGAATGATTAGTCATCCAAATTTCTCATGTCCATATTGTATTATTGAACATTCTTAAGGCATTCATTCCTCTTTTTTGTTTTTTAAGAATGAGATGCATGTCTTTTGTTATGAGTATGAAGCAACATCATAGTAAAATTCAACGCAGTGGACAAGAAACTTACAGCAATTAGGAATAGTTTGGATACAACAATCAGGTATATTTCAAATAGCAGACAAAACTAACAACATAGGTGAAATTAGGTAAATAGCAATCTCTGAAATAATGTACCATCATCCCAGAGTCTGCACACAGCTGAGAAACTTCCATTCAGGGGGAACTTGGATAATTATTTCCAGATAATAATTCCCAAGCTCCCTTTAAAAATAGTCCAACTGTCATGTCTAGAGGGTCAGATTGCCCAGTCAGAGCAAATCAAATCTAGTTTTGATGCAGAAAACATCTGGGTCTGTTGGCAAATTCCCGTCCAGGCAGAGCTGAGGCCTGGCCAACACCCAGGCTCTAAGTGGGAGAGAATTCCCTAAATGGAATTTAAAACAAGGCTCTTGAGAACGGCACTTAGGAGTGAAGGTCTGGGGGTGACAGACTAATGAACCACCCAACAGCTGTCTCCTCCAAAATTCCCTCAGCACAGAGATGCTTTAAACCCAGCAAACTGTTGGAGTGGTTCTGTAATAATAATTGGGACTGCAGCTGATTCCTTGAGGAGATGGCACAACACCATCAGTTTAGAGGAGGCTTCCCCCAGAGCTGAGATATCATTTCTTGGAACTGTGAAAAATCCCTAAAAATGATGAGACAGCACTGGGTCACAGCATGGAGGATTTTGGTGGGATTTTGGGCAGATGGTTTGGTGTGTATCCAGAGTGACTTTGGGCAGATTTGGGGCCTGCTTGGGGCAGATTTGGGGCAGATCTGTTGCTGATGTTGGGGTTTTTCTCCCATTTGTCCAGCTGTGGGCAAAGCCCTGAAGCACATCCTGTTCCTGCCCCAGCTCCTGAGGAGCCCCAGGAGCTGATGCTCTCCATGCTCTACCCCCAGGGAGATCTGGGGCAATCCCGGCATCCCGGGGATTCCGGGGATTCCGGGCGGCCTTTGGGCATTGGGGAATTGTGGGGCTTGGGGGGTGAGAGGGGTGAGGGGGGCCTGGGGCTGGATTGCTTGGGGAAAGTATCGGGATTTTGGGGGGAATGTCTGGAGTTTTGAGGGTGAATTTCTGGATTTTCTGGATTTTTGGTGGGAAATTTCTTGATTGGGGGGGGTGTATTTTAGGATTTTCTAAAGGGGAATTTCTGAATTGGGGTGGAGACTTCTGGATTTTTTGGGGCGGTTCTGGTTTTATTTGAGGGGGAATTTCAGGATTTTTGGAGGAATCTGGATTTGGGGTGGGTGGGGATTTCTGGATTTTTGGGAATGTTTCTGTAGTTTTGGGGAATGTTTCTGGATGGGGAACCAGGTTGGTTTTGGAATTTTTGAGGAGGAATATTTCTGGATTTTCTGGGGAAAGTTCCTCATTTTTTGGGAATGTTCCAGGATTTTTTGGAGGAACATTTCTGGATTTTTTTGGAGAACATTTCTTCATTTGGGGGGGAACATTTCTGGATTTTTTGGGGGAAACATTCCCGGGTGTTTTGGGGAACATTCCCATGTGTCTGGGGGAACGTTCCCAGGTGTCTAGGGAATGTTCCCGGGTGTCTGGGGATCGTTCCCGGGTGTCTGGGGCTCTCCTGGCCCCGTTCCCATCCCAGGTTCCCGGGGTTCCAGGAGCTGCCCTGGTGCCGAGCGCCGCGACATCGCCTGGGTGCGGTTGGACACCGAGGTGCAGGCGGGCGCTGCCTGCGAGGCCCTGCAGGGCTCCAGGATCACCCAGAGCAGTACCAGGAAGATCTCCTTCACCAAAAAGGGACCTACAACACCCCAAACCCCTCCAAAACACCCTCAACACCCCCCAAAAATGGGCGTGAAATACCCCAAAATAAAAAAAACCCACCTCAAACCGTAAATACCCAAAACTGCCCCAAAACACCCCAAACCCTTCCAAACCTCCCCAAAATCACATAGAAACACCCTGAAGTCCCTCCAAACATCCCCAAGATCATTCAAAACTGCTCCTGAATACCCTAAATCACCTCCAATGCCTTCAAGCTGCCAAAAATCCTATAGAAACACCCCAAAATCCCGTAGAAACATCCCAGAAAAATCCTAGAAAACCTGCCAGAAAACAGCCCTGACCCTACCCCAAACCCCCATGTACCCCCACTCTCCCAGGTAAGCTCAACTCAACCCAAATCCTTGGGGTTTTTTTATCCCAAATCCTCATTTTCCCCCAAATCCTCCTTTTTTCATCCCCAAAATCTTCTTTCACCCTAAATATTTTTATTTTACCCCAAATCCTTCTTTGTGTGCCCCAAATTTCCTTTCCCCACTCCAAATCCTTTGTGTAGACCAAATCCCTTTTCCCATCCCAAAATCTCCGTTTTCCACCCCAATTTCCCACCCCAAATCCTATTTTTCCACCCCAAATCCTTCTTTGTGCATCTCAAATCCTCTCCTTTCACCCCAAACCCTTTTTTCCTACTCCAGATCCGTTTTTCCCACCCCCAAATCTTCCTTCTTTCACCCCAAAATCTCCTTTATCCATCATGAATCCCTCTTTTTCCACCCCAAATCTCCTCACCCCAAGTCCTTCTCCTTTCACCCCAAATCCCCACCCCAAATCCCCTTTCCCAGCCCCCAGGGGTTTTGGGGTTCCTGAGGGGTTTTTGGGGTTTTTCCCACCATTGTACCCAGGGTCTCTCTGCAGACATTGCACCTGGAGCTGCCCCAAATAAACCCCAAATAAACCACAAATAAACCCCAAATAACCCAAACTTAACCCCAAATGAATGTGGGGTTTAGGGGACTTTGACACCTCAGGGTTTGGGATCTGGGGAGTTTAGACCCCAAAATTTGGGGACTGGGGGGTTTGACCCCAAACTTTGGGGATTGGGAGGTTTTGATCCTAAGATTTCGGGTTTGGGGAGGTTTGCCACCTCAGGGGTTGGGGATTTTTGACCCCAAACTTTGGGAGTTTGGGATGTTTGACACCCCAGTGTTTGGGATTTGGAGGTTTTTGTCCCCAGGATTTTGGGATCAGGGGGTTTGACCCCAAACTTTGGGATCAGGGCAGTTGGACACCATAGATGTTTCAAACCCCAGGATTTGGGGACAGGGGGTTTTGATGCCAAAGTCTGGGAAGTGGAAGGATTGACCCCAGGATTTTGGGGAATTTAACCCCAAAGTTGGGGGGATCAGGGGGATTTGACACCTCAGAGTTTGGGATCAGGGGGCCTTTGACCCCAAAGTTTTGGGATTGGGGAGGTTTTACCCCAGAGTTTGGGTATGAGAAGGGTTGGACGCCCCAGATATTTAAAACCCCAAGAGTTGGGATTGGGGGTTTTAACCCCATATTTTTGGGGTTGGGGATTTTTGACACCTCAGGATTTGGGATTTGGGGGTGTTTGACCCCAGACTTTGGGAACGGGGGGTGTTGGACACCCCAAATGTTTCAAACTCCAGGATTTGGGGTTGGGGGAAGTTGACTCCAGGATTTGGGGTGTTTGACCCCAGCGTTTGGCCCCCCACCCCAGGTTTGTGGTCTGGGTTGGGATCAGAGCTATTCCCTGGAAACAATGGCGGGATCGGGATTTGGAACAGGAACGCGGGTGGGAATGGGATCGGGAACGGGATTGCGAACAGGAATAGGAACAAGATTGGGATTGGGATTGGAAATGGCATCGGGAACAGGATCGGAATCAGAAATGGGATTGGGATTGGGAATGGCATCAGGAACAGGATTGGAATCAGGAATAGGATTGGGATTGGGAATGGGAACGGCATCGGTATCGGGAATCAGAACAGAAACGGGGAAGGACCCTGACCCAATCTCGGACCCGAATCACAGGGAGAGACCCTGCCCCAGTCCTGCAATGGACCCATCCCCACAATCCCGGACCCCTTCCCAGTCCCAGCCACTCCCCAGCTGCTGATTGGACCCTCCCTCAATCCCAGCCCGCCCCAGTCCGGACCGGAGCCATCCCCAGAGCCTCCCCCATTCCAGGTCCGGACCCTTCAATCCCTTTTTGGGGCGGCTCCTGCCGCTTCCCGCCCATTCCTGGGGGTTCCAAAGGGTCCCGGGGACCCTCCGCATTTTGGGGGTGTTGGGGTGGCCCCAGGGCCGCCCCGGGGGCCGAGGGGGGATCAAAAGCCCCAAACCCGAGGGGCTCCCGGGGGTGCCCGGATCCTCCCGTCCCCACCCCAAAACAGATCCTGGCCAATCAGAGCGTGTGATGCTGATGACGATCCAATTGCCAGGCAGAAACTTGGTGCTCTGGCCCCGCCCAGCAACCTTCAGCGAAACAGCGCCTGCCTCTGCTCTGACTCATCAGCTGGCGGGGAGAACCCAGTCCCTCCCACAGCGCTAGCCAATCAGAGACTGTGCAGGGCCATTTCCAGCCAATCAGAGTGCTTGTCGCTGATGACTCATAAGTGTCCAGGAGCAGAATTTGGGGAGGGGGGAGGTGACCCTGGGGATGGGGCATGCGGGGGCAGCTGGGGCCGTACTGGTGGCCCTGGGGGTGCTGGGAGACCCCCTGGCTGTGGGGGGAGTGGGGGGCGCGGTGAGAAGGGGGCAGGGGCCCCAAATTCAACCAAAGGGGGGTCGGGACCCCAAAGGGAGCAGGAGGGACCGGGAACCCTCAAAACCAAGCACGGGGGAGGGGATTGGGGATTGGGGGAACGATGGGGAAGGGGCAGGAGAGCAGGAAGGAGGGGGATATACTAAACACAAAGCCAAACACCACTTTAATTTCTCATACATTTTATCTAAACAATTGAACTTTAATATCATCCTTAAGTACTCTAAAAATATTAAAATTATTTTAATTTAACTGTGCGTGAGTGGTCTTATTTGGATATTGGTTTTCGGATTGTTTGGGGTAGATTATTCAAAAAATGGGAGTTTTAAGGAATTCATTCAGATGAGAAAGCAGCACTCTGCAAACAGAACTGACTGAAAATGAACAGGACAGAAATCAGTAACTCTCAAAGTTTTATGTGCTATCAAATACATCCCACCCAGCCAGCCCCACACAATCCCCATCCCACCGCTCCAAATTGGGATCCCACTTCTCCCAATCCCCTCCCAACCCCATCTCACCCTGGCAGCTGTGGAATGGAGTGAGTCTGGCCTGGGATTGAGTATTTTTGAGGAGGGAACAAGCAATTTGAGCTGCTATGGCACCTTGATGGGCTAAAATTCAGTTCTTTACAGTGGGATTTGAGTGGTTTTGAGGTGACAGATCCATTCCTTTTGGCTTTTGGAGTGCAAAGAGATGGAGTGGACGGCCCAAAATCCTCCCAGAACCCACAAATCCTCCAGAATTGCTGCAGCTGAGTTCATGGTGTCCAGGGAGGCGGCAGCTGCCGGTGCCGGGGACAAACGAGATGGTGCTTGGTGTCAGAAAGCTCCAGAACCTATTTCTGACCCCCGAAAGACAGGGCAAAGGCAGGGCCGTGGGGTTTTTATAGGGTATCCCAGGGGTGGAGTTTGGGTGTGGGTCAGGGCAGGAGATCTTAGCAACGCAAGAAGGGTGAGATCAAATTCCTGCCTATTAGCAACAGGGGCACTCCACACAGAATGTGTTCCCAAATCCTAAATTCCCTCTAAAACACCGGTGAAATGATGGGACGTTAGACATTTTGGATCAAATTCCTTAATTTAACCCTGTTTTGGCAGATTTTAAGGGATGAAGATGAGGCACAAGAAAATTAAGGCCAAACCAAAAGGAGAAGCAGCCAGGTGTGTTCCCAACATGGATCACAGGGAATGTGGGGCACCAGGGCTGTGGCCAACGTGGGGCCTCCAGTGGGGGATGGAGCTGGAGAAGGCACGAAGCTCTTCCTGCACTCGGGGCACTCGCAGGGCTTCCCTCACTGGTGCCTCGGTTGGTGTCGGGTCAAGTTAGAGCTGCTGGAGAAGCTCTTCCCACACTCGTCACACTGGTAGGGCCTCTCCCCAGTGTGGATGCGCCGGTGGGTGACGAGGGTGGAGTTGTGCTTGAATCCCTTCCCACAGTCGGGGCAGCAGAAGGGCCTCTCCTCTGTGTGAATCTGATAGTGCCTGAGGAGATCTGTGCTGGTCTTAAACCCCTTCCCGCATTTATCACACTCGTAGGGCCTCTCCCCAGTGTGGATCTTTTGGTGCTTGATCAGGGTAGAGCTCTGGCTGAAGCTCTTCCCACATTCCTCACACTTATAGGGCCGTTCCCCAGAGTGGATCCTTTGGTGCTGGGTCAGGGTGGAGCTGAGGCTGAAGCTCTTCCCACACTCCCCACACTTGTGGGGCCTCTCCCCAGTGTGAATGCGCCGGTGCATGACAAGATTGCAGTTCTTCCTGAAGCCCTGCCCGCAGTCGGGGCAGAGGAAGGGCCTCTCCTCTATGTGCGTGCGCAGGTGCTGCAGGAGATGGGAGCTGTTCTGAAACCTCTTCCTGCACTGATCACACTCATAGGGCCGTTCCCCAGTGTGGGTGCTCTGGTGCACGATCAGCTGGGAGCTCCACCTGAAGCTCTTCCCACACTCCCCACACTTGTGGGGCCTCTCCCCAGTGTGAATGCGCCGGTGCCTGACAAGATTGCAGTTCTTCCTGAAGCCCTGCCCGCAGTCGGGGCAGAGGAAGGGCCTCTCCTCTGTGTGCGTGTGCAGGTGCTGCAGGAGATGGGAGCTGTTCTGAAACCTCTTCCTGCACTGATCACACTCATAGGGCCGTTCCCCAGTGTGGGTGCTCTGGTGCACGATCAGCTGGGAGCTCCACCTGAAGCTCTTCCCACACTCCACGCACTTGTGGGGCTTCTCCCTATCACGAAGCTGCTCATGGATCACCAGCTCCGAGCCCTGGTTCGATCTCCGGCCGCCTTCCCGGCCCAGGCTGGGTCTTTCCCCCTCAGATCCCCGTGATCTGCGTTTGCAGCCCCTCCTCGTGTGGGATCTCCGAGGCTTTTCCTCCCCGTTGGGTTCCTGTGCCATGGAGCTGCTCAAAATGGCCTCTTCCACCAGGTTCTGCTGTGGGGATTTGTCCTCCCTGCTCTCCATGCTCAGCTCCTGCTCTGGAGGAGGAAGGACAAGGAGAGGATGGGATTTGCTTCTGTGCCACAGGCAAGGGGAAGGAGATCCCCCAGGGCTGTCCTGCAGCCAGGGGCCATGCTGGGCTGGGAGATGGAGCAGCACAGGGGGGAACGGGGCACTGACTTCCTCCTCACCTGTCTCAGTCTTCCGGGGCATCTTCCTCTTCCTCACAGCCTCCCAGGGGTTGGGAATGGGAAAACCTGGTTTGGAGAAAACAAGGGATGAGCATGCTGACTTTGAAGGTCTCTCTGCCCGACTCCATCTCTACAAGTCACCGACCATCTGGGCTCCAGAAAAACCTCCCAAACACCAAGATTCCGCCCTGAAAAAGCCTCCCAGGAGTTCCCCATCCCTGGTCCCTCCCCTCTGTTGTTTGGGGGGTTTCCCTCTGTCCCAGCTGCTTGGGGTCACCCTTGGATTAGGAGTCCCCCTTCTCTTCGGTGCCTGCGTTCTCCAGGCTGCTGGCAGTCCCAGCAATCCCAAAGGTTCCCCCTCTTCGCTCTCCCCATTTTGGGATGCCAGGGCTGTTTGGGCTCCCGGGGTCCCTTCTCCCCTCATTCTCTGCCCTGAGCTGCAGGGGCTTGTGTTGGTTTGGAAAGACAGGTGCCTGCTAAAGGAGACAAGAGCCTCCCCTGAAATGGAGAATGCAAACCCTCCCCACCCCTCCGAATTGCTATGAATTTTAAATAAGGGGCTCTCAGGCAAAAAATATGGGAGCAGAAAATAACAGTTCTTTAGTAGGGGAGGAAAAAAAATAAAAGGATAAAATAAAATGATAAAATACACTAGAACAACACTGTCAGAGTCAGAACTCTACCTGATACCCTGCTGGTCAGGGTGTTGGTAGCAGTCCAGTTGGAAAAGGGGCTGCAGTCCTCCTGGAGTGTCAGGTGTAGTTCTGTTGGAGCAGGGAGTCCTGTAGGAAAGGGGTGTCTTCTTCCTCCGCAGATCCGTGGAAGTAGAAGCAGCTGCTGATCCTCTGGGGAGTCCAGTGGAGAAAGCACTGGCTGGCGTGTCAGAATCTTCCAGGTTATATCTGCATGGCACTCCTTGGCTCCTCCCTCTGGGTGGAGCATCTCACAATGGGATGGTATAGTTCTTATCAGTCATGTGGTGACATTCAGTAACCTCTTATCAGCAGATGTTCCCTGCTGAGGGACCTTGATCATGATCACTCAGGAAGAGAGATAAAGAGAATTACTCACTTGACACCAGACAACTGCCATACAGATGGCAATAGAATACATCTTGCCTTGCAATCTGGAACAGACACTGAGAGGTCTCATGGAAGCAAGGAGCCATTGTGACGCTGTGAGTTCCCATGGAAGCAAGGGACTATTTTAAAACATCCAGGCCTTGTGGAACCAAGGGACCCTTATGATCCAGGGGAACACAATCAAACCAAGGGGCTATTTTGAAACTCTGACCTCATGGAACAAATGGGCCCTTGTGGCATTGTGCTGTCCCATGGAAACAAGGAAACCGTTTTGATACTGCAAGGTCTCATGGAAGCAAGGGGCCATTGTGCTACTGTGGAGCCAAGGAGACCATTGTTACATCACTGGGCCTCATGGAAACAAAGATCTGTTGTGATCCTGCAGGGACTCATGGAACCAAGGGGATATTGTGATGCTGCAGGGTCCCAAGGATCCAAGAACATGGAACAAGTCTGGCGGCTGGGCCTCCTGGGAGCTGCCTGACTGGTCCAGCTGACCTTGGCATGTTGAGGGTCACTTCTCATCACCCCTTGAAACCCTGGAGTCCTGTGCATTCCTTCCTGTGGGAAAGAACTGTCTTCCTCCTCCAGGGGTTCATGGCAGAAATTGGGATTCCTCCTCCAAATTTGATTATATCCAAGGATTATTCCCATATGAAACCTGCCAGGACAGACAGCTCTGGCTGGCCTTGGCCTCTTGGGGGCCACCTCTCATCTGCCCTCAAAACAGTGTGGGCTGTGCTTTTCTTCCCATGGAAAAAAATCATGTTTCAAGTCCAGGCATCCATGGCCAAAATTGAGAATCAGCCTCCAAAACTCCTTATATCCAAGGACACCTATCAGACAAAAGCTGCCAGGATTGTCCAGGTTCCCTTGGATTCTTCAGGGCCAGCTCTCATCTGCCTTCAAAACACTGGGGTTCTGCACTTTCCTTCCTATTGAAAAGAACTGTCCTTCCTGTCCAGATGCCCATAGACAAAAGTGGGGTTTGGCCTCCTAAGTTCTGTCTATCCAAGGATTCTTCCCTGACAACAGGTCTGGCTGGCCTTGACCTCCTTGGGGCTGCCTCTAATCAGCCTTTGAAACACTGGGGCTCTGCCCTTTTCTTCCTATGGAGAACTGTCATTCCAATCCAGGAACCCATGGCTGAAATGGAATTCCACCCCCAAAACGCCCCATATATCCAAAGGTTGCTTTCAGACAAAAGCTGCAAGGTCAGACAGATGTGGCTTGCCTTGGCCTCCTGGTGACTGCCTCTCATCTGCCTTTAAACCCTGGGGTTCTGTGGTTTCCTTCCTGTAGAAAAGAACTGTCCGCCTTGTCCAGGTGCTTTGAGCACACTTTGAAGGACTGAGTCTGATGCAAAGAGCACCAAAGCCCCAGAGGTCAATAAAGTCCTTATGCTGTGTCTGTGCTGCTGAGCTGGGCTGGGCTCCTGGCACAGAGGCAGCTCCTGGCAAGGGCAGCGCTGCAGAGAGACAGCTCTGGCCAGGAGCAGCTCCTGTGCACAGCCCAGCAGGGCTGGGGCACTGCCAGGGCACCTCAGGGACACCAGCAGGGCACAGACAGAGCTCACAGGGGCTCAGCACTGGCAGGGGCTGTGGGATGTCCCAGAGGGGGCTGTGTCACAGCAGCACCTGTGTGGTTGTGTCATGGAGGCACAGAGCAGCTGTGATGTCAGCAAGGGGCTGTGTGACAGCACAGAGTGGGCTATGTGAAGTCACAGATTGGGCTGTGACATCACAGAGTTTGTTGTGTGAGGTCATTGAGCAGCTGCACCATTATTGAGGGGACTATGTGATATCCCAGAGGAGGCTGTGACATCATGGTATGGTAGTATGACATCATAGAGCCAGCTGTGAGGTCAAAGTGTGTGCTATGACATTACAGAATGGCAGTATGACATCACAGAGAGTTTTGTGACATCACTGAGGGGGTTGTGACATCACAGATCTGGCTGTGACATCATTGAATAGGGTGTGAGGCCATAGAGCAGATCCTGCCATCGTAGAGGGTGTCTCTGTGACATCAGAGAGTGGGTTGTGACATCACTGAGTGGCTGTGTAACACCAAGGAGCAGGCTGTGACATCAAAGAAAAGGCAGTGGCATCAGAGGGTGACTTTGGGACATCACAGAGACTTCTGTGACATCACAGTGCAGCTTCATGACATTCCAGGGTGACATCTTAGAGTTGTCTCTGTGACATAATGAGGGTGCTGTGTGACGTCCTGGAGTGGGCTGTGAAATCACAGGAGGGCTGTGTTACATCATAGGGGGTGGTGTGACATCACAAAAAAGCTGTGTGGCATCATAAGGGGCTGTGACATCACAAAGATGGCTGTGTGACATCACAGGGGCATTTGTGACATCACAGGTGGCAGAATGACATTACAGGAGGTTTTGTGACATCACAGATTGGGCTGTGACATCACAGAGGCTTTGTGGCATCATAGGGGGCTGTGTAACATCACAGGAAGACTGTGTGAGGTCACTGGGGAGGTCACTCTGCCCTGTCCCCCCTCACAGTTCCCCCCAGAGCAGTCCAACCCTGCTTGTGCACAGCAGGGTCCCCTGTCTCCCCGGGTCCCCCCGCCCCCGGCACTGCAGCCTCCCCCAGAGGATGTTCCACGATATCGACCCCAGAGCCTGACACGGGGACGGGGGGCCGGGGCCCTGGGGGTGAGACAGGGGGACAGGGACCCCCCAGCAACGGCCCCCTGTCCCTCAGGGCCAGAGCCTTGGCCAGGGCTCCTTCACCCTGTTACGAACGAGGGCTTGAGAGCGCTGAAAAAATCCTTGGCAAGGGATAAGCAAAAAACAGATTTAATATTAAGGGACAGCAGCACAAAGTTCCTTGGCAAGAGTCACTCTGCTCCTGACTGGATACTTCAGGCACACCAGGGAAACAAAGCAACAACAAAACCAAACAAAATCCAGGCAATCAAAAAGAAAAGAACAGAGAACTGGGTCTTTCCTTCCTTTTGAAAGGAGCTGTCCTTGTCCAGGTGCCCAAGAAATTTGTGTTCCACCTCCAACATTCTCTATTTTGACAGACTTTAAAATGTCTCATTGAGAGAATTTTTGGGGGGATGGGAATCAGGGCTTGTCCATCCTGCTTGGCACAGTCCAGGCAGGGCTTTCCCAGCCTCATTCCACCCTCCATTTCCCAGCTGGAGCTGCTGGTGCCTCTGAGTTGTGCTGCCCCAGCCCCAGGAATGCTCTCCTTGTCTGCCCATTCCCCCACGGGCTCTGGGCAGGGATGGCCTCAGTGGGGGCTGCTGACAACCTCAGCAACTTGGAGGCTGCTGCTGAATTTCCCTGCTCCAGAGGCTTGTTCAGCCTTCAGCTCTTCAGTGCAGGAATTCAGTGTCCCAGGGCTCATTAACATTCAGAACACCTTAACAAGCCAAACCTCTGGGAATAATTTATTTAAGTTTCCAAATAATTTATGGTTAATTAGATTTCAGAAGTGTATTCAAACTAAATATATTATATTTAAAAAGATAGTGTGAAAAGATATTTTATGTCCTGTTTAGATTTTTTTTACTCCTAATTCATTGATATGTGCAATCTCTAGTTGACACTGAGTCCAAGGACCTCCTCATGCAGTCTGAATAGATATGAAAATCTATCTAAGACCCTTTATTGCTGACAATCAATCAGATTCTGTCCACACCCTACCATTTCCCCCACCCAAGCCCTGGCACTCAGAGCAGCTTTGTGCAAATCTGAGCTGCCTCCAGCCCAGGCTGCACCTGCAAGTTTCAGCTCCTTGGCACCAGCTCCCACCTGCTTTCCTTGCAGAAGGAGCTGCCTGAGACACAGAGGGATGTTCATTTCTTGTCAGCCAACAAAGCCAAGGGAAGGCACAGCTCCATCAAATGCAAAAGTCATTCTTCTCCTTGGCTCTTCCATGCTCCTGATCTCCACAACCTGTCCTGTTTTCTTCATCCCTCCTTTGCCAAGGACTTTGTGGGACACAGGAGCTCTGCTCTGGCTATGAAGGGAGGTCCAAGTGCAGCCACTGGAATGGGAACCGCAACTCCTCAGGTTTGTGTCCTTTGAGGGACCAGAAAGTGGGGAGACTCAGAGGAACAGAAAGGTTTCTGTCATGGCCAACCTCCAGGAAATTCCTGTCCATGGTGGGAAAATATTGCCATTTTTTAAAAGTAGTCATATTATCCAGATAATAAATATTTGCTCGTATAATATGAAACTAACAGGTGTTAAAACCTGTGCCCCTTACCAGGCAGGCATCAGTGAACAGGCAGTGCCGCTTGTGCCCTGAGGTGCCCAGCTGGGATTGGATCTCTCAGAGAGCACCTGAGGGAGAGCAGAGCACCTTACATGCTGCAGGTCCATGACAGCCCCGCAGGGCTCCTGTCCCATCAACATCTGCTCTGCTCCAGCCTGGAACAGGGCCCAGCATGGTGCTGGGATCCTCAGAGAACTGAGGTGTGTGCTGGAATTCAATGCCCTCCCCATCCCGCAGCAGCCCTGCATCTCCCTGCTCCAGCCTTGGTCTCCAGCACAGCCATGGAGCCTTTTTGGACTCTGGACTGTTCCTGCAGCCCCCAAGGGCAGCTGAGCTCTGCCTTTGGCACACTCAGCCCTGCCCAGCATAGGCCATGCTCAGCAATTCCCTGTCTGTGCCTGGCCTTGCTGTCAGCCCCAAAGGGCAGCGGCTGCGTGGCCCCTTTGTGGCCCTGTGCTGGCCCAGCCATGGTGGCACAGCCCCTGTGCAGGCCCAGCCCAGGCCAGGAGCATTGTGGCTGGGAAGGGCCCCTGTGCCATGGTGCCCACAGCAGCCTTGGGGCTCTGTGCCCCATGGCCTCCCTGCTGGGCAGCCTCTGCCAGCCCCTATAGAGCCCGTGGCACCTGTGGGCCTGCACAGACAGCCCTGCCCCGGGCTCTGCCGGCCTCTGGGCCAGCTGAGAGGCAGCCAGGGCTGGCCATGGCTGGGAACAGGCCCTGAGCCCCGCAGGAGGATGGAGCTGGGCCACGGCCAAACTCAGCCCAGGGCAAAGCTGGGCTCAGCAGTCAGGGCTGCCAAGGGCTGGGGAAAGAGGCTGGCACGGACAAATGTCCTGGGTCCCCTCCCTGCTCTGTCCATGTCCCCCCAGGGCACAGAGCAGCCTCCTCTCTGGGGCACTTGCCTGTTTTCAATGCCTTGCACAGGCGCTGGCCCTGCCCTACAAGGCCTGGCCTGAGTCCTGCCCCTGCACACTCAGCCAGGCTGAGATGGACACTGATGGTGTCTGGGCCAGGCTCTCTGAGCCCAGCCCAGCTCCCTGCAAGCTCTGCCAGCTGCCCTGAGCTCTGGGCAGCACCAAGGGCCTCTGGCCAGCCCAGCCCAGCCACCTCTGGCCTCACAGCTCTGCTCAGGCCAGGCTGCTCTGGGCACTGGCCCCACGGCCTCAGCCCCTGGCAAGGGCACAGCAGCAGCTGCAGCTGCCACAGCACTCAGCCCCACCATGGGGGAAGGGGCTTGGCCAAGGCACAAGGAGGCTCCCTGGGTGTCCTGCTCCCCTTTGGCTGAGGTGCTGAGAGCTCTGCAGCCCCTGCTGCCATCCCATCTGGCCAGGGCAGCACAAGAGCCCCGGCCTTGAGGCCCTCCAGAGCTGCTCCTGCTCCAGGCCCAGGGCCCATCCCAAAGCTGGGGCTGCCACAGAGCTGTGCCCATTTCTGTTCATTGCTGCTCTGATGGGGATGGATCCTCAGCCACTTGGATGATGCTGATGAATTTTAATCCTCCAGAGACCTCTTCTTTCTTGAGGTTTTCAGTTCAGGAATTCAGTGAGAAAAGCATAAAACATTTTTTCAAAGCACCTGAACAAGAAAAGGCCCATGGAATAATTTAAATTTTCAATTCTTCTGTGGTTTATTAGACAGACTTCAGAAGTGAATTCAAAGTGAATATATTTTATTGGAAACAATGCAAAGTGAACAGTTTTGTCCTGTTGTCTCTTCCTATTTATAGATTGGTATCAGCAATGACCTATTGATATTGACCCCCAGCACCTTCTGATGTAGTCTGAATAGATATGAAGATCAAGACCCTTCATGGCTGACAATCAGTAACATTTTGTCATCACTCCCTCCCCACCATTTCCCTCATCCAACCCCTGGCACTCCTATGGATCACGAACAGTGTGGCTGGCAGGAGGAGTGCAGCAATTTTTTCCCTGTGCTCAGCACTGGTTGGGCAGCACAGTGTTAGGTCACAGGATCTGGCAGCCCAGGGAGGTTGGTGAATCACTATCCCTGGAAGTGTTTAAGGAAAGACTGGATGTGGCACTCAGTGCCATGGCCTGGGTGACAAGGTGGTGTTGAGTCCCAGGTTGGACTTGATGCTCTCCAAGGTCTTTTGCAGCCTGGCTGATTCTCTGATGACTGGGACACTGCAGGGCCCTAGAGGAAAGCAAAGGGCCATTGTGACACTTCAGGGCCTGGTGGCACTAAGAGGACCATGGTGACACTGTGTACGACATGGCAGCACAGAGCCAAGGAGCCATTGTGACACTGTGGGGCAGAGTGAAAGCAAGGAGTCCATTGTGACCCTGGAGGGCCTTGGGGGACCCCGGCTCAGTTGTGACACTGCAGGGCCCAAGGATCCAAGGGACTTTGTGACACCAAGGGGTGCCAAGGAACCAAAGTGACACTGTGACACTGGAAGGCCTCATGGAATCATGGAGACCATTGGGACACTGGGGAGCATCATGGAACCGTGGTGACACCAAGTTAGCTGGGTGCAAGTTTGGATCTGCTGGAAGGTAGGAGGGCTCTGCACAGGGCCCTGGACAGGCTGGATACAGGACCCAAATCCAACAAGGTCAGGTTTAACAAGTCCAAGTGCCAGGTCCTGCACTTTGGCCACAACAACCCCTGCAGTGATACAGGCTGGGGAGAGAGTGGCTGGACAGCAGCCAGGCAGAAAGGGACCTGCAGGGACTGATGGACAGCAGGCTGGACATGAGGCAGCAGTGTACCCAGGTGGCCAAGAAGGCCAATGGCTCCTGGCCTGGATCAGGAATCGTGCGGCCAGCAGGAGCAGGGCAGTGATTCTTCCCCTGTACTGGGCATTGGTGAGGCAGCACCTGGAGTGCTGTTTGCAGTTTGGAGGCCCTCCAATTTAGGAAGGAAATGTAGGGGCTGGAGCATGTCCAGAGAAGAGCAACAAGGCTGGGGATGGGTCTGGAAGACAAGTCCTGTGAGGAGTGGCTGAGGGAGCTGGGGTTGTTTATCCTGGACAGGAGGAGGCTCACAGGAGACAAGGAAGTGTCAGGACACAGATTGAACTTGATGATCTCCAAGGACTTTTCCAGCCTTGCTGATTCTGAGGTTCTCTGAAGCCACCCTTGGAGCAGTTGCAGGATGAGCCCTGGGCCTCCTCTTCAGAAGCTCCAGCAGCCCAGGTCCCTCAGCTTCTCCTACCAGGCCCAAAGCCCATCCTGTCAGTCCTGCAGAGCCTCTGCAGCTCCTCCTCATTGCCCAGAACAGGGAGCCCCACAGGCAGACACAGCAGCCCAGATGTGTCCCCCTGGCCTGTGGTGCCTCTGGCAAGGGAGCAGCACCAGGCACTCCAGGAGCCTGCAGACAATTCCTTCAGCACTTGTAGGATGATCCTGCTCCCCAAGGGACGTTCCTATGGTGCCAAGTCAGGAACTGCAATGGGGAGTGGGGCCAGAGAGGAAAGGGCAAACAGGGATGGGCTGTTTGCAGGGGAGTGAACAGGGGTGGGCAAGAGGAAGAAATATTAAAGAGGGAAGTGTAAAGAAAGAAAAGGTGAAGCCAAGGAAATGCTCAGGGCTGTTTGGGGGTGGCTGCCAGGCAGGCCTGGCTCTGAGCAACAGCGTCTGCAGTGGGACAGGAAACTCCCAGCTCATGGGAACAAACTTTCTGGCTGACTGCAGAGGTCAGGACAAAGCTGAGTGGTTTTCCTGCTGTCCCCCAGCCCTTGCTGACCCCAGGGGCTGATGGCATTTCTGCTCCCTCAGGTTCATGTCCCCACAGCAACAGCATGGGGGTGCTCCTGCCTGCTCTGTGCAATGCAAACAGGGGCTCCTGAGCCAGGGCTGCCGTCTCTGTGCCTGCAAGGATGGGGCACCTGTGTGAGCTGGGGGAGAGGCCAGGGCTGCAGAGGGGGATGTTGTTGGCAGCTCCATGAGGACGCTCTGGGACACTGCCCTGGGCTGTCCAGCACACTGGGGGTGGATCAGCCCCTGCTCTGCTGCTCCTTCCCATCTCCCCAGGGCCCTTGCAGAGCCCCAGCCATGCTGTTTGCCCCCAGCCTGCCTACAGCCACCCTGGGGCTGCTCACGGGGGTTTTCTGTGCTCAGCATTGGCCTGGCTGTGCTCTCGAGAGAGCCTGGGCAAGGAGCCCAAGTGCTGCTGCTCCTGTGCACAGCTGTCAGGACTGCCAGCACTGATCTGCCCCCAGCTCTGTACACAGACATTGCTGCTGCAGCTCCAGAGAAGGCAACAAAAGGGCATCTCTGCAGAAAACTTTGCTGGGAGATCCTTTCGTTTGCTTAAAGCCACCAAGAGTGCAGCCCCTCATTGACACAGTCTGTGGTCACAGGGAAGGTGGGCGGGGAAAAATTAGAAATGGCAGAAACAATGGCTTTTTTTTAATGGACAATATGAAAAAAGTAAAACAAAGAAAAAAGACCTCCAAAATGAAACCAACAAGAAGTATCAAAGATTACTTTTATTACAAGTGATTTGCAGAAATTGGCCAGCAGTTTAATATTCCTGAAAGCATCCAGTCATCAATGTCCCCACTGCAGCCTTGAGCTCCTGGTTCCTCAGGCTGTAGATGAGGGGGTTCAGGACTGGAGGCACTATTGAGTACAGAAGTGACAGGGCCAGATCCAGGGATGGGAAGGAGATGGAGGGAGGCTTCAGATACGCAAACATTGCACTGCTGAGGAACAGGGAGAGCACTGCCAGATGGGGGAGGCAGGTGGAAAAGGCTTTGTGCCGTCCCTGTTCAGAGGAGATCCTCAGCACAGCCCTGAAGATCTGCACATAGGAGAAAACAATGAACACAAAACAGCCAACTGATAAACAGGCACTAACAGCAATGAGCCCAAATTCCCTGAGGTAGGATTTGGAGCAGGAGAGCTTGAGGATCTGTGGGATTTCACAGAAGAACTGGCCAAGGGCATTGCCATGGCACAGCGGCAGGGAAAATGTACTGGCTATGAGCAGCACAGCAGTGAGAAAGGCACTGGCCCAGGCAGCTGCTGCCATGTGGGCACAAGCTCTGCTGCCCAGGAGGGTCCCATAGTGCAGGGGTTTGCAAATGGACACGTAGCGGTCGTAGCACATGATGGTCAGGAGGAAATATTCTGCTGCAATGAAAAAGACCAAAAAAAATAGTTGGACTGCACATCCTGTGTAGGAGATGGTCCTGTTGTCCCAGAGGGAATTGTGCATGGCTTTGGGGACAGTGGTGCAGATGGAGCCCAGGTCAGTGAGGGCCAGGTTGAGCAGGAAGAAAAACATGGGCTTGTTCAGGTGGTGGCTGCAGGCTACAGTGCTGATGATGAGGCCGTTGCCCAGGAGGGCAGCCAGGGAGATGCCCAGCAAGAGGCAGAAGTGCAGGAGCTGCAGCTGCCGTGTGTCTGCCAATGCCAGCAGGAGGAAGTGGCTGATGGAGCTGCTGTTGGACATTTCTTCCCTCTGCCCATGGAGTCCTGGTCAAGGAGGACACAGTGACAAGTCAGGGCATACATTGCTGAGCAATGTCCAAGCCCTTTCTCCCAGCCCTGCCCCTGCTGCTCTCTGCCACCCCTTTTTCCTTTTCTCAGAGCCTTTCCTTCAGCCCTGTGCCTGGAGCTCTGCTGGAATCTGGCCCTGTTGCTGTGATGAGCAGGGGCCCTTCCCATGGACACTGAGGGATCAGCTCTGCTCTGCAGCACTGGGGTCATGGGAATGGGGCTTGGACGTCATCAGCCCAAACTGCTCCTGAGGCAGAGGAGCTCAGCAGCACCTCCTGTCCTAGGGCTCAGGACAGTGACAGCCAAAGGCAGTTTGAGATGGTTTCCTGGTGTGCCCAGGGAGATTAGAGAGAACTGTGCAAAGCAAGAACATTGGCTTTAACTCAGTGAAGGGTGAGGGGAGCTGCTCTGTTTCTCCATCTGTCCCCAGCTGCCCTTTCTGAGATCCAGTGAAGTCCCTGTGCTCCCCTGGAAATCAGCCTGACACAGCTGAGAGCAGAGGGACCCACATCAGAGCAAACTGGCTCAGCCTTTCTCAGTCTTGTCCCACTCTGGCCAAGGACACTCCTGTCCCCTAGTGTCCCCTGGAGGCAGCTCACAGCTTGGATGGCATCCCAAGGACACACGGAGTGTCCTGTCCCTGGCACTGCTTGAGGAGAGTGGGCTCATTGCCAGCCTCCCAGTCTGCCTTGCCCAGAGCTCCCCAGGAACAGGGAGCTGGGACACCCCATTGCAATGCTCAGCCTGCACAAGAAGAGCCCAAGGGCTGGGCCTGACCCTGCAGCTGGAACTGCCATTCCAGAGAGACCCTCAGCAATGCCAGGAGCACCTGGGCGACGCAAGGAGAGAGAGCCAGGCTTGAGGAAAAGCCTTTCACTGCCCAGCCCTGCCCAGCCCCTGCCCGGCAGCACCAGGGCATGACAGCAGCCCTCAGGCCCTGGTCAGCAGGGAATGAGCACATGGCCGGAGAGATGCCCTTCATCTCCGGTGCTGCTCTGCTGGCCCAGGAGGGACTGAGGACCCCGAGCCCCCGGGCTGAGGTCTGTGCTGGCTGGGAGGGGACACAAGAGCTGTGCTGCTCAGGGCAGGGTCTGCCCTGCAGGGCAGGGCTGGCAGGTGCCACATCTGCCCATCAGCAGGGCTTCCCTCAGCATTGCCTCCCTCCCTCCCTGCCCATGGCTCTGCTGCTGGAGCTGTGCCAGCCCGAGTTGCTCCTGTGCCCCCGGGCTCCTTCCCTGCCAGAGCTGCCAGAGCCCAGCCCAGCCCCTGGGCCAGCTCTGCCCTGCAGTTGCTCAGGGCTGCAGGGATTAAAGAGCAGCTCCCCCAGCCTGGGCCACCATGAAAAGGTGATGCTGCATGGATCTGGAGGCTGGGCAGGTAGAGGCACTTGCTGAGGTTCCCAGGAAAACTCGCTGTGATGGTTTGAGAGCCTCAGCCCCTCCTCTGCTCTGCACAGCTGAGTTTCCATTGACACCAAGCTGAGCCAGGGAAAAGTGGGAGCATGGATTCAGGAAAGCAGAGACCCAAGCAGGAAACCCTTGCACTGAAGGACCTCATGAAAATTCCCCTCAGGAATGATGTGGGCATGAGGTGGAGCTCTGAGCAGCCCTGGCCCACACAGCACCCTCTCTACAGCAGCAGGACTTGCCCTAGCAGGAGTCACCTTGCACCCACAGCTCCCTTGCACTTTCCATGGGGAGCTGCCAGGCAGGCTGAGAGCTGCCCCTGGCAGGTGGCACATGCCCTGGGCTGGCCAAGAGCCCTGAGGGCTGCAGGACCTGCTCTGCAGGACAGCTCTGGGCAGCCCTGGCTGCAGCCCTAGCTTCACCCCCTGCAGCCGTCCCTATCAGGAGCCGTCCTGCCCTGTCCCCTCTGACGCTGCTCAGGGCAGCCCCACTCTGGAGCACATCCTCCCCCAAAGCAGAAACGGCAGCAGAGCCATCCTTACAGTCACATCAGTCCTGTCCTGGGTCAGCTTTAGGACATCCCTGCAGCCAGAGACTGACTGTGTCAGAAGTGGTGAAGATTTCTCCATGAAGGAGTTCAGAATTGTCCTTCCAGCTGCTTTAAGCCTCTGTCTGCTTCACTGCTCCCAGGTACCTGCAGGCAGTGCCCCAGCCCTGCTGGGCTGGGAGAAAAGCTGCACATCAAGAGAAATGTGCTTTTGAAGCTCTTCTTGGTTACCAGGAACTGCCTCTGTGCCAGGAGCCCAGCCCAGCTCAGCAGCACAGACACAGCACAAGGACTTTAATGAGCCTCTGGGGCTATGTGCTTAGACCCTGAACATCAGTCCCTGAGAGGGAGCTGAAGAAACCTCTCCAGAAATCCAAGTCAGAATCACACTCCAAAGTTTCTTGGACTTTTAATGGGTCCCACTGAGGGACACGACTGAGAAAGTGTCCCCAGGCGCCAGGCAGAGCAGAGAACTGGAGGCACTGATGACAGGTGGGGACAAAGAGAAGCCAAAGTCTTGGTGCCCTGGGCCACAGCAGGGTCTGTGCCACCAAGGGCTGTGAGGAGACACCTTGTCCTGAGGAACTGGGGCCTCCTGGCACAGCCCCAGCCAGGCTGGGCACTGTCAGCCCCTTGTCCTGCTCTCTGCAACTCCCCTAGCCCACATGCCAGTGGCCTTAAGGATCTGCTGGAAGGAGTCCCTGGGGAGCCTTGCTCAGGAATGGCCCTGGGGGCTCCTTAATGCTCCCAGGGACTGCAGGTTTTTCAAAGGACTTTGGGTTTGGCTTTTCAGCTTGGAGTCTCTGAGAGGTTTGGGCAATCATGGCCTCCAATTATCTGCTGTAATTAGTCCCTGGAGAGGCTTTGTCAGTAACAACACTCAGTGGGGCTCATTAATGCTTCAAGGTACTTCAGTTATTTTAAGGTACTTGGTGTTTCCCTTTTGATCCAGACTCTGGGAGAGGTTTGTGCAATCATGGCCCCAATTATCTGCTTTAACGAGTCCCTTGAGAGCTTTGTACTGACACTCAGTGGGGCTCATTAATGCTCTGAGATACTCAAAGTTTTTAAGGTACTTTTGAGTTTCCTTTCTTCACTGAGGCTTCTGAGAGGTTTTTTAGAGATCCTGGCCTCTAATTCTCCCCTCCAAAGAGTCTATGAGGAGTCTGTGTTGGAGATGGACCTCAGTGGGGCCCATTCATGCTTTGAGACACTTTGAGTTTTTTCTCTGACTTTGACTCCTGGAAAGGTTTGTGCAATCTCCTCTCAGGCCCTGAGGTTCCAGGACTCAGCTCCAAATGCACCACGGGGCTCATTAGGATCAAACAAGTCTAGTACGGCTTTGACTCCCATCTACTGTACCTATGTGGCTGCTACCCATAGTTGGTCTATCTTAGGGGTGAGTACAGAGGCCAGCTCAATCCTGCCCTCTAGTCTCTGTTTAATTAAAAGACAATTGAGAAATTATAGAGGTCTGGTATGGCCTTTTGCCCCTTCCTGACCATGCCTAAGGGCTGCTACCCTCAGCAGGGCTATGGAGCTTTCTTGGTAGCAAACAAAGGGGCCTTCCTTCCTTTCTTTATTTTCTTAAAAAAGCTGTCCCATTACCTTTTCAGTCCCTTGTGTACTTCCCCTCAACAGATTCTGGTAATTCTCACCCATTAAAACAGAAGACAGTTCTCGAACTGGTTGGTGGAAGCTTGACTCTACTTTTGGGGCGTCTTGGTGTCTTTCTGGCTGTCTTTCAGTCTCTGCTTGAAAGTCAATCTTGTTTCACCCAGCCTGGATGTTATAGTCCACTCTTTGGGTTCTTCTACTGGGCCTTTGACTCTGTTGGCATGAGTCCATCCCCGCTCTGCAGTTCGCACAGCCGATTTGGTGGTGAGCAGTACCCGAAAGGGACCTTCCCACTGAGGAGTTAGAGGCTGATCACTCCATGATTTAATCATCACCCAATACCTGGGATTAATATTATGGATTCTGAAATCCAGGGTGGTAGTTTGACGAAATTGCCCCTTCATGTCTTAGCCCTTCTATGGTTTGTGCTACAGACAGAACTTATTTCTTGGCATTGGCTTCCCCTTCCTCATAGGTGGCAACCTTCTGGGGTGAGGTCAGGAAGGGTAACCCAAACATCATTTCATAGGGTGACACCCCCAGATCTGACTGGGGTTGGGTTCGAATTCTGAATAAGGCCAAAAGGAGACATTTTATCCATGACATTTAGGTTTCAATAATTAGCTTAACTAGAGCACTTTTAAGAGTTTGATTCATTCTCTCAACCTGACCAGAACTCTGTGGATGCCATGGAGTGTGTAATTCCCATTTTACTCCCAGGGCCTGAAAAACTTTCTGTAATATCTTTGATGTGAAATGAATTTCCCAGTCTGAAACAATCCTGTTTGCCATCCCATATCGGGGAATAATTGATTCTAGAAGTGTTTTATTCACAACATTGGCACTGGTTTTCACAGTGGGTACCACCTCTACCCAATGAGTCAAGTGATCTCCTATCACTAGCAAAATCTTCCACCCTTGTACATGGGGAAGCTCAGTAAAGTCTACTTGGATGTTTTGGAAGGGCTGTAAGGCTAGTTCTTGCCCTCCTCTAAGTGTTTTCCTCATGATTTTCTTATTCACTTGTTGACATATCACACACCATTCAATTACTTGCTTAGCTATTCTGAAAATTCTTTTGCATCCCCAATCCCTCAGGAATTGATCACTTAGCATTTGTGTACCCCAATGTGCTGTTGCATGCATGCCTTCTAGCATTTTCTTGGCAAGGGGTTTCTTCAACATTTGCCCCCCCATCTGCTAATCTCTACTTCCCTTCATTATCTTTCCTGGCTCCTATTTTAAGGAGTGCTTCCTCTTCTGTCCCACTGAATACGGGGACTTTTTGCATTTCTCTCATAGGTATTAATACTATTATTAGTTTTTCTGTCTCTGTTTCAGTTGCATTTTTAGCTTCTAAATAGATTGAATTGTTCCCTCACGCCTCCTGAGTAACCTCTTTTTGATGTTCTTTAACATATACCACCACTACTTCTTCTGGTATTGTAAAGTTTCTAACTCTTCCAAAAGAAATTTTTTTGTGAATCAGCCCCTTTCCCTTTGAATTGAATAGCCCCCTCTCTTCCCAAATGTTTCCAAACGTATGCACTACTCCAAAAGTGTATTTTCAGTCTGTATCTATTGTTCCTCTTTTCTGTGCTAATATTTCCAGAGCTCACATTAGGGCTTATAGCTCCCACGCTTGGGCTGACCAGTTGGAAGGTAACTTTTCTAAGCTACCAACCCTTCATCCACTATAGCGTACCCCGATACCCTGTGCCCCTTTATTACCCATGAAGATCCATCAATGTACATCATCATCCATCGATGTACAATCATTTTCCACCTTGGAGTGTGTCATGGTTTGATGCTGGTGCAATGCCAGTGCCCCCATGAAAATATATTTTCTCTAATGTCTGCTGTGAGATGTGACCAGGAATAGAGCAAAGCAGGCTCCAACTTAGAAATAAAGAGAAAAAAAAACTTTATTAACCTACAACTATATGTAAAAAGAAATACACAGAGAACTCAGAATGAAAACCTTCCAAAACATTCCTCCTCCCCCCCACCAAATTTCCAATGCATCACAGTAAGACAAAACCTTGGGTTCTCAATTCAGTTACCACCCCTCAGATCACCAACTCTCAGTTCATCACCACCCATCACATTATCAATTCTCAGTTCATCAATAAGAGAGAAGTCCTTCTTGTACCACAGGCTTCTCCAGGAAACACAGTTGAAACCTCTTGTGTTTCCATGTCACATGTGGTACCACCTGAATAACATTTGCCATCATGACATCTTCCTTCCATGTCCAGTGCTCTCACCACATGGACAGGGTTCTCAGAGCACATGGACCAGGGCTGCTTCTAGGGTTCCCCTTTTAAGGATGCTTTGCCCAGTTCCAAAAAAAGCACAGTCTCTCACTTTTGGGACACCTGTTTCCCCCACATTCACCCCCTGGGTCTGAGGGGTCTCGAGAACAGAGATCTTCTTCTTCACTCAAGACAGAGGGCAACACCACCCTCCTCACCTGTTGTCTCTGTTCATGAACTCCTTCACATAACAACAGTGCACTCTCTTGGCTCCAAGCCATTGCCTCCCCCTAAATGCAGTCTCTGTGTCACAGGAAAAATGGTTCTGTCCATGGCTATACAAGAAAAGTCCAGCTCAAGGCCACTCCATCATCTCCTCCCACCTAGGATTCTTCTTAACTCTTCTGACATCTTCCATTTGCACAAACTTTCATCACACTTGCCCATTTCCTCCTATTTCATCTCTATCTCTCTTCTCATTCAGCTCCTGGCAGATCAGCATTTGTAAGGTTTCTGTCATCTAAGAAAAGGGTTAAAATCTCAGCCTCTGCCTGTCCAGAACTCTCATGCTGCCCTGCCAGGCACCTTCTTGCTGCACACCACTTCTCCTTCCTGGCCAGCTGTGCTGCCAGAACATGATATCAAATTTCAAGGTGGCACAGGCACAGGCACAGGCTCCCTCTCTCTCTCTCCCAGGGGGGCTGCCCAATGCCTCTCAGTGCTCCTCCACCCTTCCATCCTGCACCTCTCTTCTCTGTCCAAGGCCCCGGCCTACCTCACTCAGGACTTTGTGGCTTCCCCTCCCCCACCCAGCCCGCAGCTGGGCAGGGCAGGTCTGACCTCTTTCATGGACAAGACCCAAGAGGGCTTGCCCTGGGAGTTCTCTGCTTTTAACCCCTTGTGTTCTCAGAGGCGTATCCGTGTCCTCAGTGGCCACACAACGTGCCAGTATTCAAATCTGAGCACCTATTGGTTTGAACCACCAAACTTGCAAAAAGCTCACTTCTTTTTCAAACCAGGACACTACCAGGACAGTCTCTTATCAGTCCCTCTGGTGCTGGAAATGCTGCAGCCCAGGCTCAGCCAGTTGGGCCACAGGTGTGAGCTGCCAGTGGTGTTCTGGGTGTTCAGTCCAGAGCAGGCTAAAGAGCTCCAAAGAAAAAGAAAAACCACAGTCCAGGAACTTCTCTGCCTCAGTGAGCTAAAAACTAACTAAAAGCAAAGGAGAGCTCTGTCCTGCTGTCTGTCCATCCACAGACAACTGATAGCTTAGGTTTAAGTTTTTCTGTTCAGTTTTGGTGAGCAGCTTTTAGCTTTATATTAAGTGTTACTGGGATCTTTGCACAGGTTGGTGAAGACAAAAAAATCCTATTCTAGCTGGAGACTCGAGGACAATCTCTTCAAACTTCAGGCCAAAGCACAAATGTTATGAACAAAAAGAAGGATATCCATTCTTTTTAGATTGCAAAGTTTAAAACTGAGGCCAATGACTGCCAAGTGGGAGTCCTAGCTATTTGTGGTTTATAATTTCGTGTTGTAGTGTTCTGTTAACAGTGTACTTTTGATTGCCGGTTCTCAGTGACTGCGGGGCTGCCCGGGAGTAGTGGGGGCCGACCCCCACCTTCGGCACGGTCCCGCCCGGGCTGGGGATGATGCGGGGGTAGTGGAGCGGCCCCTCCCCATCGCGAGTCCTGGCGGGGCCGGGGGAGCCCCCGCGGGTAGTGTCCGCGGGGACCGGCCCGCCCCGGGAACGGCGGGCTGACCCCCCATGAGGCACGAGTCCTAACTGAGCCACGGAGGGGGCACCCCGGAAATAGCACGGGGGCAGGGACCAGCCTGAACCCCTTTCCTGCCGGAACAGCTGCTGGGCAAAGCCCGCTGTCTCCTGAGTGCTGGCACCCCAACAGATTGGTATGCTAATGTGGTCAATAAGGCTGTGTTGTATCAGTATCAACTTGCTTGGGACGAGTAAACGACTGTTTCTCAGTGGGATGGGAGGGCAATATCAAGAGACATGTAAATGAATCCTATAGCCAAATTGCAACGGGGTGAAAACCCCCCAACTCATCTAATAAACCCCCAAAAGCAACGAGCCAACTCAAAATTAGGAGAGTAGAGCGGGGTCTAGGTATCAAAAACAGACTTCCCAGCCTGCAGAGATGCTGGAAGCCTCGGTCACCCCTCACCCTAGCTGAAGAAGACAACAGCACGAGTGAGGACCCCTGGACTGGCCGGCAGAAAGATACGGGTATACCGTAGCACTCTCGTGAGGATGGGACCCCCAGCTCTGCCCCTTAGGGGACAAAGCTGCTGCGCATTCCTCCTCCTCTGAGTCACCCTGGGAACAGCGACAGCAGAGCTGCAGACCTGCCAGGTGCCCCCATCCTGAGCTGATCACTTTTAATAAAGGCATCAAAAGGAGAACAATCTCCTGCCCATTTATTACACAAACAACATGAAAAGAGGAGGCCGGGCAAGCAAGCAAGGAGGATGAAACTTCATAATTTGAAGCTATTAATTGGGCAGTTAACTTCTATGTGCAAATGGACTAAAACTTATAAAAATGTGAGATCTCGTGACCAAGCCCTCTTTTGCTCCTCTCTTGGAGCTATCCAGGCAGAGCCACAACTGTGCCTCTGGTACTGCCAGAGTGTGACCTTGGAAGGTACTTCAATATAAATCCACTTTATTCCTTTTAGCTCCATCTGGCCTCTATTCCAGTTCCTTAAGGCATCACAACATCCCAGGAGCTGGAATGTGGAGAAGTGAATGCAGTTTCTGAAAACAAACTGCTGCTTCTTCCTCCCCCCCTTTGCTCTCAGAACCAGCCTTAAAAGTGCAGAACTCATTTCTGGGCTGAACAGACCGATGGGGTACGAGCATCATGAAGTCACCCCAGGACTCGCCCTGGTCAGGGTCAGGGGGTCCCATCCCCACCTCATCTCAAGGCCGCTGGGGATCCCCCAGCTCCAGTATCACCCCTTCCCCTCTCCCCACCCCGAGGGTCCCATGTTCCACAGCACCAGCTCTCACAGGGATCCCCAAAACCAATGTCCTGCCCCATCAATACCAGGCTATCCCCATGTAGACCCCCCAAGACCCTCCCCAGGGGCAATTACAGCTCCTCTCCATCCAAAAAAGCTCCTCTTAGAGAGACAGAGATATCCTACCCCTCCTCATCCTCCTCGACCTCCTCTGCTTCCTCATCCTCATCATCCTCCTTGTCCTCATCTATCTCCTCATCCACTTCATCCTCCTCGTCCTCCTCAGCCTTGTAATCTTCCTCCTCATTCTCCTCCTCCTCAGCCTTGTCATCCTCCTCATCCTCCTCCTCCTCGCCATCCTCCTTCATGTCCTCGTCCTCCTACTCTTCCTATTCTTCCTCATCATCCTGTTCATCCTCACCCTCCTCTTCCTGGTCCTCCTCGTCCTTGTCCTCCTCTTCCTCCTCCTCCTCATCCTTGTCCTCCTCCCCCTCCTCATCCTCCCCCTCCTCCTCCAAATGCTTCTCCTCCTCATCCTTGTCCTCCTCCACCTTCTTATCCTCCTCCTCTTCCTCCTCCACATGCTCCTCCTATTCATCCTCTTCCTCATCCTCCTCCCCGTCCTCATCCTTCTCCTCATCCTCAGCCTCCTCCTCCACCTCCTCCACAACCTCATCCTCATCCTCCTCCACCTCCTCCTCCTCTTCGTCCTCCTCCTCATCCTCCTGTTCCTCCTCCTCCTTGTCCTCCTCACCCTTGCCCTCCTCCTCCTCCACATCCACATCCTCCTCCTCATCCTCCTCCTCCTCCTCCTCAACCTCATCCTCCTCCTAATTGCTGTCCTCCTCCTCGTCCTCCTCCAACTCGTCCTTGTCATCCTCCTCTGGACCCTCCTCCTCCTCGTCCTTCTCATCCTCATCCATCCTCGTCCTCCTCTTCTGCCTCCTCCTCATCCACCTCTGTCCTCCTCCTTCTCCTCCTCCTCGCCTGCTTCCTCCTTGTCCTCGTCCTCCTCTTCATCCTCCTCCTCATTGTCCTCCTCCTCCTTCTCTACCTCCTCGTCCTCCTCTTCATCCTCATCCTCGTCATCCTCCTCATCCTCCTCCTCGTCCTCCACCTCCTGGTCCTTCTCCTCCTTTTCCTCCACTTCATCCTCCTCCTTTCTCATCCTCCTCATCCTCCCCCTCCTCCTTCTCCAAATGCTTCTCCTTCTTATCCTTGTCCTCCTCCACCTCCTCATCCTCCTCTTCCTCCTCCATGTGCTCCTCCTACTCATTCTCCTCCTCATCCTCCTCCCCCTCCTCGTCCTTCTCATCCTCATCCTCCTCCGCATCCTCCTCCTTTTCGTCCTCCTCCTCTACCTCCTCTTTCTCCTCATCCTCGTCCTCCTTTTCCTCCACCTCCTCATCCTCCTCCTCATCCTCTTCCTCCTAATCCACCTCTTCCTCCCACTCATCATCCTCCTCCACCTCGTCCTCCTCGTCTTCCTCCGCCACGTCCTCCTCAACCTCGTCCTCCTCATCAGCCTCCTCATCCTCTCCCTTGTCCTCCACCTCCTCATCCTCCTCGTACTCCTCCTCCACGTTCTTCTCATACTCCTCTTCCTCATCTGCATGCTCCTCCCTGTCATCCTCCTCCTCCTCATCCTCGTCTATCTCCTTGTCCCCAGCCTCCTCTTCCTCCTCTACCTCCTCGCCCTTGTCCTCGTCTTCCTCTTCCTCCTCCTACTCCTCCTATTCTTCCTCATCCTACTCCTCGTCCTCATCCTCCTCGTCCTCCTCCTCATCACCCTTCTCCTCCACCTCCTCAGTGTCCACCTCCTCCTCCTCCACATCTTCCTCCTCTTCCTATCCTTCCTCATTCTCCTCCTCATTCTCCTCCTCCTCATCCTTGTCTTCATCCTCCTCCTCCTCTGCCGCCTCCTCGTCCATCTCCTCATCCTCCTCATTCCCCTCCTCCTCCCTCTCCTCAACCTCATCATCATCATCCTCCTCCTCCTCCTTGTCCTCCACCCCCTTCTCAACCTCATCCTCCTCCTCATCCTCCCCCTCTTCCTCCTCATCATCATCCTCCTCCCCCTCCTCAACCTCATCACCCTCCTCCTTGTTCTCATCCTCCTCCTCCTCTTCCTCGTCCTCATCATCCTCCTCCTCGTTCTTGTCCTACTCCCCCTCCTTCTCATCTTCCTCCTCCTCAACATACACATCCACGTCCTACTCAGCCTCCTCTTCGTCCTACTCCTCCTCGTCCTTCTCCCCCTCCGCAACCTCTTCCTCCTCCTCACCGTCCTCTGCCTCATCATCATCCTTCTCCTCCTCCTCCTCATCCTTGTCATCATCCTCATCCTTCTCCTGCTACTCCTCTTCCTTCTCCTCCTCGTCTTATTCTTCCTCGTCCTCCTCCTACTTCTTCTCCTTGTCTTAGTCCTCCCCGTTCTCCTCCTTGTCCTCCACCTCCTCTTTTTCTTCCTCCTCCTCATCCTCCTCCTCCTCCACGTTCTCCTCGTCCTCCTTCTCCTCGTCTGCCTCCTCCTCCTTGTCCTTCTCCACCTCCTCCATATCCTCGTCCTTGTCCTCATCATCCTCTTCCTCATCATTGTCCTCCTCCTCTGCCTCCTCATTCTTCTCTTCCTCCTCATACTCCACGTCCTCCTTCTCCTTTTCCTCAACCCAATCCTCCTCATCGTTGTCCTCCTCCTCCTCTTTTTCCTCTTCCAACTCATACTCCTCCTCATCCTCCTTATCCTCCTCCTCATGATCCTCATACACCTCCTCTTCCCTCTCCTCAACCTCATCCTCCTCTGCCTCCTCCTCTTCCTCCTGGTCATTTCCCTTGTCTTCCTCCTCGTCCTCATTGTCCTCCTCCTCCTCATCCTACTCCCCCTCCTTCTCCTCTTCGTCCTCCTCAACCTACAACTCCACGTCCACCTCCTCCTCCTCGCCCTCCTCATCTTCATCCTCCTCCTTGTCCTTCTTCTCTGCCTCCTCATCTACTTCCTCATTCTTCTCTTCCTCCTCCTCCTTTTCCTCCTCCTCTTCCTCCTCGTCCTCATCCTCCCCATCCCCCTCCTCCTCTTCCTCGTCCTTGTCCTCTGCCTCCTCATTAACCTCCTTGTCCCCCTCGTCCTCTTCCTCCTCCATGTCTTCCTCATCCTCCTCCTTCTCCCCCTTTACTTCCTCCCCCTCATTGTCCTCTTCCTCCTTCTCCTCCTTCTCTTCCTCCTCATCCTCCTCAACCTCCTCATCCTCCTCAACCTCCTCATCCTCCTCATTCATGGCCTCCTTCTCCACGTCCTCATCCTCTTCCTCCTCATCCTCCTCTTCCTCCTCTTTATCATTATCCTCCTCCTCCTCTCCTTCCTTGTCCTCATCCTCCTTGTGCTCCTTGTCCTTGTCCTCCTCCTCATTGACAGGACAGGATATTTCCCCTTCCCTCTTTTCTATGGGAGGATGAAGCCCAGCTGCTGTTTGCCTCTGCTGCCTCGTTCTTTCTTCAGCTGGGGATGCCAAACTCCCCAGGAGCAGGAAAATCCCCATTCCCTGTTTCCTTGTGGCTGTAGCCAGGAACATCTACTCTGAAAGAAAAACTTTCTGACAGCTGTGCTGAATGACACTGGGAGGAGGTTTGTGAGAAAGGGGGGAAATTGTGTTTTGATAGGAAATAAAGACACAAAATTGTTGATTTCTGTCCCATTCATATTCCATCAGTTCCAGTTTGTTTTTCAGAATGCCACCTTCTCAGCTGATTGTGTTTGTTTCCTCCTTTCTCTCCTGCCTTTCTCTGCCTGCTCTCTTTCTCTCTCAGTGTTTCTCCCCTGATGCAGGGCAGCTCCCACCAAAGACCCTGACATGATTTAATTCCCCATTCAGGAGTTACAACAGCCATGGTTGAAATTATGAAGGGTGGCAGTGAAATGTCACTGTTAGATCATGCTCCACTTGGCTTTTGGCTCCAACTTTAGAGCTTTGCCTTCAAGGGCAGGAACTTCTTTTCCTGGCTGGGAACTGGAATTCCAGCCACTGGGAATGTGTACCATGAATCCCAGAGGGGCATTCTCGAGGCTCCCAGGGTGCTGCTCCTGCTGTGCCTCTCAAGGAGCTGTGCAGGGCCAGGGGACAAGATCCAGCAGCTCTGTTGGTTCTGCAGTGCCACAACGGTCCCTGGTTCCATGAGTTTCCCTACTGCCAACAGCAGTTCCTCGGTTCCCATGATGCCCTGCTGTGTCACCATGGATATTTGGTGCCATCAAGTTCTTCAGTGTCACAATGGCCTCCCTCATTCCATGAGCTTCTGCAGTGTCACAATTGCCTCCTTCCATGGGCAGGGTCACCATGGACCATTGGCTCCATGCAGCCCTGCTGGATCACCATGGACTCCTTGGTTCCATGAGGTTCTGGGGGTGTCTCCATGGTCTCTTTGGATCCACAGTGTCACAATGGACCACTGGATCCATGTGGCCCTGCTGTGTCACCATGGCGCCTTGGTTCCATGGGACCCCAGGGTCACAATTGACTCCTTGCTTCCACGTCACTCCCTCAGTGCCAAAATGGCCTCTTCGTTCCATAAGAAAGATGGAAACTGTAGAAACATGGAAAATTGTGGAAACATTGAGCAAATCCTGCTTACCACACCTGGGAATATCTGCTTGTATTCAAAAGAGAGGTTAAAGGTGAGGATGGCACCAGCAGCTTCCATCTGCAACACAGATCCAGGGAAAGGACAGGGACAGAAGAATTCAGCTGCAAGAGTCAGAGAATTCTGCTTCTAGAGATCATTTCTGCTCACACTGGCCCTTGCAGAAAGGTGACACAATTCCAGGCAGCCTGGACTGAGCAGGTGGTTCCTGAGTGGGGTTTGTTGTTCAGGAAACCTTCTCAGGCTTTTCCATTCTTTCCTTCCCAACAGGAAAACTTCTCCTGGGCCTGTGTGCAGGCAGAGCCCTGAGGAGAGCAGGTGGGACATGGTGCAATGGGCTGGGACATGGAGCTGCAGAGCTCAGGGGACAAGGTCCTGCTGCAGGGCACAGGGATGTCAGTGCCAGGTGGGCCACGTCAGACATGGTGAGGCTGGGGGTGAGGAGCACCTTCTCCACACAGGGTCAGCCCTCAAGGGGCTCATTCTTCTACATACCCAGACCTCCTAAGGAGACATTCAGCATCCAGATCACCTGGGGAATGCTTCTATCAGCTCTTCTCTGAACTGGAAAATAAGAAAACACTCAATTAAAGTAGAAATTCATCAGGTGCACTTTGAAATCTTTATCCTTACAAGAACTCCAAATCGACTCCAGTCAGCTGCACAAGCCCTGAAAATCCGAAAGAAAAGAAAGAGCCCGCGCACGAGGTCTTTCTGTATTTTGATGATTCCTATGGTGGATTTGGGGCTGAGTACAGGGCCCTCAGGCACTGAGAGAAGGCTGAAGAAGCTGCTCAAGGAGTCAGAAGCAAAACTCCAAGTCCCTTGGAGCATCCCTGGGCCCCACTGAGGGCAGGGAGTGCCAAAGGCTCCCCAGGGGCTGGTGAGAGCAGATCCTTGAGACCAGGATTGCAGGGAACCCAAGGCTCTGAGCAGGGAACTGCAATGCTGAGCAAGGCCTGGGCTGGGTGGGGGAAGCAGAAAGGCCAAGCCCTGAGCCCAGCCTAAGACAGCAGGGCCTGTTCCTCACAGGTGACTTGGGGCTCTTTGTGGGGCAGGGGGATGTGAGGGGCAGCAAGGACAAATGTCATAAACCTATGTGACACTGCAGATCCTCATGGAACCAAGGGACCAGTGTGACACTGTGGGAAGTTGTGGGACCAAGGGGATCATTGTGGCACTGTTGTGGCCATGGAACCAAGGGGCCAGTGTGACACTGTGGGGCCTCATGTAAACAAGAGGCCATTGTGAGCCTGCAGGGCTGCAACACCCCAGAACCCCGAAATGCTGAGGGTAACCAAAGGTTCCTTTCCTTGAGTTTGGTGCACAGGAGAAACACCAACCAAATATTCTCAACATGGCCAGATGCAAAGAGTATTCCTGGAGGGCAGGGACCCACAAGGATCATCAAGTCCAGATCTTAAGTGAATGGCCCACACAGGGATTGAACCCACAACCTTGGCGATACCAGCACCATGCTCTGACCTACTGAGTTAAGAGGTCAAAATGACACAAAATATTTCTGGCAAAACATAGACAATCAAGGAACTTTGGCAAAGGGTTTAATGCAACATTCACTTCAACATAAAACTCTTCTCATAGCATTAACTTCATTAACTTAGCCCATTTAACCTAAAAACCTTTATCCCTTAAGATGTTAAATTACCCAAAAATGTTCCACATAAGTAGGATTAGGAGGAGAAGAAACAGAAAGACAGAAGATCTATAGAAAGACACGTCCATAGGTACCAACTGCTCGTGTTCCAGCATCACCCACCAAGAAACCCCAGGAGAAGGCAGGATCCAGACCCTAAGCTGGCCTCATGCTCCAGTTTTTTTTAACGCCCTGGGCCTTCATGGGCCCGCCCCTTGGGGTGGGATGGCCACTTGCTTGTCCAATCAGAGTCAGGGTTGGTGCATGCTGCTAATGTGTGATTGATTGACAGCTGAGCCAATCAGAGCTGGGTTTGCGTGGCCTGTTGTGTTATTGACAGCTCTGCCAGGCCAAGGCTGGGGGCAGGGCTCTGTCCCACCACAAACCAAGGCCTGACCCGGCCCTGGCCCCACACGGGCATTCCGAGCATCCCAAGGTGTCTCGGGACACTGATCTCATCCAGCCTCTCACAGTGACCACAGTTACACTACAGAACCTCATGGAACCATTGGTCAGTTGTGACAATGTGGGTCAAAGGACACCATGGTGACGCTATGGAACATCGTGGAACCAAGGGGCCATGGTGACACTGTGGAGCCCCACAGAACTGAGGAGTCCATTGTGGCTGGTAGGCAGAATGTCTTTACAGACTATTTGTTGGGTGAATGTAGGGGTGTTAATATCCTTGAATTGGGTCTAAATGTCTCTACTAACTTCCAGCAACAGGTTTATTACAGAGCCCTGACAGCTTGGCTTCTGAAACAGACAAGTGTGTCTGCATGAGCTTGAGTTTATGAACTTTGGGTTAAAATGACAGGTTCAAGAGGGGAATATGGGGTTGGGAGTTTAGGATGGCTGTACCTTCCTCGTACCTCAACCAGTGGGGAAAGGAAGAGGGTAACGTGTGACCGGGAGCTTAGGATAAAAGGAGGCTGTTCCCTCTGAAACCTCAAGAGAGAAAACCCCGTGGGTGTGTTCCTTGATGGATTCTCTCCCTTTTTTCCAATAAAGTTGAAGGACTCCTGTGTCTCCATTATGGACACTGGATTTTCATAGCCTGATTTTCCATACATGACCCTCTGAAAAGTCAAGGAACCAAGGAGCCATTGTGACATATCAAGGCCCCATTGGAACAAAGAAACAATTGCTGACAATACAGAACTTATGGAACCAAGGGGCCATCGGGACAATGCAGATCCAAGGACACCATGGTGACACTATGGAATTGCATGGAAGGAGAGGGACAATTGTGACACTTTGGTGTCTCACAAAATCAAGGAGACCATTGTGAAACTCAGGATCTGTATGGATTCAAGGGTCAAGGATGAAGCTGTGGGGCCCATGGAATCAAGGAGCCATTGTGGCACAGCGGGGCGGCATGGAGCCAAGGGGCCATGGTGACACATCAGGGCTCTGTGGAACCACAAAGCCATTGTGACACTCCAAGGCCACATGGAAGCACGGGGCCATTGTGACACTGCAGAAGCAAGGGGAACATTGTGACACTCCAGATCCTCATGGAGACCTTTGGGACACTGTGGGGTCCCACAAAGCCAAGGGAACATGGAACAGGTCTGGCTGGCTGCGCCACCTGGGGACACCTGACAGGTCCAGCTGACCTTGGCATGTCGAGGGCTGCTTCTCATCTGCCCCTGAAGCACTGGGGCTCTGGGCTTTCCTTCCTATGGGTGAGAACTGTCCTTCTCCTCCAGGGGCACATGGCCAAAATCAGGATTCGTCCTCCAAATTTCCTTATATGCAAAGATTGTTCCCAGATGAAATCTGCCAGGAGAGACAGCTCTGGCTGCCTTGGCCACCCAGGGGCACCTGTCATCTGCCTTTGAAACACTGGGATCATGTGCTTTTCTTTCTTAGGGGAAAAACCATCCATCTCAACCAGGCACCCATGGCCAAAATTGGGCATCTGCCTCCAGCATTCCATATATCCAAGAATAGTACCCACACAAAAGCTGCCAGGATTGACAAGTCTGGCTGGCCTTGGCTTCCTGAGGGCTGGCACTCATCTGCCTCTGAAACCGTGGGGCTCTGTGCTTTCCTTCCTAGTAAAAAGAACTCCTCTTCCTGAACGAGGTGCCCATGGCCAAAAGTGAGATTCCACCTCAAAAATGCCCTCTGTCCAAAGACAGCCCTTAGATGCATGTTGCCAGGAGAGACAGGTCTGGCTGGCTTGGCCTAAGGGGGCCACCTCTCATCTTCTTCCACTTGGACTTCACATTTTTCTTTCTTATGGGAAAAAACCATCCATCTTCACCAGGTGCCCATGGCCAAAACTGGGAATCCACATCCAAAATTCTGTACATCCAAGGATTGCTCCCCAGAAAAAGCTGCCAGGAAAGACAGGTCTGTCTGCCCTTGGCCTCTTGGGGGCTGCCTCTCACCTGCTTTCAAACACTGGGGCTTGGTGTTTTCCTTCTAACGAAAAGAACTGTCCTTCTTATCTATGAAGAAATGGCCAAAAATGGGATTCCACCTCCCTAATTCCCTATATCCAAGGGTTGCTTACAGACAGAAACTACCAGGACAGAGAGGAGTGGCTGCCCTAGGCCTCTGATGGCCACCCTTCCTCTGTCCCTGAAACACCAGGGTTTCCGTGCTTTCCTTCCTATGGAAAAGATCCATCCTTCTCTTCCGGGTGTCCATGTCTGAAGTTGGGACTCCACCTCGAAAATTCTGTATATCCCAGGGCTGCTCCCAGGCAAAATCTGCCAGTACCACTAAGTCTGGACAGACTTGGCCTCTGGTGGCTTCCCCTGCAACACTGGGGCTGGGTACTTTACTTCCCATGGAGATCACTGGGACACTGTGGGGACCTCATGGAACCAAGGGGCTCATTGTGGCACAACTGGAGCCCATGGAACCAAGGGGATCATTGTGGCACCACTGGAGCCCATGGAACCAAGGAGATCATTGTGGCACCACTGGAGCCCATGGAACCAAGGGGCCATGGTGATCCAGCAGGGCTTCATGGAACCCAGAGACCATTATGGCTCTGTGGGGCCTGATGGAGCCATGGAGACCATTGTGACCCTTCAGGGCCTATTGTCACCGAGGGGGCATTATGGCACCTCAGGGCCTTAGGGAAGCAAGGGACCATTGGGACACTGTGGGGCCCCATGGAACCCAGGGAACATGGAACGGTCTGTCTGGCTTGGCCTCCCAGGGTCCACCTGACAGGTCAGGCTGATGTTGGGATGTCAAGGGCTGCCTCTCATCAGCTCCTGGAGCACTGGTGCTCCATGCTTTCCTTGCTATGGAAAAGAACTATTCCTCTTTTCAGATGCCCATTGCCAAAACTGGTACTCCCCCTAAAAAATTTCCTATATGCAAGGGTATCCCTCAGAAAAAACCTGCCAGCTCTCGCTGGCCTTGGCCTCTGGTGGTCACCTCTCATCTGCCCCTGAAACACTGGGGCTCTGTTCCTTCATTCTTATGGAAAAGAACCAGCTTTAAGTCCAGGAACCATGGCCAAAATTAGGATTTGGCATCCCAAATTCTATATATCCAAGGATTGCTCCCAGACAAAAGCAGCCAGGACAGACAGGTCAGGCTGCCCCGGTCCTCTTCTGATTTTCTTAGAGTCTGAGCTGAATTTTTCATTTGAAAACAGCTGGGGAGGGCCCAGAGATCTCCCAAGGAGGGGATTTGAGGACTTGGGCACATGACCACTACATATGGACAAAGGAGCTCTGTGCTGTTCTGGTAGTTTTGCATTATGGAAGTGATGTCCTAAGAGAAGCTGCTTGCAGTTTCCTCTGTGTCTGACGAAAAACCCAATCAGAAATTAGCTTTGAGAACTGACAATCTGTTAAACCATGAAGGAAACTGTACACACCTCTGTGAAGACACATGTTAAAGACGAGAAACCCTGGGAGGGTCTCTTTCCCTTCTGGCTGGCAAAGAGCTAACAAGGCTGACCTGGCCCCGTCTCAGCCAGGCTGGGCCGGGCGGCTCCTGCCCCTTCCCAGGGACCCCGCCAGGCCCCATCGGCTGCCAGGCAGGGCAGGGGAGGCCGCGCGGCCGAGGCTGGGCCGGGCCATGGCTGCAGTTGCCAACATCTGGGCACTGCTGAGCCCTGCCCTGCCGCCAGCCCAGGCTTAGCCAGGATCCGCTGGGCCCAGGAGCAGCCCCGGGCTGGGCCGGTTTGGGCAAGATTCTGCCACCGTTGGGGTTTGCCCCCAACCCCCAGGCAGGGGGAGGAGAAGCCATCGGCCCCCGGCCGTGCTGCTGCTGTGTTCTGGCCTGGCTGCTGAGATCCTGGCCCTCCCCCCAGCGCGGCCCATCTTGACAGAGCCCCAGCGCAGCCGCTGCAGAAACCTCCATTGTAAAACAGCTCCGGCTGCAAGGACCGAGCCTGGCTGGGGTCACAGAACCATCTGCAGGCCCCGGGTGAGATATGAACTCTTTGAGTGCTTTTATCCCCCCTTGAGGGAGAGAAAAGGAGAAAGTGCAGGCATATAGAGGAGCAACATAAAGACACCGAGGTCATTGAACGGGAAGTTGAGTCCCAGATGGGAGAGATGAGGAGAGGCCTTGATCTTGGGGCTGAAATCCTCTTGTAAGGATATGGAGAAGGATGTAATTCATACATCAGACTCTCTGTAACACATTGAAAAGTATTGGGAGATGACTATTTCAGCAATGGCCTCCATGCTAAAGTAAACAAATGAAGTAGCTTTGATCCTATGAGAAGTTTGAACAGAGAAAAAGAAAGGAGTGATGAGACCCGGTGCCCTCAGGGAGAGAAGATTACTTCTGTTTCTAGAGATGAAGATGATTTCACATGTAGAGGAAGAGAACACTTGCTTTTAAAAAGCTCATCTTTAAACTAATACCCCAGAAGTTGACATGGTCCAAAAACACAGCTGTGGGAAAGGCTGTGAAAAAATGGGAGGGACCTCATGATTGCATGTTTTTCCAGGTGTCTGTTATTTGTGAAAATTGAGTGCCACAAGAGAACTGTTTTCTTATTGAGAAGTCTCCTTAGCATGAAAGAGAGACTCCTCTCCCTAAGTGAACTGAAGAAAGGCTATTCTAGAGGTGGTAGACTGAAAATTTTAGTTTTTGTCTTTTTACATTGTCAGTAAGAAAGAAACAGATGTAAGGAGAGGAGAAGTGTTCTGAAAGTTTTGTTCTGATCCTTATCACTCTTTCTTTTAGTTATTTTTAATCAACTTTTCTTTGTAGCTTTTATACCTTTTAAAAATTTTTAGCCTACATTGCCTTTCTCCTAATCTTATCTCACAGCAGGAAATGAGTAAGGATATTCTAGTGAGTACACTGGAAATTAGCCAATACTAGACCCACCACAATAATTGCTGCATTCTCCAAGAAATCTCAAATTGGCGAACCAAAACCATTACAGAAACATTTCTGATGAACTGCACTAGAGCAGAGGGAAATCAAGGCAGAGCCATGGTTTGTCAGGACTTCCTTGATCCTAATGAGACCCGTGGTGCATTTGGAGCTGAGCCCTTGAACCTCAGGGCCTGAGAGGAGACTGCAGAAACCTTTCCACGAGTCAAAGTCAGAGGAAACACCTAAAGTGTCTCAAGGCATGAATGGGTCCCACTGAGGTCCATCCCACACACAGGCTCCTCATGGACTCCTTAGAAGAGAGAATGAGGCCAGGATGAAACAAAAACTTCTCAGACACTCAGTGTAGAAAGGAAAGTCCAAAGTACCATAAAAACCTGGAGTATCTCAAAGTATTAATGAGCCCCACTGAGTGTCAGTACAAAGCTCTCCAGGGATTCATTAAAGCAGATAACTGGGGCCATGATTGCACAAACCTCTCCCAGAGTCTGTATCAAAAGGGAAACACCAAGTACCTTAAAATAAGTGAAGTACTCTGAAGCATTAATGAACCCCACTAAGTGTTGTTCCTGAGAAAGCCTCTCCAGGGACTAATTACAGCAGATAATTGGAGGCCATGATTGCACAAACTTCTCAGAGACTCCAAGACAAAAGCAAAACCCAAAGTCCTTTGAAAAACCTGCATAGGAGCTCCTGGCAAGACGCAGCTCCAGGCAAGAGTAGCACCTGCAGGGAGACAGCTCTTGCCAGGAGCAGCTCCTGTGCACAGCCCAGGGCCTGCAGCCACCCCGGGCGCAGCACAGAGGCACAGAGGGGTTAAACTCAGCCTGGGCTGGGAGCACAGAGCAGAGCTCACTCAAGGCTCAATAGAGCAGAAATCATCCCAGGTTTTAAACAGTCATTCCCTGGCTGTGGGGAGAGAAGCTGCAGTTCCTGCAGGGATCTCCTGGAGCTTGCACATCCCACAGCTTTGAGGACCTTTCAGGAGGACTCTCAGAGCTGCTCCAGGGCTGTGGCCCTAGGGCAGGGCTGGCTTTCCCTGCTGCCCCAGCCCAGGTGCAGCCCAAGGCAGCTCCTGTTGCCAGGCTCTGCTGCAGGGCTGAGCAGCCGCGGTTGCAGCCGGGGGTGCCCAGGGCTGTCCTGCAGAGCAGGGTCCTGCAGCCCAGGGCACTGTGCTGGAGCAGGGACTCTGCTGCCTGCCAGGGACAGCTCTCAGCCGGCCCAGGGACCTGCTCCCAGCACTGGGGAGAAGCTGTGGGGGGAAGGAGCCACCCTGAGCAGGGCAGGTGCTGCTGCTGAGAGGGGCTGGGTGGGGCAGGGCTGCTCCCAGCTCCAGACCTGCCTGGGCACAGCTCTGGAGGACACTTCCGATAGAAGGTAAGCTTGGGATTGCTGGAAAGATCAGGAGCTTTCCTGAGAGTGTTTTCAATTTCCTGCTTGGAGAAGGAGGGAAAGTTGGGGTGATAGCAAAAAGATTTTGGCATTTTATACATTTCCATATCTTCAAAGCTCTAGAAATTACTATTATATAGTTGTAAAAATATAATCCTTACTTAACTCTATTAAACTCTTTATAAACTCCATTAAACTACTATTAAATATTTCCATATATATAATCCTTAATTAACTCTAGTATGTTTCCTAACCTTTCTCTTAGATTTTAGAACAATAAGCTGACTGTCTCTCATGGTCTTTCTCCAAAAAAACTCACTTCCTTTTCAAATCAGGTCACTGTTTAAATACATACCTGAAATACTGTCTTATTATCAGTCCTATTATTAAATAGTCTTATTATCAGGAAGAGAACCTACAAGAACATTTTTTTAATTGACCAGAATGTGAGCAGTCGCAACAAAATTGAAGGCAAAGAAGCTCTTGAACCTGCTCCAATGGGTTGACCCCGGGGTGTGTAACAGGGGCAACTGAATCTCTTATTGGATGTTCCTGTTAGATATCTTAATTTATCAACCTTAATCAATTGTTGAAATCAGGGGCCAGGTGTGCTCCATCCCCACTGGGACACCTGGAAGCTTCCAATTAATGTTTTTTCCTTTACTGTTCTAACTTTGATGCAAGGATTTTTTTTTCTTTGCATTATAGGCAACAGGGGAATGAGAGAAGCAGAACAGGAACTGTAATCCCAGAATCACAGAACACTCTGAGTTGAAAGGGACACACAGGATTATCCAAGGGAATGTTTGAACATTTACAGAGACTCCAGAACTGTAACTTTGGTGGTTAGTCTCCCTGCTGGGAGCCTCCCAAAGGGCCCTCAGCTACTCCTCAGCCCTGGAAAGCAGCAGCATCACCTTTGCAGGGCCCAGCAGGGCTCTCCTGAGCTGCCCTTGCCCACCTGCACACAGAGCCTGCCCCAGCCAGGGCCCTGCAGGTTTCTGTAGGGGTGGGGCCAGGGCACACAGAGTGGGATGGGCTCTGTGAGTGCTGGCAGAGACAAGGCTCCTCTCAGGAGGGAATGTCCAGGCCCAGGGAGATGCTCAGGGAAGGAGAGGGGGCTGAAGAGAGCAGTGCAGGGGGCAGGAGGGCACTGTTGGTGTGTGGGAGGTGCTGGGCACAGCTGGGTACGGGAACACTGTCCTGAGTGCCCGGCTGTCTCTGCCCTGTCCTCTCAGGCACAGCACCACAACATCTTCTCTTGTTTCTGCACTGCCCTGATATTGTCACTGTTATCTGCTGCTCCCAGGGAGGCTCTGGCATTTGCAGCAGCTGAGTCAGGCACTGCCCTTGGCATTCCTGCCAGGCAGGGATGTGTCCATGGAGATGGGGTGTCCAAGCTTCCTGGCACCTGTAGGGCTGTGGGCAAAGCAATCCATGGGAAAGGGGAATGAGCTGAGCCCCCTCCCTGAGATCCCATCATGGGCACACCCAGGGATCTCCTTTCTGTGCCCTTCCATGCTCTGAGCTGCCCTCCTGGATTCAAATCTGTGCCTGGATCTCTTGGAGTTCCAACCTCTTGGAGTATCCCAAGGTGACCCAGGAGTGTGATTGTGCTCTTATTGCAGCCAAAGGTGAAGAGCCAGGGCAGCTGGGAACAAGCCCATCCAGCCCCTCACCTTCCCTCAGCCACAGGGAATCCTTTTCCTCTCCCATCTCTCAGTGGCAAGCTCTGAGTGCAGCAGAAATGCTGGGGATTTCGACCTCAGAGAGCCAGGAATGATGTGTTGGATGGAAAACAATCTTTAAATCAACTCCTGCCATCCTTTAGAACTGGGAGTGCAGATGCTACCAAGCCTGTCTGCAGTAGGAGTGATTCCCCTGACAAATCCTGAATATCCAGCCTTGTCCCCCCGCCCCAGGGCCACAAACCCAGGGCAGTGGGGCAGGGATGGCTCCTCAAGAGCCCCCACACACAGGCCTGGCTGCCCCAGGCACACTCAGCCAGCACAACTGGAGCTCAGGCAGGGACCTGGATGAAGGTTTTCCCAGAGCAGGAACAAGGCTGGATGAGTCCCAGCAGGACAGTCTGCAGAGAATGGCCCAGGTTTGCCTCAAAGCAGCCTCTCCTGACTTGTCACTGTCCTTTCTCTATGAACAGGATCCCACGTCCAGCCCCAGCAAATGTCCAACAGCAGCTCCATCAGCCACTTCCTCCTGCTGGCACTGGCAGACACACGGCAGCTGCAGCTCCTGCACTTCTGCCTCCTGCTGGCCATCTCCCTGGCTGCCCTCCTGGGCAACGGCCTCATCATCAGTGCCATAGCCTGCAGCCACCACCTACACACACCCATGTTTTTTTTCCTGCTCAACCTGGCCCTCACTGATCTGGGCTCCATCTGCACCACTGTCCCCAAAGCCATGCACAATGCCCTCTGGGACAACAGGACCATCTCCTACAAAGGATGTGCTGTTCAGGTTTTTCTGCTGATCTTCTTCATGGGAGCAGAGTATTTTCTCCTGACTACTATGTGCTACGACCGCTATGTGTCCATCTGCAAACCCCTGCACTACACGACCCTCCTGGGCAGCAGAGCTTGTGCCCACATGGCAGCAGCTGCCTGGGCCAGTGCCTTTCTCAATGCTCTTCTGCAAACAGCCAATATATTTTCCCTGCCCCTGTGCCAGGGCAATGCCCTGGGCCAGTTCTTCTGTGAAATCCCCGCAATTCTCAAGCTCTCCTGCTCACACTCAAAACTCAGGGAACTGGGGCTTCTTGTGTGTTCCATCTGCTTATCATTTGGCTGCTTTCTGTTCATTATTTTCTCCTATGTGCAGATCTTCAGGGCTGTGCTGAGGATCCCCTCTGAGCAGGGACGACACAAAGCCTTTTCCACCTGCCTCCCTCACCTGGCTGTGATCTCCCTGTTCATCAGCACTGGCACATTTGCTCACCTGAAGCCCCCGACCATGTCCTCCCCATCCCTGGATCTGGCCCTGTCAGTTCTGTACACGGTTGTGCCTCCAGCCCTGAACCCCCTCATCTACAGCCTGAGGAACCAGGAGCTCAAGGCTGCAGTATGGACACTGATCACTGAATGGTTTCACAAACATTAAACTGCCAGAAAATTTCTGCAAATCAATTGTAATAAAAACTGTCTTTGATACTTCTTGTTGGTTTCATTTTGGATGTTTATTTCCTTTGATTTAGTTTTAGTATATTGTCCACAAATAAAAACCACTTTTTCTACCATTTCTCATTTTGTTTCACTCCACCTTCCCTGTGACCACAGACTGTGTCAATGAGGGACTGTGCTCTCGATGGCTTTAAATAAACTAAAGGATGTCCCAGCAACGTTTTCTGCAGAGATGCCCTTTTGTTGCCTTCTCTGGAGCTGCAGCAGCAATGTCTGTGTGCAGAGCTGGGGGCAGATCAGTGCTGGCACAGCAGCTGTGCCCAGGAGCAGCAGCACTTGGTGTTGCCAGTGCTGCTGCCGTGGCCCTGCCCTGGTGCCCTGATGGCCCTGGTGTTGCTGTAGGCCCTGAGTGGTCTCAGAGCCAGGTACAGTCCTGGGGTGGCAGTTCCGGGGCTGCAGCAGGGACAGACCATGGGCACTGCTGGGGCAGCGCTGGCACCTCAGGCCAGGCCTTGAGGGCTCCAGGCTCCTTGCCCAGGCTCTCTCAAGAACACGGCCAGGCCAATGCTCAACACAGAAAACCCCCGTGAGCAGCCCCAGGGTGGCCGTGAGCAGTCAGGGGCAAACAGCATGGCTGGTGCTTTGCAAGGGCCCTGGGGAAGATGGGAAGGAGCAGCAAAGCTGGGGCTGATCCATCCCCAGTGTGCTGGACAGCCCAGGGCAGTGTCCCAGAGCGTCCTCATGGAGCTGCCAACAACATTCCCCCTCTGCAGCTGTGGCCTCTCTCCCAGCTCACACAGGTGCCCCATCCTTGCAGGCACAGACACAGCAGCACTGGCTCAGGAGCCCCTGTTTGCATTGCACAGAGCAGGGGGGAGCACCCCCATGCTGTTGGTGTGGGGAACATGAACCTGAGGAGCACAAATGCCATCAGCCCCTGGGGCCAGCACGGGTATGGGGGACACAAGGGAAACCACTCAGATTTGTCCTGGCCTCTATAGTCAGCCAGAAAGTTTGTTCCCATCAGCTGGGAGTTTCCTGTCCCACTGCAGATGCTGTTGCTCAGAGCCAGGGCTGCCTGGCAGCCACCTCCATACTGCCCTGACCATTTTCTTGGCTTCCCCTTTGATTTCTTTCCTCTCCCTTGGTTCACATTTCTTCCTATTGCTCACCCCTGTTCCCTCCCCTGCAAACAGCCCATCCCTGTTTGTCCTTTCCTCTCTGGCCCCACTCCCCATTGCAGTTCCTGACTTGGCACCATGGGAACGTCCCTTGGGCAGCAGGATCATCCTACAAGTGCTGCAGGAATTGTCTGCAGGCTCTTGCAGTGCCTCGTGCTGCTCCCTTGCCAGAGGCACCACAGGCCAGTAGGGCACATTTGGGCTGCTGTGTCTGCCTGTGGGGCTCCCTGTTCTGGGCAATGAGGAGGAGCTGCAGAGGCTCTGCAGGACTGACAGGATGGGCTTTGGGCCTGGCAGGAGAAGCTGAGGGACCTGGGCTGCTGGGGCTCCTCAAGAGGAGGCCCAGGGCTCATCCTGCAACTGCTCCAAGGATGCTTTCAGAGAATCCCAGAATCAGCGAGGGTGGAACAGGCCATGGAGCTCATCAAGTCGAAGCTCTCCCCTGACATCACCTTGTCTCCCATTAGCCTCCTCTTCTCCAGGATAAACAACCCCAGCTACCTCAGCCGCTCCTCACAGGACTTGTCTTCCAGACCCCTCACCAGCCTTGTTGCCCATCTCTGGACACACTCCAGCCCCTCCACGTCCTTCCTAAATTGGGAGCCCCAGAACTGGACACAGCAGTCGAGGTGCTGCCCAGCCAGTGCCAAGCAGAGGGGAAGAATCACTGCCCTGCTCCTGCTGGCCGCACGATTCCTGATCCAGGCCATGAGCCAATGGCCTTCTTGGCCACCTGGGCACACTGCTACCTCATGTCCAGCCTGCTGTCCATCAGTCTCTGCAGTTCCATTTCTGCCTGGCTGCTGTCCAGCCACTCTGTCCCCAGCCTCTAGTGCTGCAGGGGTTGTTGTGGCCAAAGTGCAGGACCTGGCACTTGGATTTGTTAAACCTCACCTTGTTGGATTTCGGCCCTGGATCCAGCCTGTCCAGGACCCTGTGCAGAGCCCTCCTACGCTCCAGCAGATAATCACTCCCTGACAACTTGGTGTCACTACAGTTCCACGAGGTCCCTGAGTGTCCCAATGGTCTCCAAGATTCCATGAGGTCTCCCAGTGTCACAATGTCCCTTTGGCTCCAGGGGCCACTTTGGTGTCACAAAGTCCCTTGGACCCTTGGGCCCAACAGTGTCACAATGGTGCCATGTACCCCCACGCCCCGCAGTGTCACAATGGATCCTTGGTTCCATGAGGACGGCAGTGCAGCAATTCTCTCCTTGGTTCCACAGTGTCACAATAGCCTCTTGGTCCCACGGGCCACCACGGTGTCAAACATGTTTCCTTCATTCCAGGAGTCTCTGAGGAGCAGGACTGGCCCCTTGGTTCTATGGGGCGCTGCAGTGTCACAATGGTCCCAAGGATTCCATGAGGCCTTGCAGTGTCACAATGGACCTTTGGACCCTGGGGGTTTGCTGTGTCACAATGGTCTCCTTTGGCTCCACAGTGTCACAATGGACCACTGATTACAGGAGGCCCCTCTGTGTCACCCTGGAGCTTTGGTTCCATGCAGCCCTGCAGTGTCACAATGGTCTCTCCTTTGGTTCCCCAGTGTCACAATGGATCACTGATGTCATGAGGTCCTGCAATGTCATAATGGACCTTTGGTTCCATGCAGCCCTGCAGTGTCACAAAGGCCTCTTGGTTTTACCAGACCCCACAATATCACAATGGTCCTCTTAGTTCTGTGGGGACCCCCAGGGTCACAATGGTCTCAGTGGTTCCATGAGGCCTCACAGTGTCACACTGCTTTGCTTATTCCATGGGGCCTTATAGTGTCACAATGGTCTCCACGATTCCATGAGTCCCCTCCATGTCACAATGGTCTCTGTGATTCCATGGCGCCCCTCAGTGTCACAATGGCCCCTTGGTTCCATGAGGCTGTGAAGTGTCCTTATGGTGTCTCCATGGTTCCATGAAGCCCTGCAATGTCACAATGGACTTTTGGCTCCATGGGGTCTCGCATGTCAAATTGGTCCCTTGGTTCCATGACACTCCAAGGTGTCACAATGGTCTCCATGGTTCCATGAGGCCCCGCGGTGTCACAATGAACCCTTGGTTTGATAGAGCCTCTCAGTGTCACAATGATCCCTTCATTCCATGGAGCCACAAAGTGTCAGTACAGTCCCCTTGGTTCCATGAGGCCCAGCAATGTCACAGTGCTCTCCATGATTCCATGAGTCCCCACAGTGTCACAAGGGTTCCTTGGTCTCACAGGGCCCCACAGTGTCACAAGGGTCCCTTGGTTCCATGGCCCTGTTCTGCTGCATTCCCCCTTCCCCTTCTCAGGCCGCCCTGCCAGCTGAGAAATGCTCCTTGGGCCTCGGCCTTGGCCAACAGCCCCTGGGTTCAGCTCCTCTGCACCTCATCATAAACACTGTCTGCTCCAGGCACTGCTGCTGCCCAAACAGCTCCTGGCTCCTTTAGGAGCAGCCCTGGGAGCTGTTTCTGTTCCCTCTGTGGCACAACATCCCTGTTCTCACCCTGCCAAAGAAAGCTGCTGATGCCAAGTGTGGCCAGGATGAGCCATTGCTGGGACTGAAGCCCCTCTCGTAGGGCCCTGCAAACAGCGCTCCAAAAGGAGCCCTTGGAGCTCTCCTGGGCCAGCGACTCCCTCTGAATGGAGCCTCTCCAAGCCGGGAACTCTCCCGTTTGCTGCACTCGGGGATCCCAAACAACGACAGAGCCTGGGCTGATCCCCCACTCCTCCAGGCTCAACCCTTCACCCGCTGGGGAGATGCCAAAGCATCAGCAGTGAGCATTCCCTGCCCTCAGGGGAATTTCTCCCAGGTGCCTTGCACTGACTCTTTGTGTCTGTGTGCACTCAGGAGTGCCTGTGCTCAGGGAAATGTGGCAGAAATGCTGCTCTCTGAGGGGTCTGAGTGCCTTGGATAGCTGAGTCAGTCAGGCCTCAAGGTAAGGTTAAATCACCAGGTCTAAGTGAAGTTACATTCTTCTAAGAGCTGTTCCTTTGATAAGCTGTTATATTTAATATAACTAAAAGCTAAGAAAAATATTGTTAAGTGTTATTCCTCTGTTAAATTGCAAACTCATAGATTTTCTTAGTTTAAGTGCTGTTCTTTTGCTAAATTCAGAAGCTGAAGGTATCTGTTAAGGTATCAGTTAAGTCCTCTTATGTTTGAGCTCTATTAAGCTTTTAGGCCGTATTCCTTTTATCCTTGCCCTCACTGTCTTTTTGTCACACACACACACAGGGACAGTACTTGGTTCTTTTCTGGTTTGATTGCCTGGATTTTGTTTGGTTTTGTTGTTGCTTTGTTTCCTTGGTGTGCCTGAAGTGTCCAGTCAGGAGCAGAGTGACTCTTGCCAAGGAACTTTGTGCTGCTGTCCCTTAATATTAAATCTGGTTTTTGCTGATCCCTTGCCAGGGATTTTTTCAGCGCTCTCATGCCCTCGTTCGTAACAGGGTGAAGGAGCCCTGGCCCAGGCTCTGGCCCTGGGGGACAGGGGGACGCTGCCGGGGGGTCCCTGTCCCCCTGTCCCACCCCCAGGGCCCCGTCCCCGTCCCTGTGTCAGGGTCTGGGGTCGATCTCATGGAACATCCTCTGGGGGAGGCTGCGGCGCTGGGGGCGGGGGGACCCAGGGGGACAGGGGACCCTGCTGTGCATGAGCAGGGTTGGACTGCTCTGGGGGGAACTGTGAGGGGGGACAGGGCAGAGTGACCACACACAACCCCTGTGATGTCACACAGCCCCCTATGATGCCACACAGCGTGCCTGTGATGTCACAGCCCACTCTGGGACGTCACACAGCACCCGTGTGATGTCTCAGAGCCAAGTCTGGGATGTCACCCCGGAATGTCATAGGGCTGCTATGTGATGTCACAGAAGACTCTGTGATGTCACAAAGTCACCCTGTAATGTCACTGTCTGTTCCATGATCTCACAGCCTGCTCTATGATATATACACAGCCACCCAGTGATGTCAAAACCCACTCTGTCATGTCATTAGGCCACCATTTCTGATGGCAGGATCTGTTCTATGGCCTCACACCCTTCTCTATGATGTCACAGACAGGTCTGTGATGTCACAACCCCCTTAGTGATTTCACCAAACCCTCTCTGTGATGTCACACTGCCACTCTGTTATGTCACAGCACACACTTTGACCTCACAGCCTGTTCTATGATGCCATGATGTCACAGCCGGCTCTGTGATGTCACAGAATCCCCTCTATGTTGCTCTAGCTGCTCAGTGACATCTCACAACAAACTCTGTGATGTCATAGACCAATCTGTGACCTCACACAGCCCACTCTGTGCTGTCACGCAGCCCCTTGCTGACATCACAGCTGCTCTGTGCCTTTATGACACAGCCACAGAGGTGCTGATGTGACACAGCCCCCTCTGGGACATCGCACAGCCCCTGCCAGTGCTGAGCCCCTGTGAGCTAAGGTTCAATTCCACCTGTCCAATCTTTTATACATGAACCTTTGAGAAATTCTGGGGCTGGGATTGAAACCAGCCACTCCCAGTCTCCTCTCTTAGAAGGAATTTCAGAAGTCTAGGGGCTCTGCAGGGGTTTGAGGATCCATGGTGGCTGTTTGATGTCATTTCTCCACCTCATGTCTCAGCAGGAGTTTCTCCAGTAAAGAAATAAAACCTTTCCCTGAATCTCCCACTCTGCCCATTACAGGAACCTCTGTGAGTGTCTGGGACATCCTGGCTCTTTGGCAGACTAGAGACTCCTGGGATGTCACCGTGGAGCCCCCGTGAGTGCCTGTGACAGATCGGTGCCTTTGCAGCCCAAGGTCCCCTGGGATGTCACCATGGAATGGCTGTGACTGCCTCTGACCACAGGGCTCTTTACCATCCCCAGAAAGCCCTGGGAGGTCTCCATGGAGCCCCTGACTCTGCCTGTGACATTCCAGCTCTTGAACAGCCTGGAGACTCTTGGAAAGTACCCAGGGAACCCCGCTGAGGGCCTATGAGAAATCTGAGCCTTAGTGGACACCATTACCATCCCCCTGTTGCTATGCTCAGACCCTCGGCAGCTCCATGGAGACCCCAAGCCAGGGGTGGTAGCCAGGGACACCAGCTCAGGCCTGCAGCCAGAGCCTGTTGCCATGGCAACCATTGGCAGTCCCATCTCCAGGGTCATGGGATCCCAGAACCACAGAATTGGCTGACCTGGGAGGGACCCATCAGGATCCTGGAGTGAAACTGCTGGCCCTGCACAGGACACCCCAACAATGCCAGCCTGGGCCTGGCAGCACTGTCCAAACGCTGCTGGAGTTCAGAGAGCCCTGGAGCTGTCACCCTTCCCTGGGGAGCCTGGGCAGGGCCCCAGCATCCTCTGGGGAAAAACCTTTTCCTGAGATCCAACCTAAGCCTGCCCCGACTCAGCAGCAGCCGTTCCCTCCACTCCTGTCCCTGGGCACCAGAGTGAAGAGGCTCCCACAGCCCCAGCCAGGGACCCGCTCCCAAGGCTGTTCCCATGGCCACCAGGGCTGGGACCAGCTGGGATGCTCGGTTTCCATGGGCCGGGGTTCAGGAATGGGATTCCCCCAACTTCCTGCTCCCACTAAAACTGTGCTGCCCTCACTGCCCTCCCACCTCCCGTGGAAAGCACAAAAGGCAAAAATCCCGGGCTAGGATAAGAACAATATATTGGGAACAGCAACAAGATAAGGAACAAAGAGAAACAAAAAAATATATTGGTAACAGAAGGGATAAGAAAAACTATTTACACAGAAAACTACAACACCAACAACTGGCTCTTCCTGGCCACGTATTTCCTCTGCCTGGTAAAGACACCATTCTCCTCAGGGAGAGACAGAGAGTCCCTTTCCTGCCCCTGGCATTGACCTGAGGTGGGAGTGAATGTAATGCCACGGCCATGGCCAGACCCTCATCTTCTTCAATCCCACACCATGTCATTGGCATGGGCAGGAAAAGAGACAGGTGTCTTTCCAGCATGAATCATGGGGAACATGGATCACCAGGGCTCTTCCCAACATGGGACCTCCAATGGGAGATAAAGCTGGAGCAGTGAACGAAGATCCTCCTGTAATTGGCGCGGTGGAAGGGCTTCCCTTACTGGTGCCTCCGTTGGTGTCTGGTCAAGGCAGAGCCCTCGCTGGAGCTCATCCCACATTCCCCACGTTCATCAGGGCTCTCCCCAGTGTGGATATGTCGGTGCCTGATGAGGGTGGGGTTTTGCTTGAAGCCCTTCCCGCACTCAGGGCAGTAGAAGGGCCTCTGCTCAGTGTGAATGCAGGAGGAGACTGGAGCTGGTCTGAAACCTCTTCTGACACTGGGTGCACTCATAGGGCCTCTCCCTGTTGTGGATGAGCCGGTGCCTGAAGAGGTGGGAGTTGCGCTTGAAGCCCTTCCCACAGTCAGGGCAGCGGAAGGGCCTCTCCTCAGTGCGGATGCGTTGGTGGCTGATGAGGTTGGAGTTGCAGCTGAAGCCCTTCCCACACTCACAGGGCCGTTCCCTGGTGTGGATCATCTGGTGGCAGATCAGGTCAGAGCTCTGCTTGAAGTTCTTCCCCCACTCCAAGCATTTGTAGACGTTCTCTTTCATGAGGTTCTGCTCTGGGGATTTTTCCTCCCTGGTCTCCATCCTCAGTGCCTTCTCTGGGGGAGGAAGGAAAAGGAGAGGATGGGATTTGCCTCCGTGCCAGAGGGAACGGGAAGGAGATCCCCTCAGTGCATCCCTGGCAGGACGGCATTTGCACTGGGGTTGTCCTGCAGCTGGGGACCATGCTGGGCTGGGAGATGGAGCAGGAGAGAGGGGGAAAGGGGCACTGACTTCCTCCTCACCTGCTTGGGTGTCCAGGGGCATTGTGTCAGTTTGAAAAGACAGGTGTCTGCTAAGGAGGGCAGGAGCCTCCCTTGAAATGGAAAATGCTAACTCCCTCCCTTGGAATTATAATTTTCAAAATAGGGGGCTGTCAAGAAAAAGCTGTGGGAATAGGAATAAGAGTTCTTTAGTAGGAAAATTAAAAATAGAAATGCAATAATACTAAAATACAACTTACAGAGTCAGAATACAACCTGACGCGCTGTGGCTCAGGGTGTTGGTAGCAATCCCGTGAAATGGTGGCGGCCGTCTTCCTGCAGTGAGAGATGCAGATTTGTTGGAGCAGTGATCCTGTAGAAGGGTGGAGTTTTCCTCTGAAGGTCCAGTGGTGGTGTCGAGGGTCTTCCTCTGGGAGGCAGTGGAGCTCAAAGTTGCTCTTCTGGGAATCCTGTGGGAGAAGGCTGACTCTATTGTTCACATTCTCAGCTTATATCCAGGTAGGAATGCTTGGCTCCTCCCTCTGGGAGGAGCACCTCACAATGGGGTGATGGAATTTTTATCAGTCCTGCAGTGACACTCAATGGCCCATTCACAGAAGATATCTCCTCAGAGGGAGGATTCACTGTGGAAGAGATAAAGTAAACTGCTCAATTAACAGATGATAACTGCCCCACCTTTAACAGATGGTAATTGAATACACACCCAGCTAAACCTGAGACACTGTTGCAGCCTTGGAAAGCAGGATTTGGTACCAGGACTTGTTAGGGAATGCAACCCTGTCTGAAGGCAGAGATAGACTCTCCAGAGCCTGCAGCCAGAAATGGAGAGTTGTGTGATAATCATTTCAACATCTTCTCTTTTGGAATTATTTTCTAAGGATTTTTTTGCATTGCCTATCTAATACTTTTGTAATTTTTTGCAATTTTGCATTACCGAAGTTACACTGTTCCTAAAGTTAAGTTGGTGTCTGTGTCTTCGGTGCTGACCCTTCCCACCAGCGAAACATGGCCCCATCCTGCCTAAGTGTTACCTGAGAAGACCAATACCCTCACTCCAAATGTCCCTCCTTCCTCTTTGTTCCCCCACATTATACACTGATCATGATGTCCTATGGTCTGGGGTATCCCCGGGCTCAGTTGGGGTCACCTGTCCTGGCTGTGTCCCCTCCCAACCTCCCCCACAGCCCCAGCCCCTCCCCAGCGTGGCCGGACGAGGGGCAGGACAGGCCTTGGCTCAGTGCGAGCTCAGCAAGAACAAAACCATCTCTGCGTGCTCAGCCCTGTGCTCAGCACCAGCCCCCGCATTTCCTCCACTCCCAGCCCGGACCCCCTTTCCCACCCCTCTGCCCCACGGCCGCTGCAGCACCGGCTGCTGGCTGGGGGGAGCCCCCGATCGGCCCCAGGAGTGGGCAGGGGGCTCAGGGACCCCCCCGGTGCGGATCCGTCCCCCCGGCCCGAGCCCCAAATTCCGCTCCGGGGGCTGCTGGGCTCTGCGGGTCCACCTGGCAACCGGTGAGTCATCGCCGAGAAAAGCTCTGGTTGGCTGAAAATTGTTTAGTGCGTTCTCTGATTGGCTGGAATTGTGAAAAGAGCGGTGCCCTTCAGGTGTCCCTGGGAGCTGTGGAGTCCGGGCCGGAGCCTTTTCCTCTTTCTTTCTCTCCCTCTGAGACCTTTTTCCTATTTCTTTCTCTCCCTATGAGAGCACTTTCCTATTTCTTTCTCCCCTCCCCCAAGACCTCTTCCCTACTTTTTCTCTCCCTTTCTCCTTCCCATTTCTTTTTCAGTTCAATCCAAGTTCGAGCAGATCCGCAGGTTGCGATCCCAGGGTCTCATTTGCACCTTCACTGTGGCAGAGGCGTCTCTCCCTCGTGAGATCATAACCCATGGGCAGGGTCCCTCCCCACCCCAATCGTTCTGGGATTCTGTCAGGGACTACCTTCCATTTCCTCCTTCCCTCTGGTTCCAGCCGGAAATGTGCTGTAAAATGCCCAGCAAAGCCACCTTTGCTGTGAGCTCTGGGAGCCCCCAGAGCTGCTGGAGCTTGTCCCCTGGCCCTGCACAGCTCCCTGGGAGGCACGGCAGGAGCAGCACCCTGGGAGCCATGGCACACACTCCCAGGGGCTGGAATTCCAGTTCTCAGCCAGGGAAAGAAGTTCCTGCCCTTGAAGGCAAAGCTCTCAAGAAGGAGCCAAAAGCCAAGTGGAGCAAGATCTAACAGTGACATTTCACTGCCACCCTTCATAATTTCAACCATGGCTGTTGAAACTCCTGGATGGGGAATTAAATCCGGGCAGGGTCTTTGGTGGGAGCTGCTCTGGGTCAGGGGAGACACCCTGAGAGAAAAAGAGAGCAGGCAGAGAAAGGCAGAAGAGAAAGGAGGAAACAAACACAATCAGCTGAGAAGGTGGCATTCTGAAAAACAAACTGGAAGTGATGGAAAATGAATGGGACAGAAATCAACAATTTTGTAACTTTATTTCCTATCAAAACACAATTTCCCCCCTTTCTCACAAACCTCCTCCCAGTGTCATTCAGCACAGCTGTCAGAAAGTTTTTCATTCGGAGTGGATGTTCCTGGCTACAGCCACAAGGAAACAGGGAATGGGGATTTTCCTGCTCTTGAGGAGTTTGACATCCTCAGCTGAGGAGGAGGCACCAGAAGAAAAGGGCAGCTGGGCTTCATCCTTCCACAGGAAAGAGCAGGGGGGAAATCTCTCATCCTGTCTCTAGCTGCTCCCACAGGGATGTCAAGGCTGATTCCAGAGCCCCAAGGGTCACAGTCAGGGCTGCCCTCAGGGAATGCTCCCCTGGTACTGAGGGGCAGGGTGGGAGCATCTGGATCTTGCTGCACCCACCTGCCCCCCGTGTTTGGAGGCGCTTGATGAGGGCAGGGATGGTGCCAGGGACATCCTGCAGTGACATCCCCCTGTCTTGCTCTGTGTGACCCTGATCCTGGTCTCAATCTCACTCCATGTTTAGACACACTCACAGTTCTGTATTTTATCTCATCCCAGTCCAGACTCGTCTAGCCCTAGACCCTAATGCAACCCCAGCCCTAAAGTCAATCCCATGTCTAGCCATAACCCCAATCCCCGCTCTAATCCAAATCTCAGCCCCAACTGCAACCCCAGCCCCAATTCCAGCCCCTTCCTAAATCCTCAGCCCCAAACCAAATCCCAGGTTCAGCCCTTCTGGGGGTTTGGGGGTGTCTCTGTCCCTCTGACCCCGATGATGTTTGGGTGGGGTCACACCAGGGCTGAGAGGGACAGAGACACCCTGGCCCCCCAGGTGTGAGAAGGTCGGAGAGTCCCCCCAGCCCCGAGCACCCTCAGCGGTGAGAGGGACACAGAGCCCCTGGTGCCCAGCCCTGCACAGGCATTCCCTGAGGCCAGAGGGATGGAGACCCCCTGAGCATCCCCCAGGGTGAGGAGACAGAGACCCCCGAGCATCCCCTGGGCTGAGAGGGACAGACACTGCCCTGAGCAACACATGGCACAGGGGTGAGAGGGACAGGGAGCCTCCAGGCATTCCCTAGGTGAGAAAAATGGAGACCTCCTGGGAAATGGACTGGGATGACAGGGACAGGGACACCCCCTGGGGAATAGCCTGGGGTGACAAGGATAGGGACAAACCCCTCCAGCCCCTCCCAAGCATGCCCCAGGACAAGAGGCACAGGGACCCCTAAAGAATCCACTGGGCATCAGACAAAGTAAAGTGTTTTCTTGTCAGAAATCAAACTTAACCCTACATAAAGTGCCTTGAATTTGCTCTTCCCACAAGTCACTTGTAACGGAAATGCAAACAAATCCCAAACTTTATTAAACTGACAGTAGAAGCAATTTTGTGGCAATTCCAAGTTGAATTGGTTCCTGCAGAGCTCCAGCTCAGCTGCTGGTGCATTCTGATAAAAGTGGAAATTCGGCCAAATACAGATTATGAAAAGGAAGGAATGCTCTGTGTAGCTGTCACAAATGTGACAGGGACAAACAGGAAAATCATTCTCACATTTTGCAAAGCCCCTCAGCCCATAAAAGAGAAAAGGGGGGAACAGCAAGGGAGTGATAGGGACAGAGATGTCCCTTGGGGTGGGGCAAGTGGGACATTATCCCCTATATGTGTGTGCTGTTTCCTGGGGTACCCCTGATCTAGTTTGGGTAAGGGGGGTGGTGTTCACCCCCTTGAGCAGGGATTACCCTACTGTTTAGGTTACAATGTAAGACGTAACCAAAAGCATGTTTTCCATCACCATCTCCATAAACTGTTATAAACAGCTGGTGCAGTGTTCTTTATCTCTTCCATGGCTCACCCCTGATAACGCCCTGCAGGGGCTATCTTCTGTGAATGGACCATTGAGTGTCACTGCAGGACTGATAAAATTACATCCTCCCATTGTGGGATGCTCCGCCCAGGGGGAGGATCCAAGCATTCCTACCTGGATATATTCTGAGGCTTGCAACACCAGGAGCACCTTGCTGACTGGATTCCCAGAGGACAAGAGCTCCATAACCACCGCTGGACCTTCAGAGGAAGACCAGACCCTTCTACAGGATCACTGCTTCGACACAATCACGTTCATCACTCCAACAGGACTGCAGCCACCATTTCATGGGACTGCTACCACCACCCTGACACACTGGGTGTCAGGTTATATCCCGACTCTGTCAGGTTAAGGCAGTGTTTCTGTATCATTGCCTTGATCTTAATTTTCTTATTGAATTGTAATTCTAGCTTAGACACTCCCCCTGGTTTGCCTTCAATCCAGTAAAAGACTCAATGTGCTCATCCGTTGTTTTCCTCCCAAACCAGGATATCCCATTCCCAAACCTTTGCCAGATGAAGGAGGAGGCTGCAATGAAGACAAAGATACCGCAGGACCCCTAGGCAGATGAGGAGGAAATCAGTGCCCCTTTCCCCCTCTGTCCTGCTCCACCTCCCAGCCCAGCACGGCCCCCAGCTGCAAGACAACCCTGCTGCCAACGCCATTCTGCTGGGGACGCCCTGGTGGGATCTCCTTCCCTTTCCCTCTGTCACGGAGGCAAATCCCATCCTCTCCTAGTCCTTCCTCACCCAGAGAAGGAGAAGCTGAGGATGGAGATCAGGGAGGACAAATCTCCACGGCAGACTCTTATGAAAGAGGCTGTTCTGAGTGGCTCCAGGGCACAGGAATCCAACAGGGAAGAAAAGCCACAGAGATCCCACATAAGGAGGGGCTGCAAACCCAGGCCAGGGTGCTTTGAGGAGGAAAGACCCACCCTGTGCCAGCAAAGTGGACAGAGCTTCCGCCAGAGCTCAGAGCTGGTGGTCCATGAGCAGCTTCATGAGGGAGAGAAGCCCTACAAGTGCTTGGAGTGTGGGAAGAGCTTCAGTCAGAGCAGCAACCTGATCTGCCACCAGATGATCCACACTGAGGAATGGGCCTACGAGTGTGGGGAGTGTGGGAAGGGCTTCAGCTGCAGCTCAGACCTCCTCACCCATTACGCACCCACACTGGAGAGAGGCCCTACGAATGCCCTGAGTGCCACAAGAGGTTTCAGACCAGCTCCAATCTCTTCAAGCACCAGTGGATTCACACCGATGAGAAGCCCTTCTGCTGCCCTTAGTGTGGGATGGGCTTCAAGCAGAAATCCCACCTCATCACTCACCGGTGCGTCCACATTGGGGAGAGACCCTATGAGTGTGGGGAATGTGGGAAGAGCTTCAGGAAGAAGTCCCACTTGATCTGCCATCAGAGGATCCACACTGGGGAAAGGCCATACAAGTGTGGGGAGTGTGGGATGACTTTCTGTCGTAGATCCCAGCTGATCATCCACCAAATGATCCACACTGGGGAGAGACCCTACGAATGCCCCGAGTGCCACAAGAGATTTCAGACCAGCTCCAATCTCCTCAAGCACCAGCGGATTCACACGGATGAGAGGCCCTTCTGCTGCCCTGAGTGCGGGAAGGGCTTCAAGCACAACTCCCACCTCATCAGGCACCAGCACATCCACACTGGGGAGAGGCCCTCCGAGTGTCCCCAGTGTGGGAAGAGCTTCTCCAGCAACTCTCACTTGACAAGACACCAATGAACACACTGGTAAGGGAAGCCCTGCGAGTGCCCCAGCAACTGGAAAAGCTTCATGCACCGCTCCAGCTTCATCCCCCATGGGAGAATCCATGTTGGGCAGAGCCGTGGTGAGCCAAATTCCCTGTGATCTGTGCTCGGAGGACACCTGGCTAGTTATCCTTTTAGTTTGGCCACAATTTCCTCTTCGTTTGTCTTTATCACTTAAAAACACCTGAAATAGGACTAAAAAGAAAGGAATTGATCAAAGATGTCTAAAGTTCCATCAGTTAACACTTACTTAAGAAGGAACTTATGGTTTTGGGACATATTCTAGAAGATTTGTGGGTTCTTGGGAGAATTCATGTAGTGTTCTCCATATCTTTGCACTCCAAAAGTAAGTTTGATTGATCTCTCACCTCAAAATGATTCAATACCACTGAAAACAAGTCAATACCACTAAAAACAAGTCAATCTTACCCTCATGGGGCCCAATCCCACCTCAAATTCACTGGTTCCCACCTCAAAAAAAATAAGTCCCATAGTCCCATGCCAAAATTACTCAATTCCACAGCCTGCAGCGTGAGATGGGATTGGATGGAGACTGGGAGAAGTGGGATCCAAATTTGAAGCTGTGGGATCAGGATTGTGTGGGGCTGGGTGTGTGGGATATATTCTGACAGTAAATAAAACTTTCAGAACTACTGATTTCTGTCCCATTCATTTTCCATCAGTTCCAGTTCTGTTTTGAAAGTGCCACCTTCTCAGCTGATTGTGTTTGTGCCCTCCTTTCTCTCCTGCCTTTCTTTGCCTGCTCTGTTTCTCTCTCAGTGTCTCTCTTGACCCAGGGCAGCTCCCACCAAAGACCCTGCCCTGATTTGATTCCCAATCCACGAGCTACAGCAACCATGGGTGAAGTTATGAAGGTTGGCAGTGAAATGTCACTGTAGGATCTTGCTCCACTTGGCTTTTGGCTTCTTCTTCAGAGCTTTGCCTTTGAGGGCAGGAACATCTTTTCCTGCCTGGGAACTGGAATTCCAGCCACTGGGAGTGTGTGCCATGGATCCCAGAGGGGCATTCCCGAGGCTCCCAGGGTGCTGCTCCCTTTGTGCCTCCCAAGGAGCTGTGCAGAGCCAGGGGACAAGCTCCAGCAGCTCTGTTGGTTCTGCAGTGCCACAAGGGTCCCTGGTTCCATGAGTTTACCTACTGCCAACAGCAGTTCCTTGGTTCCCATGATGCCCTGCTGTGTCACCATGGATATTTGGTGTCATGAAGTTCTTCAGTGTCACAATGACCTCCCTCGCTCCATGAGCTTCTGCAGTGTCACAATTGCCTCCTTCCATGGGCAGTGTCACCATGGACCATTGGCTCCATGCAGCCCTGCTGGATCACCATGGACTCCTTGGTTCAATGAGGTTCTGGGGGTGTCTCCATGGTCACCTTTGACCCACAGTGTCACAATGGACTACTGGATACACGTGGCCCTGCTGTGTCACCATGGCCCCTTGGTTCCATGGGACCCCAGGGTCACAATTAACTCCTTACTTCCACGTTGCCCGCTCATTGCCAAAATGGCCGCTTCGTTCCATGAGAAACATGGAAACTTGTAGAAACATGGAAAATAATAGAAACATTGAGCAAATCCTGCTTAACACACCTGGGAATATCTGCTTGCATTCAAAAGAGAGGTTAAAGGTGAGAATGGCACCAGCAGCTTCCATCTGCAACAGAGATCCAGGGAAAGGACAGGGACAGAAGAATTCAGCTGCAGGACTCAGAGAATTCTGTTTCCAGAGATCATTTCTGCTCACACTGTCCCTTGCAGAAAGGTGACACAATTCCAGGCAGCCTGGACTGAGCAGGTGATTCCTGAGTGTGGTTTGTTGCTCAGGAAAGCTGCTCAGGCTTTTCCATTCTTTCCTTCCCAACAGGAAAACTTCTCCTGGGCTGGTGTGCTGGCGGAGCCGTCAGGAGAGCAGGTGGGACAGGGTGCAATGAGCTGGGACATGGAGCTGCAGGGCTCAGGGAACAAGGTTCTACTGCAGGGCACAGGGATGTCAGTGCCAGGTGGGCCATGTCAGACATGGTGAGGCTGGGGGTGAGGAGCAGCTTGTCCAAACAGGGTCAGTCCTCAAGGGGCTCATTCTTCTACATGCCCAGACCTCCTAAGGAGACATTCAGCATCAGGATCACCTGGGGAGTGCTTCTATCAGCTCTTCTCTGAACTGAAAAATAAAAAAATACTTGATTAAAGAAGAAAAGTCATGAGGTGCACTTTGAAATCTTCTTCCTTAAGAGAATTTCAAACTGACTCCAATCAGCTGCACAAGTCCTGAAGAATTGAAGACCACTGAAGGAAGAGAAAGAGCCCCCAAGAGCTTTCTGTATTTTAATGATCACAGCAGTGATTTTGGGGCTGAATGCAGAACCCTCAGGCACTGAGAGAAGGCTGAAGAAGCTTCTCAAGGAGTCAAAAGCAAAACTCCAAATCCCTTGGAGCATCACTGGGCCCCACTGAGGGCAGGGAGTACCAAAGGCTGCCCAGGGAGTGCTGAGAGCAGGTCCTTGAGGCCAGGATTGCAGGGAACCAAAAGCTCTGAGCAGGGAACTGCAATGCTGAGCAAGGTCTGGCTTGGCTGCAGGAATCAGAAAGGTCAAGCCCTGAGCCCGGCCTGGGACAGCAGGGCCTGTCCCTCACGGGTGGCTTGGGGCTATTTGTGGGGCAGTGGGATGTGAGGGGCAGCAAGGACAAATGTCATAAAACCTGTGTGACACTGCAGATCCTCATGGAACCAAGGGACCAGTGTGACACTGTGGGAAGTTGTGGGACCAAAGGGATCACTGTGGCATTGCTGGGCCTATGGAAACAAGGGGCCAGTGTGACACTGTGGGGCCTCATGGAAATGAGAGGCCATTGTGAGCCTGCAGGGCTGGAACACACCAGAACACTGAAATGCTGGGGGTAACCAAGGGTTCCTTGACTTGAGTTTGGTGCACAGGAGAAACACCAACCAGATATTCTCAACATGGCCAGATGCAAAGAATATTCTTGGTAGGAAGGGACCCACGAGGATCATCAAGTCCAGATCTTAAGTGAATGGCCCACACAGGGATTGAACCCACAGCCTTGGTGATTCCAGCACCATGCTCTGACCAATAGAGCTAAGATGTCAAAATGACACCAAATTTTACTGGCAGAATACAGATAATCAAGGAACTTTGTCAAAGGGTTTAATACAACATCCACTGCAACATAAAACTCTTATCATAGCATTAACTTCATTAACTTAGCCCATTAAACCGAAAATCCTTTAACACTTAAGATGTGAAGTTACCCAACAATGTTCCAGGTAAATAGGATTAGAAGGAGAAGAAAAACAGAAAAACAGCAAGACAGAGGATCTATAGAAAGACTCGCACATAGGAACCAACTGCTCCGGTTCCAGCATCACCAGCAGAGGAACCCCACAAAAATGCAGGATCCAGACCCTGGGCTGGCTTCAGGCTCTGGCTTTTAACCCCCTCGGCCTCCATGGGCCCGCCCCTGGGGAGGAACTACCAGCTGCTTGTCCAATCAGAGTCAGGGTAACACCTCTTGCCCCTGTTGTGTGATTGATTGACAGCTTGGCCAATCAGAGCTGGGTTTGCACCACCCCTGCTGTGTGATTGACAGCTCTGCCAGGCCAGGCACTCTGTCCCACCACAAACCAAGGCCTGACCCAGCCCTGGCCCCACACAGGCATTCTGAGCATCCCAAGGTGTCTCGGGACATCACTCTCATCCAGCCTCTGACAACAACCATGGTGACACTATGGAACCTCATGGAGCCATGGGTCAGCTGTGACAATGAAGATCCAAGGACACCACGGTGACACTATGTAACTTCATGGAACCAAGGGGCCATTGTGACACTGTGGTGCCTCATGGAATCAAGGACACGATTGTGACACTCAGGCGCCCCAGGGAACCAAGGGTCCATGGTGACCTTGTGGAGCCCAGAGTGTCACGGAGGAGTCACTGGGGCACAGCGAGGGCGCATGGAGCCAAGGGGCCATAGTGGCACATCAGGGTTCATGGAACCACGAAGCCATTGTGACATTTTAAGGCCTCATGGAAGCACAGGACCATTGTGACACTACAGAAGCAAGAGGAACATTGTGACACTCCAGGGCCTCATGGAAGCAAGAAGACCATTGGGACACTGTGGGGTTCCATAAACCAAGGGAACATGGAACAGCTCTGGCTGGCTGGGCCTCCTGGGGACACCTGACAGGTCCAGCTGACCTTGGCATGTTGAGGGCTGCTTCTCATCTGCCCCTGAAGCACTGGGGCTCTGGGCTTTCCATCCTATGGAGAGAACTGTCCTTCTTCCCCAGGGGCACATGGCCAAAATTGGGATTCTACCTCCAAATTTCCTTATATGCAAAGATGAAATCTGCCAGGAGAGACAGATTTGGCTGCCTTGGCAACCCAGGGGCCACCTCTCATCTGCCTATGAAAACTTTGATCATGTGCTTTTCTTTCTTGGGGAGAACAGTATCTTGACCAGGCACCCATGGCTAAAATTGGGCATCTGCCTCTACCATACCCTATATCCAAGGATAGCTCTCTGACAATAGGTTCCAGGACTGACAAATCTAGCTGGCCTTGGCTTTCTGAGGGCTGGTGCTCATCTGCCTCTGAAGCACTGGGGCTCTGTGCTTTCCTTCCTAGTAAAAAGAACTCCTCTTCCTGAACCAGGTGCCCATGGCCAAAAATGAGATTGCACCTCCAAAATGCCTGTGTCCAAGGACAGCCCCTAGATGAAAGGTGCCAGGAGAGACAGGTCTGGCTGGCTTGGCCTAAGAGTCGCCACGTGACATCTTCTTCCGGAACACCTGGACTTCACGCTTTTCTTTCTTATGGGAAAAACACATCCATCTTGTCCAGGTGCCCCAGGCCAAACCTGGGATTCCAGGTCTGAAAGTCTGTACATCCAAGGATTGCTCTCAAGTGAGAGCAGCGAGGACAGAGAAGTGTGGCTGCCCTTGGCCTCTTGGGAGCTGCCTCTCACCTGATTTGGAACTACTGGGGCTCAGTGATTTCCTTCCAAAGAAAAAGAACCATCCTTCTACTCAAAGTGTCTCTGGTCAAAATGGAGATTCCTCCTCCCAAATTCCATATACCCAAGGATTCCTCCCTGAAAAAAGCTGCAAGGACAAACAGGTCTGGATGGCTGGGCCTCCCAGGAGCCACGTCTCTCATCTGCCTTTGAAACACTTGGGCTCTGTGCTTTCCTTCCTATGGAAAAGAACCTTCTTTTCTATGCAGAAAGAGCCTCCTCTTCTATGCAGAAAGGGCCGAAACTTGGATTCGACCTTCCAAATTCCCTATATCCAAGGGCTGCTTTCAGACAAAAGCTACCAGAACAGAGAGGTCTGGCTGGCCTCGGCCACTGGCAGTCACCTTTCATCTCTCCCTGAAACACTGGTGTTCCCTGCTTTCTTCCTATGGAAAAGAGCTGTCGTTCTCCTCCGGGTGTTCATGGCTGAAATTGGAATTCCACCTCTAAAATTCTGTATATCCAAGGGTTGCTCCCAGGCAAAATTTTCCAGTACCATCAAGTCAGGCTGGCCTTGGCCTCTGGTGGCGGCCCCTGCAACACTGGGGCTGGGTTCTTTCCTTCCCATTGGAGATCACTGGGACACTGTGGGGACCTCATGGAACCAAGGGGATCATTGTGGCACCACTGGAGCCCATGGAACCAAGGGGCCATGGTGACCCAGTGGGGCTTTATGGAACCCAGAGACCATTATGGCTCTGAAGGGCCTGATGGAACCATGGAGACCATTGTGACTCTTCAGGGCCTGGTGTCACCAAGGGGGCATTATGACACCTCAGGGCCTCAGGGAAGAGAGGGACACTTGCGACACTGTGGGGTCTCATGAATCTGAGGGAACATGGAACAGGTCTGTCTGGCTTGGCCTCCCAGGGGCCACCTGACATGTCTCGCTGATGTTGGGATGTCAAGGGCTGCCTCTCCTCAACTCCTGGAGCACTAGGGCTCCTTGCCATGGAAATAGACTGTCTTTTCAGATGCCCATTGCCAAAATTGTTACTCCCCCTAAAAAAATTTCCTATATGCAAGGGTATCTCTCAGAACAAGTTGTGATTTGCCTTAGCCTCTGGTGGTCACCTCTAATCTGCCCCTGAATCACTGGAGCTCTGTTCCTTCCGTCCTATGGAAAAGAACCTGCCTTCTTCCCAAAAGACTGTGGACAAAATTAGACTTTGGCCTCCCAAATTCCGTATATCCAAGGATTGGTCCCAAACAAAAGTAGCCAGGAAAGACAGGTCAGACTGGCCCTGTCCTCTGGTGATTTCCTTAGAGTATGATCTGAATGTTTTCATTTGAAAACACCTTGGAGAGGGCCCAGAGATCTCCTAAGGAGGGGATTTGTGGCCTCAGGCACATGAGCAGTACATATGGACAAAGGAGCTCTGTGCTCTGTGCTGAAACAACACCTGTCACAGCCAGGGCAGGCTGTGTGGCTCCTGCTGTGGGGCCGGGCCTCTTCCCAGGGACCCCACCAGGCCCCATCGGCTGCCGGGCAGGGCAGGGAAGGCTACAGGGCCAAGGCCGGGCTGGGCTATGTCTGCAGTTGCCAACATCCGGGCACTGCTGAGCCCTGCCGACCCGCTAGCCCAGGCTGAGCCAGAATCCGCCGGGCCCGAGAAGCAGCCCCGGGCTGGGCCAGCTAAGCCAAGATTCTGCCACCGTTGGGGTTCGCCTGCAATCCCCCGCAGGGGGAGAAGAAGCCATCGGGCCCCGGCCATGCTGCTGTTGTGCTCTGGCCTGGCTGCTGAGATCCTGGCCCTACCCCCAGCGTGGCCATGGCCATCCTGACACAGCCCCAGCGCAGCTGCTGCAGAAAAACCTCCATTGTAAAACAGCTCCGGCCTCAAGGACTGAGTCCGGCTGGGGTCACGGAACCATCTGCAGGCCCAGGGTGATATATGAACTCTTTCAGTGCTTCCATCCTCCCTCAAGTGAGAGAAAAGGACTAAGTGCAGGCACACAGAGGAGCAACATGAAGACACCGAGATCAGTGAAGAGGAAGTTGAGTCCCAGATGGGAGGGATGAGGAGATGCCTTGATCCTAGGGCTGAAATCCTCCTGTAAAGCTATGGAGAAAGATGTCATTGATACATCAGACTCTCTTTTTCCCTATAACGCATTGAAAACTATGGGGAGATGACTTGTTCAGCAAAGGCCTCCATGCTAAAGTAAGCAAATGTTGAAGTAGCTGTGATCCCATGAGAAGTTTGAACAGACAAAGAGAGCAGAGTGATGAGACCCTGTGCCCTGAGGGAGAGAAGAAAAAGATCTGTCTTCTCAGGGATGAAGATGATTTCAGAAATAGATGAAGAAAACCTTTGCTGTTAAACACCTCATCTTTAAACTAATACCCGATAAGTTGGCATGGCTCATAAACCCAGGTGTGGGAAAAGCTGTGAAAAAACAGGAGGGACTTCACAAGTGCAGATTTTCGTGGTGGCTGCTATTTGTGGGAATTGAGAGCCATGAGAGAACTGTTTACTTCTGGAGAAGTCTCCATAGAATGAAAGAGAGACTCTTCTCCCTAAGTGAATTGAAGAAAGACTATTCTAGACTTGGTAAACTGACTGAAAATTTTAGGGTTTGTCTCTTTGCATTGTCAGTAAGAAAGAAAAGGTTGTAGGGAGAGGAGAAGTGTTGGGAATTCTTATTACTCATTCTTTTAGTTACTATTGATAAACTTTTCTTTTTACCCTTTTAAAGCTTTGAGCCTACTTTGCCTTTCTCATAATCCTATCTCACAGCAGGAAATAAGTATATTCTAGTGAGTGTGCTGGTAATTAGCCAACACTGAACCCACCATACTAATCAATGCATTGGCCGAGAAATCTCAAATTGGCAAACCAAAACCACTACAGAAACTTTCCTGATGAACTGCACAAGAGCAGAGGGAAATCAAGGCAGAGCTATGGTTTGTCAGGACTTTCTTGATCTTAATGAGATACATGGTGCATTTGGACCTGAGCCCTTGATCCTCAGGGCCTGAATGGAGATTGCAAAAACATTTCCAGGAGTCAAAGTCAGAAGAAACACCCAAAGGGTCTCAAGGCATTAATGGGCCCCACTGAGGTCCATCCCCAACACATGGACTCCTTGGAAGAAAGAACTGGAGGCCAGGATGGCTCAAAAACTTCTCAGAAAACTCAAAGTAGAAAGGAAAATCCAAAGCACCTTGAACTCCTTGAGTATCTCAAAGCATTAATGAGCCCCACTGAGTGTCAGTACAAAGCTCTCAAGGGACTCATTAAAGCAGATAATTGGGACCATGATTGCACATACCTCTCCCAGAGTCTGGATCAAAAGGGAAACACCAAGTACCTTAAAAGAACTGAAGTACCTGGAAGCATTAATGAGCACCACTGAGTGTTGTTACTGACAAAGCCTCTCCAGGGACTAATTCCAGCAGATAATTGGAGGCCATGATTGCACAAACCTCTCAGAGACTCCAAGCCAAAAGCCAAACCCAAAGTCCTTTGAAAAATCTGCAGTCCCTGGGAGCATTGAAGAGCCATTCCTGAGCAAGGCTTCCCAGGGACTCCTTCCAGCAGATCCTTGAGGCCACTGGGATGTGGGCTAGGGGGGGATGCAGAGGGCAGGACAAGGGAGTGACAGTGCCCAGCCTGGCTGGGGCTTTGCCAGGAGGCCCCAGTGCCTTAGGACATGGTGTCTCCTCCTAGCCCTTGGTGGCACACACCCTGCTGTGCCCCAGGGCACCAAGACTTGGCTTCTATGTACCCACCTGTCATCCCTGCCTCCAGTTCTCTGCTCTGCCTGGGGCCTGGGGACACTTTCTCTGTTGTGTCCCTCAGTGGGACCCATTAAAAGTCCAAGAAACTTTTGAGGTGTGATTTGGACTTGGAGTTCTGGAGAGGTTTCTTCAGCTCCCTCTCAGGCACTGATGTTCAGGGCCTGAGCACAAAGCCCCAGAGCCTCATTAAAGTCCTTGTGCTGGGTCTGTGCTGCTGAGCTGAGCTGGGCTCTTGGCACAGAGGCAGCTCCTGGTAACCAAGAAGAGCTTCAAAAGCACATTTCTCTTGATGAGCAGCTCTTCTTCCAGGCCAGCAGGCTGGGGCACTGCCTGCAGCCACCCCAGGCTCAGCACAGAGGCACAGAGAGCTTCAATCAGTCAGGGCTGGGAAGGTGCTGAGAAGTGCCTGGGACTGAATCACTGCCAGCCCTTGGCACAGGAACCTCTGGCTGCAGGACAATGCAGCTGCAGCTCCTGGAGCCATCACCTAAAGCTGGAACATCCCAATACCTACAAACTCTGTGAGTACAACTCTGGGTATTTCTGGTGCAGGGGGGATGAAATGCTCATGAAGCTCTGACATGCTGAGGTTTTCTGATCAGTCCTAGAATATTTCCAAGACAGGGATTTTGATAAAAATTAGAACATTTCCAAATACTTTGTATTCAGTGTCCTACTATTGAGGAATAGCAGGGAGGGGGAAAAATATTAGAGGTTTATTATGAAATATTATTTATGAATTTGACAAGTGCCTGAGACATCCAAATTGTTTCTTTCAGTGATCAATAGGTTCACAGGAGATGCCTAATCAGCTTTCAGCCCCTCTGCCCATGGACAGCAGCAGCATCACCTTTGCTGGAGCCATCAGGCTCGGTTTGAGCCATTCTTTCTCCCAGCTGCAAACTGTACCTGCCCCTAGACAGTGCCCTGCAAACAAGCAGGGTTCTGTCAGGTCAAGTAGAGTGCACAGAGATTTGGGGTCAGTGAGTGCTGGCAGGGACAGATCAGGCACAGAGAAACACCTGCAGGAGAAAAATCTCCAGGAAACAGAGCTAATATCAGGCAATGAGAGAAAACAAACCCCAAAAATTCTGTGGCAGTGAGAGTTTAGAGATGCCCACAGGATCCCCTCCAGTGCAGCCCCTCCCTCTGAACAAGCCCTCTCCCTCCTGTGCCCCCAGCCAAGCCTCTGCCCTCAGGGACGGGGCTCCAAGGCGTGCAGCCCCTCCTGTGCAGGCAGAGCTGCAGTAGAGCCATGGGGCAGCTCTGCAGCCCCAGGGCAGTTCCCTCTGCAGAGCACAGGGATGTAGGCTCTGGAAGGGGGCACAGCTGGCTCAGGCTGGTGCTGTCCCCAGTGCCTGGCTCTGGACAATGCTGTCAGGGCAGCCAGGGAAGGAGCTGCATCCTCCTTTTAACCAATGCCATCATATAGGACACTTGGAAGTCTCCCTGAGATTTCTGTCCAAGCTGGGAGCTACAATCCAGGGTGCAAAGCTGTGCTAGAGCAACTCTGAGTTATAGGATTGATGGGGAGAGACAGAGGCGTTGTGACACTGAAAATGCTGCTGGGTTGGTGAAATGAGCAAAGTGAGTCCTTGCCTACAAAGGTGGAGCTGGGCTGTGGTGGATCCATATGCTCTCAGCAGGGCCTGGTGACATTTTAGGGAAAATGTGGGAAGGTGATCACCCTCCACCTGAGAGAGGTTTAAGCCCAGAGAAACTCTGAACAGGTCAGCATGACTAACCATCTCCACTCAGTCTCCACTCATCACTTTGCGTCACAGAACTTGCTCCGTTTTCCCTGGGTGCAGCAGAAATGCTGAGGGCTTCTAATATCCAAGAATACCAGGAGAGATAAGGGGGAGCCTGTAAAGAAAACCTCAAAACGCAAAAAAACTAAAGACTGTGTCTGTGTTTTCCAGGGAAGTGGGAATGGGAAATGGCTTTGATTGTGGTAACAGGTATCTCCTCTAACCCTTCGCTGTCCTTTCTCCATGAACAGGTCCCCAAGTGCAGCCACGGCAAATGTCCAACAGCAGCTCCATCAGCCACTTCCTCCTGCTGGCATTGGCAGACACGCGGCAGCTGCAGCTCCTGCACTTCGTCCTCTTGCTGGGCATCTCCTTGGCTGCCCTCCTGGGCAATGGCCTCATCATCAGCGCCGTAGTCTGCGGCCACCACCTTGACACCCCCATGTTTTTCTTCCTGCTCAACCTGGCCCTCACTGATCTGGGCTCCATCTGCACCACTGTCCCCAAAGCCATGCACAATTCCCTCTGGAACATCATGATCATCTCCTACACAGGATGTGCTGCCCAAGTATTTTTCGTTATGTTCTTCATGGGAGCAGAGTTTTCCCTCCTCACCACCATGTGCTATGACCGCTATGTGTCCATCTGCAAACCCCTGCACTACGGGACCCTCCTAGGTAGCAGAGCTTGTGCCCACATGGCAGCAGCTGCCTGGGCCAGTGGCTTGCTCTATTCCCTGCTACACACGGCCAATACATTTTCCCTTCCCCTGTGCCAGGGCAATACCGTGGGCCAGTTCTTCTGTGAAATCCCCCAGATCCTCAAGCTTTCCTGCTCCAAATCCTACCTCAGTGAACTTTGGCTTCTTGCTGTTGGTGCCTGTTTGGTATTTGGCTGCTTTGCGTTTATTGTTTTCTCCTATGTGCAGATCTTCAGGGCTGTGCTGAGAATCCCCTCTGAGCAGAGACGGCACAAAGCCTTTTGCACCTGCCTCCCTCACCTGGCCGTGCTTTCCCTGTTCCTCAGCACTGGCATATTTGCCTATCTGAAGCCCCCCTCCATGTCCTCCCCATCCCTGGATCTGACCCTGTCAGTTCTGTACTCGGTGGTGACTCCAGCCCTGAACCCCCTCATTTACAGCCTGAGGAACAAGGAGCTCAAGGCTGCAGTGTGGACACTGATGACTGGATGCTTTCAAAAACATTAAAGTGCTTGCTGATTTCTGCAAACCACTTCTAATAAAACTCATCTTTGATACTTCTTGTACATCTCATTTTGGAAGTTTTGTTAATTTGTTTTACTTTAATAATAAAGTCCACAAAGAAAAGTTATTCTTTGTGACATTACGCATCTTGTTTCTCTACACTTTCTCTATGGCCACAGAATACGTGAATGAGGAGCTGCACGCTCAGTGGCTTTAAAGGAACTACAGGATCTCCCAGCAACGTTTTCTGCAGAGATGCCCTTTTGTTGCCTTCTCTGGAGCTGCAGCAGCAATGTCTGTGTGCAGAGCTGGGGGCAGATCAGTGCTGGCACAGCAGCTGTGCCCAGCAGCAGCAGCACTTGGTGTTGCCAATGCTGCACCTGTGGCCCTGCCCCACTGCCCTGGTGGCCCTGGTGTTGCTGTAGGGCCTGAGTCCTCTCGGGGCCAGACACAGTGCTGGGGTGGCAGTGCCGGGGCTGCATCAGGGACAGGCCATGGGCACTGCTGGGGCAGCGCTGACGCCTCAGGCCAGGTCCTGGGGGCTCCAGGCTCCTTGCCCAGGCTCTCTCAAGAACACACCCAGGCCAATGCTGAGCACAGAAAACCCCTGTGAGCAGCCTCAGGGTGGCCGTGGGCAGGCTGGGGGCAAATAGCATGGCTGGTGCTCTGCAAGGGCCCTGGGGAAGATGGGAAGGAGCAGCAGAGCAGGGGCTGATCCATCCCCAGTGCTCTGGAGAGCCCAGGGCAGTGTCCCAGAGAGTCCTCATAAAGCTGCCAACAACATCCCCCCTCTAAACCCCTGGCCTCTCCCCCAGCTCACACAGGTGCCCCATCCTTGCAGGCACAGCCACGGCAGCACTGGCTTAGGAGCCCCTGTTTGCATTGCACAGAGCAGGCGGGAGCACCCCCATGCTGTTTCTGTGGGGACATGAACCTGAGGGAGCACAAATACCATCAGCCCCTGGGGCCAGCAAGGGCTGGGGAACACCCAGGAAACCACTCAGCTTTGTCCTGGCTTCTGCAGTCAGCCAGAAAGTTTGTTCCAGTCAGCTGGGAGTTTCCTTTCCCACTGCAGATGCTGTTGGTCAGAGCCAGGGCTGCCTGACAGCCACCCCCAATCTGCCCTGAGCATTTCCTTTGCTTCACCTTTGCTTTCTTTACTCTTCCCTTGTAGAAATTTCTTCCTATTGCCCACCACTTTTCCTTCCCTTGCAAACAGTCCATCCTTTTTGCCCTTTCCTCTCTGGCCCCACTCCCCATTCCAGTTCCTGACTTGGCACCATGGGAATGTGTCTTGGGGAGCAGGATCATCCTACATGTGCTGCAGGAATTGTCTGCAGGCTCCCGCAGTGCCTCCTACTGCTCCCTTGCCAGAGGCACCACAGGCCAGGGGGGCACATCTGGGCTGCTGTGTCTTTCTCTGGGGCTCCCTGTTCTGGGCAATGAGGAGGACCTGCAGAGGCTCTGCAGGACTGACAGGATGGGCTATGGAGCTGGCAGGAGAAGCTGAGGGACCTGGGCTGCTGGAGCTTCTCAAGAGGAGGCCCAGGGCTCATCCTGCAACTGCTCCAAGGGTGCTTTCAGAGAACCACAGAATCAGCCAGGTTGGAAATGACCTTTAACATCATCAAATCAGACATGTTCCCTGACACCACATTGTCTCCCCTGAGCCTCCTCTTCTCCCGGATAAACACCCCCAGCTCCCTCAGCCGCTCCTCACAGCTCTTGTGTTTCCGACCCCTCCCCAGCCTTGTTGCCCTTCTCTGGACATGCTCCAGCCCCTCCATGTCCTTCCTCAATTGGGGGGCCCTGAACTGGACACAGCACTCAAGGTGCTACCCAACCAGTGTTAAACCTCGCCTTTTTGGATTTGGTCTCTGGATCCAGCCTGTCTGGGGCCCTGTGCAGAGCCCTCCTACCTTCCAGCAGATCAACACTCCCAGCCAACTTGGTGTCACCACAGTTCCTTGAGGCCCCAGAGTGTCACAATGGTCTCCATGATTCCATGAGGCCTCCCAGTGTCACAGTGTCCCTTTGATTCCATGGGACCCCTTGGAGTCACAAAGTCCTTTGTATCCTTGGGGCCCGCAGTGTCACAGTGGTGCTGTGGCCCCCCAAGGCCTGGCAGTGTCACAATGGCCCTTGGTCCCCAAGGCCCTGCAGTGTCACACTGGTTCCATGAGGTCTGACAATGCAGTAATGCTCTCCTTGGTTTCATAGTGTCACAATGGCCTCTTGGTCCCAAGGGCCACCATGGTGTCAAACATGTTTCCTTCATTCCAGGTGTCCCTGAGGAGCAGCACTGGCCCCTTGGTTCCATGGCGCCCTACAGTGTCACAATGGCCCCATTGTGACACCGGGTCCTGCTCTGTCACAATGCTCTGCATGGTTCCACAAGGCCCTGCAGGGTCACAGTGGCCTCTTGGTTCCACCAGGATCCAGACTGTCACCATGGACTCCTTGCTTCCATTCAGCCCCACAGTGTCACAATGACCCCTTGGCTCTGTGCTGCCATATTGTACACAGTGTCACCATGGTCCTCTTAGTGCCACCAGGCCCCACAGTTTCACAATGGACCCTTGCTTCCCCTGGGCCCTGCAGTGTCCCAATCATCAGAGAATCAACCAGGCTGGAAAAGACTTTGGAGAGCATCAAGTCCAACCTGGGACCCAACACCACCTTGTCACCCAGGCCATGGCACTGAGTGCCACATCCAGTTTTCCTTAAACACTTCCAGGGATGTTGACTCACCCATCTTCCTGGGCAGCCCATTCCAATACCCGATCATACTTTGTGTGAAGAATATTTCCTAACATCCAGGCTAAACTTTCCCTGGTGCAGCTTAAGCCTCTGTGCTCTTGTCCTGTCACTGTTCTCTTGGAAAAGAGCCTGATCCCCAGCTGGCTGCACCCTCCTGTCAGGGAGTGTTAGAGAGTGATGAGGTCTCCCCTGAGCCTCCTCTTCTCCATGAAAAACAACCACAGCTCCCTCAGCCACTCCTCACAGAACTTGTATCGCAGACCCCTCTCCAGCCTTGTTGCCCTTCTCTGAACCCCGCACAGCCCTTCCATGTCCTTCCTAAATTGGGGGCCCAGAACTGGACACAGCACTTGAGCTGCTGCCCAACCAATGTCTCCGAGCACCGGGGAAGCATCACTGCCCTGGTCCTGCTGGCCACACCATTCCTGAGCCAGGCCAGGAGCCATTGGCCTTCTTGGCCACCTGGGCACACTGCTGCCTCATGTCCAGCCTGCTGTCCATAATTCCCTGCAGGTCCCTTTCTGCCTGGCTGCTGTCCAGCCACTCTTGTCCCCAGCCTGTAGTGCTGCAGGGGTTGTTGTGGCCAAAGTGCAGGACCTGGCACTTGGACTTGTTAAACCTCACCTTGTTGGGTTTGGGCCCTGGATGAAGCTGGTCCAGAGCCTTGTGCAGAGCCCTCCTACCCTCCATCAGATCCACACTCACACCCAGCTTGGTGTCCTCTGCAAACTTGTTAATAGTGGGCTCAGTCTTCTCATCCACATTGTCAGTGAAGATTTTAAACAGCACTGGGCCCAGCACAGACCCTTGGGAGACACCAGTGGAGACTGGACACGCAATGGATGCAGCACCATACCCATCATGCTCTAGGCCCAGCCTACAGCCAGCTCTTTACCTGGGAAGGGTGAACATGTCGAACCTATAGGCTGCAGCTTTTCCAGGGAATTCTGTGGCTTACTGTGTCAAAGGCTTTTCTGAAGTCCAGGCACACAACACCCACAGCCTTTCCCACCTCCACAGATAGGTAACCTCGTCATAACAGGAGAGACCAGGTTGGTCAGGCTGGACACCTGCCCCTCCTAAATCCATGCTGGCTTGCTCTGATCCCTTGGCCATCCTGTGGGTGCCCTGAGATGGCACTCAGGGTGATCTGTTTCATTTCCTTGCTGGGCATTGAGGTCAGGTTGACAGGCCTGGAGTTTCCCAGATCCTTCTTCCAGCCCTTCTTGGGGATGGGCTCACACTGCCACCTTCAGTCCTCTAGAACCTCCCTGCTGAGCCAGGACTGATGGTAAATGATGGAGAGCAGCTTGGGGAGCTCATCCATAAGCTCCCTCATTCCCCTGGGATGCAGCCCATCTGATCCCATACACCTGTGAGCATCTGAGTGGCTGAGCAGGTCACCAGCTGTTTCCTCCTGGATTCCAGGGGGCTGTTCTGCTCCCTGTGCCCATCTACCAGCTCAGGGGAACACTGATCCTGAGGCAACCTCTCTTAATACTGAAAATTGAGACAAACAAGGTGTTAAGAAGCTCAGCCTTTTCCTTGTCTTCAGTTACTATATTCTCCACTGAATCCAAAAATGAATAAAGGTTCTCCATCTCCCTCTTTTTGCTATAAATTTTTTTATAATTTTCTTTTTTCCAGAAGTGGCTAGGTTAGCTCTAAATTGAGCTTTCACGTCTCAACTTTTCTTTCTCTATAATTTAATGACACCCTTAAACACTTCCTGAGCTTCCAGTCCTTTTTTTCCCCTGAGTTCCCCACAAAGGCTCCATGGGCAGCCAGGACCATCATTTTCCTCACTAGCTCATCTTTTGCCACCCTGGGACAGGCTGCTTCTTGCCCCTTAAGATTAATTTCTTGAGATGTGTCCATCCTTCATGGACCCCTTTGTTTTTAAGGGCTGTTTTCCTTTAAAAAATCAATACCTGATTCAGTGCTCCCCAAATCTGCATCCTAAATAGGCCAAAGTCTGCCCTTCCTAATTCCAGTGTAGAAGTTTTGTTGCTGCCCCTCCTTATTTCACACAACATTGAAAACTTGATTATTTCATGGTCATTGTGACCCAGGCAGCCTCTGACCCCCACATCTGCCACCAGCCTTTCTCTGTTTGTGAACAGCAGGAGACAGAGCTTTCCTTGGGAGTGGGAGCGTTACCAATATTCGGTAAAAGGAAAACTCCTTAACACCAATGTAGCATTACGAAGCAGCATTCTTGATTCAGCTGGATGCACGGGGGAAAGCTCCTCCCAAAGCTGTGCATGCTGAGTACAGGAAAGTTTGTGTTTATTTTCTGTATTTTGCACACATATTCATTGATTGTCCTGGACTAAACATAAATATGATAAAAATTTCCCCAAAATCATAACATATCTCCCCTCCCCTTTACCCATGCACTCTTGTGTCCTGGGGTCTCTCTGGTGGTCCCTGGTGGTCATGGACCTCAATGTTCCAGTGGGCCTGGCTGAGCTGGCAGGACACTGAGGCTGGTGAACTTCCAGTTCCCCTTCTGACACAATGGGCATTTTGTTGTTTCCATAGGCCTGAAGTTTTGGAGAACAAGCTCCAGGTGTCAGCTTACCTGGTGTAGAAAATGTACCATCTGGAAACATGAGGTCACAGAGAGGGCTATGACATCTCAGAGTGGGTTGTGTGAGGTCATTGAGAGCTATGATATCATAGACTGCATCTGTGACATCATAAGGCCAGCTGTGACATCACAGGGCAGACGGTCTGACATCACAGAGCAGACTATGACATCACAGAGTTGGCTGTGACATCAGAGACCAGCTGTGTGACATTAGAGAATGGGCTGTGACATCACAGAGCAGGCTGTGACATCCCAGCAGGGCTGTGTAAAATCCCAGCAGGGCTGTGTGAGGTCACTGGATTGGTCACTCCGCCCCAGGTCCCCCTAACAGTTTCTCCCAACAAGTCCAATGCTGTTCATGCCCAGCAGGGTCCCTGTCCCCCAGGATCCCCCCAGCCCACCTGGAGCCACAGCCTCCACCAAAGGATGTTCCACAGGATCCACCCCAGAGCCTGACATGGGGAAAATGGGCCAGGGCTGTGTGACCAGGACAACAAGGATGGGGATTATCCAGATGACTGTAGCCTGGTTTGGGTTCCCCAGGGCAGGAAAGATGTCTGGCAGCTCGAGCAGCTGGAGCCCTTGGGCTGTGAGCAGAGGCTGAGGGAGCTGGACTTGTCCAGCCCACAGCAGGGAAGGCTGAGGGGCTCCTCATCCCAGCCTGACAGTGCCAGCAAGGAGCTGATGGAGAACACAGAGCCAGGGTCTTCACCAGGGGTCCTGGTGGGAGACAAAAGCCAATGGGTGGGAGGGGAGAGAGGGGAGATCAGCCAGGACAGGAGGAGATGAAATGAGTCAGGCTGGTTTCAGCATTTCCTCAACACCCAGAGCAGCCTGACCTCCCTTCTCCATCCACCACTGACAGCTTTGCAAAACAGGAATTGTTGGAGCTGTTTTGCCACCACTCCAGGATGAGCACCCTGATACAAGAATTTAATTGTGTTTATATCTATCACAGAACCACATTTGTCTAAAATTATTTTTAGTATGCAAATCACTTGTGGATGGTGGACTCATCAGATGCTGTTAGGACATCACACATACCTCAGGGAAGAGCAAGATTGTTATTAAATTGTGTCTTGTTCAACTGTGGTCTGTTGGTCATGAAGAGAAACCTTCTGTGCCTCTGAGTCTCACCAGTTCCTGACCCCCAAAGAACACAAACCTGATGAGTTGTGGTTCCCACTCCAGTGGCTGCACTTGGACCCCCGCCATAGACAGAGCAGAGCTCCCTTGTCCCAGAAATTCTCTGGCAATGCAGGGATGAAGGAAACAGGACAGGCTGTGAGGATCAGGGGCAGGGCAGAGCCAGGGAGAAGAATAACTTTTGCATTTGATGGAGCTGTGCCTTCTCTTGGCTTTGTTGACTGACAATAAATGAACATCCCTCTGTGTCTTGGGCAGCTCCTTCTCCAAGGAAAGCAGGTGGGAGTTGGAGCCAAGGAGCTGAAAGCTGCAGGTGGAGCCTGGGCTGGAGGGATTTGCACAAGGCTGCTCTGAGTGCCAGGTCTTGGATGGGGTAAATGGTGGGGAGGGGGTAGGGACAGAGTCTGATTGATTGTCAGCCAAGAAGGGTCTTGGCTTTCATATCAATTCCAACTGCATGAGGAGGTGCTTGGATTCAGTGTCAATTGGAGATTGCACATATCAATAAATTTACAGGAAAACAAAACTAAACAGGAGCTAAAAAAATCTCATCTTGCTGTCTTTTTAAATATCATGTATTCACTTTGAATACACTTCTGAGAGCTACTTAACTTCAAAGTATTTGGAAACTGAAATCAAACTATTCCCAGAGGTTTGGCTTGTTAAGGTGTTCTGAATGTTAATGAGCCCTGGGACACTGAATTCCTGAACTGAAGAGCTGAAGGCTGAACAAGCCTCTGGAGCAGTAAAATTCAGCAGCAGCCTCCAAGTTGCTGAGGATATCAGCTGCCCCCACTGAGGCCATCCCTGCCCAGAGCCCGTGGGGAAATGGGCAGACAAGGAGAGCGTCCCTGGGGCTGGGGCAGCACACCTCAGGGGCACCAGCAGCTCCAGCTGGGAAATGGAGTGTGGAATGTGGCTGGGAAAGCCCTGCCTGGGCTGTGTCCTGCAGGACGGACAAGCCCTGACTGCCATCCCCCAAACAACTCTCTCAAGGAGATATTTAAAAGCAATTACAATTGTTTGTGTCCTCTGAGTTGGACTCCCTGGAGAAATATCAACAAGAGATTCTCAAGAGCTCCAAACAACCAAACAGCCTTTACTGGGAACTTTAGAAAATCAGATAAACTTTGGCAAAAGGTTTATTTTTGACATTGTAGTGGTTTTGGTTTGTGGATTTAAGATTTTTGTAATCTTGAGATTTCTTAATTAATGGACTGATGAGTGTGGTGGGTTTTAGTGTTGGTTAATTATTTATGTATTCATTTTGTCGTGAGATACGATTAGAAGAAAGGTAAAGTAGGCTTAAAATTTTAAAGGGGTATAAAGAAAATTTTATTAAAAGTAACTAAAAGAAAAAAGACAGTAAGCATTAAAATAAATTCTTTAGAACAACTTTTTTTTAGCAACTTTTTTTTTAACAACTTTTTTTTTTAACTGACAATGTAAAGAAACAAAACTTTAAATTTCTACAAGTGTTTTTACAAGACGAAAAATATTTTTGAGGGTGGTCTTCCAATTGTCTTGGATAACAGTTTTCTGGGGAACTTTGTTATTGGGAAGTTGTTTTTATTGCTACAAGCTTTTTTACAGCTTGTTGATGGGCCATGTTGACTTATGGGGTATTGTTTTAAAGATGAGTAATTTAAAGGTAAACATTTTTATTATTTACTTTTAGAATTATTTTTATCCCTGGGAATAGAAATCTTCTCTTGGGGGTACTGCATTACTTTCTTTTCTGTTAAAACTTTTGATGAAAATACAGTTAATTTAACATTTTTTATCTTATTATGGAGGTTTTTGCTTAATATTACTTTGAATATTTTAATTTTTTTATAGTTTTATGTGTTATAAAGAAAAAGAGTTTTTCCTTTAAAGTTTGTAAGAGGATTTTAGTTTTGAGATTAAGGGTTTTTTTTTTCCTTTTTAATTAGGATTTAATTTCTTCTTTACTGACTTTGATGGTTTGATGCTGTTTTTTTAAATGCTTGTGTTTTGTTTTCCTTTTACTCAAAGGAGGATTGAAGCATTGAAAGGATTAACACCTGACCTGCCAGTAACTTGTGGGGGAAGTTGTGGTTGGGTTGTGTTAGGATTGATTTTATGGTTGGTTTCGGGGTTTTTTTGTGTTTAATTTTAGTTGTAGCATTATTTTGTGTGTGTTGTATGTTGTAGAAGTTTTTCCTTTAAATTTTGTTGGGGGGAGGGGACTTGACGGTAAGATTTTAATAGCTGTGGCTAGCTTTGTTCAGGATGGGGTTTTGTAGCCTCTTTTGTTTTCCTGTTTGGGAGTTGTTGGGGTTTGGTTTGGTCAGAATGGGGCCAATGGGGAGGGGATGGACTGGAGAGGGGGGAAGGGGCTTGGCCCATGACAAGGCTGCTTGGTTTGGTTTGGTTTGGTTTGGTTTGGTTTGGTTTGGTTTGGTTGAGATGGGGGCTGGGGCCTGTTTCTTCTTTGTTGACTGGAAAAGAAAGAGGAGGTTCCTGGGTTTTTTCATCTTTAATATATGTGTTTCACAGAGGCACGTTCAGTATCCTAGAAATTTAACAGATTGTCAGTTACACAAAAAGTTTTGTATTACTTTTTAAAATTCTTCTCATGTCAAACTACAACAGACATTCAGTAAACAAAACACACTTCTCAAAGCATTGACTTGGCCCATTCAACCTCACAGACTCTAAGCCTGTTCAATTAATCAAAATCTGCAGGAGCATGGAAACAGAAGACAAAGACACAGAAAGAGAGAAAGACAAAAAAGATACAGAGAAGCACACAACCAGAGCTACCAACTCCTGGAATCCAGTGATGTTCAGATGGAAATTCCAAGAGGAGGTAGGGTCAAGATGTGTGCTTGCCTCATGGTCAGCCTTAAATACCCCTTGGTCTTCCTGGGCCCTTTCCCCGGGTATGACCTGGGGTCATTTGGTCCCTCAGGAGCTGGGCTTGGGGCTCCAGTGGTGGCTGTGGAGCATTGCCTGTGCTGTGCCAGGGACTGGCAGGCACTGCTGGGCTGGGATAGAGGCTCTCGGGAGATTGGTCTCCAGGGCAGGGCAGGGCAAGGCTGCACCTGCCCCTTCCTCCCCCACACATGAAATGTTTAGAGCAAACAATCTCCTCCAGTCTCTCACAAGAGGCAATGTTGGAAGTGAAATCCCAATTCGGTCCATGGGTGCCTGGAGGAGAAGGACAGTTCTCTTCCATAGGAAGGAATGCACGGAGCTCCAGTGTTTCAGCAGCAGATGAGAAGAGACCCTCAACATGCCAAGGTCAGCCAGACCAGTCAGGTGGCTCCTGGGAGACAAAACCAGCCAGACCTGTTCTGTGTTCCCTTGGTTTTATGGGGCTCCAGAGTGTCACAATGGTGCCTTGGATCCACGGGGCCCCACAGTGTCATAATTGTGACTTGATTCCATGGGTTCCAGCAGTGTCCCAATGACCCCTTGATTACAGGAAGACCTGCAGTGTCACGCTGGCTCCCAGGTGTCATAAGGCCTCACAGTGTCACAATGATCCCAAGGATTCCATGAGGCCTTGCAGTGTAACAATGGTCTCCGTGGTTCCCCAGGCCCCCCAATGTCACCTGACTCCTCTCTTCCATGAGGTCTGCAATGTCACAATGTACCTTTGGACCTTGGGGGTTTGCTGTATCACAATGGTCTCCTTTGGCTCCACAGTGTCACAATGCACCATTGATGACAGGAGGCCACTCTGTGTCACCCTGGAGCTTTGGTTCCATGCAGCCCTGCAGTGTCACAATGGTCTCCTTTTGTTCCCCAGTGTCACAATGGAGCCTTGATGCCATGAGGCCCTGCAATGTCACAATGGCCCCTTGGTTCCATGCACCCCTGCAGTGTCACAAAGGCCAATTGGTTTCACCAGGCCCCACAAAATCACAATGGTCCTCTTGGTTCTGTAGGGACTGCCAGGGTCACAATGGTCTCACTGGTTCAATGAGGCCTCAGAGTGTTACAATGCTTTGCTTATTCCACGGATCCTCACAGTGTCACAATGGTCTCCTTGGATCCATGGTGCTCCTCAGCGTGACAATGCCCCCTTGGTTCCATGACACCCAAAGTGTCACAATGGTCTCCACAGTTCCATGAAGCCACACAGTGTCACAATGGACTCTTGGTTTGATGGGGCCTCTCAGTGTCACAATGATCCCTACATTCCATGGAGCCACACAGCATCAGTACAGTCCCCTTGGTTCCATGAGGCTCAGCAATGTCACAGTGCTCTCCATGATTCCATGAGGTCCCACAGTGTCACAAGGGTCCCTTGGTTCCATGGCCCTGTGCTGCTGCATTTCCCCCTCCCCTTCTCAGGCTGCCCTGCCAGCTGAGAAATGCTCCTTGGGCCTTGGCCTTGGCCAACAGCCCCTGGGCTCAGCTCCTCTGCAGCTCATCACAAACACTGTCTGCTCCAGGCACTGCTGCTGCCCAAACAGCTCCTGGCTCCTTTAGGAGCAGCCCTGGGAGCTGTTTCTGTTCCCTCAGTGGCACAACATCCCTGTTCCCACACTGCCAAAGAAAGCTGCTGATGCCAAGTGTGGCCAGGATGAACCATTGCTGGGACTGAAGCCCCTCTCGTGGGGCCCTGCAAACAGCGCTCCAAAAGGAGCCCTTGGAGCTCTCCTGGACCAGCGACTCCCTCTGAGTGGGGCCTCTCCCAGCTGGGAACTCTCCCGTTTGCTGCACTCGGGGATCCCAAACAACGACAGAGCCTGGGCCGATCCCCCCACTCCTCCAGGCTCAGCCCTTCACCTGCTGGGGAGATGCCAAAGCATCAGCAGGGAGCATTCCCTGCCCTCAGGGGAATTTCTCCCAGGTGCCTTGCACTGACTCTTGGTGTCTGTGTGCACACAGGAGTGCCTGTGCTGGGGAAATGTGGCAGAAATGCTGCTCTCTGAGGGGTCTGAGTGCCTTGGATAGCTGAGTCAGTCAGGCCTGTAGGTAAGGCTAAATTACAAGGTCTAAGTGAAGTTAAATGCTGCTAAGGGCTGTTCTTTTGCTAAGTTGTTTAATGTATGTTATAAGAGGAGTTAAATACTGTTAAATGTTATTCCTCTGTTTAATTGCAAAGTCATAGATTTAAGTTAATTTAAATACTGTTACGTGCTGTTCTTTTGCAAAATTGTGAAGTTTCAGGTACCAGTCAAGGTTAAGTCCTGTTAAGTTTGAGCTCTGTTAACCTTTTGGGCTGTGTTCCTTTTATCCTTGCCCTCACTGTTCTTTTGTAAAACACACACAGAGGGACAGTTCTTAGTTCATTTCTGGTTTGATTGCCTGGATTTTGCGTGGTTTTGTTGTTGCTTTGTTTCCTTGGTGTGCCTGAAGTGTCCAGCCAGGAGCAGAATGACTCTTGCCACAAAACTTTGTGCTGCTGTCCCTTAATATTAAATCTGGTATTTGCTGATCCCTTGCTGGGGATTTTTTCAGCGCCCTCAAGCCCTTGTTCGTAACAGGGTGAAGGAGACCTGGCCCAGGCTCTGGCCTGGGGGGACACAGGGACGTTGCCAGGGGGTCCCTGTCCCCCTGTCCCACCCCCAGGGCCCCCGCCCCGCGTCCCCGTGTCAGGCTCTGGGGTCGATCTTCTGGAACATCCTCTGGGGGAGGCTGCAGTGCCAGGGGCGGGGGCCCCTGGGGGGACAGGGGACCCTGCTGTGTTCAAGCAGGGTTGGACTGCTCTGGGGGGAACTGTGAGGGGTGACAGGGCAGAGTGACCTCCCCAGTGACTTCACACAGCTCCTGTGATGTCACACAGCCCACTCTGGGACATCACACAGCCCCAACTCTATGATGTCATCCTGTGATGCCATACATCAGTGCTGCAATGGCACAGAAGACAGTGTTGTTACAAAGTCACTCTGTGATGTCAGAATCTCTTCTGTGATGTCACAGCCTGCCTTATGACATTACACAGCCACCTGGTGATGTCACAACCCTCTCTCTGATGTCACAGAGACACCCTCTGTGATGGCAGGATCTGGTCTGTGGCCTCACACCGTACTCTGTGATGTCACAGACAGCTGCGTGATTCCACAACCCCCTCAGTGATGTCACAAAACCCTCCCTGTAATGTCATACTGCCACTCTGTAGTGTCACAGCACACCTTTTTAAATCAAAGCCCACTCTATGATGTCAGTCATGCCATGATGTCTCAGCCTGCTCTGTGATTTCACAGAATCCAATCTATGATGGTGTAGCTGCTCAGTGACCTCACACAACAAACTCTGTGAGGTCACAGCCCAATCTGTGACCTCACACAGCCCACTCTGTGCTGTCACACAGCCCCTTGCTGACATCACAGCTGCTCTGTGCCTCTCTGACACAGCCACAGAGGTGCTGCTGTGACACAGCCCCCTCTGGGACATCCCACAGCCCCTGCCAATGCTGAGCCCCTGTGAGCTCTGTCTGTGCCCTGCTGGTGTCCCTGAGGTGCCCTGGCCGTGCCCCAGCCCTGCTGGGCTGTGCACAGGAGCTGCTCCTGGCCAGAGCTGTCTCTCTGCAGCGCTGCCCTTGCCAGGAGCTTCCTCTGGGCCAGGAGCCCGGCCCAGCTCAGCAGCACAGACACAGCACAAAGACTTTAATGACCCTCTGGGGCTTTGGTGCTCTTTGCATCAGACTCAGTCCCTCAGAGTGTGCTCAAAGAACTTCTCAAGAATTTGAAGTGTGGTTGAAACACTGAAGTTTCTCATACATAAAATAGATCCTTCTGAGGGACAAGACTGACAATACGTCCCCAGGTTCCAGCTAGAGCAGAACACTGGAGGCAGTGATGAATGGTGGGGACAAGCAAGGCAAAGGTGTCTCTGGTGCTCAGCAAACCTGGATGTGTTTCAGGAATGCAAAGGGCCAAGGCCTGAGCCCCAGTCCCTGGCAAGGCAGATCCTGTCCCTGCCTCATTGCTCAGGGCTCTTCCTGGGATGGGCACTGGGATGTGGGGATGGGCAATGCCAAGGGCAGGACCGTGGGGTGGCCCCTGCCAGGCTGCTGAGCAGGGACAAAGAGGCAATGAGGCCCCAGGCCTGCAAGGGTCACCTGTCCCCTCGTGGTCCCAGGGCCAGCAGCCATGGCCAAAGTGCTGCAGGAGTCGGCTCTGTCAGGGCCTTGCAGCTGCTGCCCATCCCTTTGCCCTGTGCAGCCCAGGCTGTCGTACCGTGTCCCTGCCCTGCACCTCTGTCCCTGCAGGCTGTCATCATCCCCCGGCTACCCCACCTGGCTGGCCCCTTCCTTTGCTGACAGCTCTGCCTCCTGCCTGCCTCTGCCTGCCCACACAAAGCCTTGGGCTGCTTCAGGCTCCTGCTGGGGGATGTGTTGCACCACAGCCCTGCCCTGGCAGGGAAATTCCTTTCTCCTTATGTCCACTGTGGGCCTCCCCAGCTGCCCTTGCTGCCATTATTTCCTTCTCATGCTTATATCCTCTAGGAAGAAAAGCTCCAGCCTCTCTGAAACTACCCTTCAATCCTTTCCAGGCCATTTCTGTTCTGGCCTCAGTCTCCACATGACTGACCCCAGAGCCCTCAGCCTCTCCCTGCTGGTTATGTGATGAGGCCTTCAAACCCCATCTTGGGAGATTTTTGGGTCCATTCCAAGGTCTGTGAAAATGGAAAAATAGTGTTCAAAGGTGTTATATATGTATGGTTAAATCATGCTGTAAAAATATATGTGTATGTATAAAATATTACATTAATCCACCTCATGCCCTTGACCACTCCGGCCAGGAGCATAGTCCCATTTCTATTCAATCAGTTCCCGGAACATGCTAAAGATAATATCAAGTCTTTTGCCTAAGAATGAAGCCTTCCCGGGCCATGAACGTTGTCGTCCTCGACTATTCAAGAAATCGACGCTAGTAGCTGATTACATCAGTTTTCCCAAAACACCGGCACCACCCGAGTACATGTGAAAGAAAGCTATGCAGACATCGAGGCACGCTTTTTGCATCCGTATGGACTCGGTTATCCATGTGAAAAGAACATCCAGGAAGGACCTAGATGGTTGTAGAAGCACCGGGACTGACTTTTGCATCCCTGTTTTCTAACTCTACATATGAAGAAACACAAGGGACATCCTGTGTTATTCAGGCCTCGGGGAGAATATAGGGTATATAAGCAGGCTGTACAAGACGATCAGGGTGAACCTCCTGGGAAACGCTGGCACTCTGTCAGTCGGATCCAGGTTCACCCAGCGCCAAATTCTGGAGTTGGCGCTGTCTTGGCTGTGGCGGATATTTTTGGACAATTTGTAATTAATAAATCCTTGTCATTTTTTTTAAAATTTGGCTGGGGAGTCAATAATTTATAACAATTTGGTGACAACCCAACGACATCTGATATTGGGGTTTAGGAAACCATTTTCCCGCCTGGGGGGCACCCCACTGGATCTAGTGGCCCGAGCGGGAATCGGATTCTGAAACCAATCAGATCCACAAAAGAGCCGCAAAAAGCCATGGATGGTAATTGGAGCTGCGTGCTGCAAAAGAGCCACAGCCAAGGGAGATAAAAGGCCCCGATTCTCGGATCAGAAAGATCTAGGGAGATTTCTGAGACTCGAGGTTTTCATCCATAAAAACTCAACGTGCATGAAGAGATCCACGCAAGACAAAGAACCATAAGTATTGTGTGGTTGGGTGGAGCGTGATCGGAAGTGTGTGTGAGACGTGACATTGTCACGAGGTGAGTGCGGAACCCGAGGATGCAGTTCCACTATCCCACGAGGGACGTGGTCAGGCGCGGGGGAAGTGAAAGGCTGTGTTCGAAACACATGAGACCCGGGGCTCGGGAAAGAGTCTAGGGGGAAAGCCGGTCATGTTTGGGATCAGGAGGGGAGAGACAGGCCTGGGGAGTTCCAGGAACCTGTCCACCTTCTGAAACCAGGACAAACAGGTAAGGGAAAATAAGAAAACAGCCTACGGGTCAGCAGGGTGGTTCGCTGCTCGACCTGGTCAGGCTGGCGGCTGTTCGCAAGTCGGAGAATCCAACATTGGAAGGAAAAACAGGACTCAAAACAACCTAGCAAAGCGAGAAAGAGTAAGAAAAGTCACCACACTCCTTGAGAAAATGGGAGTGGGGAAGAGTAGACAGCAGAGGAAAGTTCAGGAAAAACCCTCCCAGGTCCCTGAGAAAGTCTTACCAGAAGTCCTGAGAGATAGTCCTTTGGGATGGGTGCTGAGACACTGGGACGAAAATCCACAAAGGGTGGGAAAGTCCAAGGAGAAAATGATCCATTTTTGCATGGAAAAATGGGGAGGGAAGGAGATCAGAAGGTACGTAGTCTGGCCGATATTCGGCACGTTCGAGAACTGGACCTGTGAGTCTCTTGTTTGACCATGTGACCAGTAGTAGTCCGCTGGATCCAGAGGAACTCGAATACGCAGACATGTGGAGGCATGTTTACTCTGGTCTATATCCAGTGCGAGCTCACCAGCGTGCTGTGAAAGCGGGAAATGAATGGGAACCGCTAGAAAATCTTCCACCTCCTTACCTCATGGCCCCACAACAACCCGACCCTGGGCAGGCACAAGCGGCAGCAAGAATGCAACCTGGAGCAGGGGCTCCGCAAGCCCAAGTAAACGCTCTGCCACTGCCACTGGGTCACGCAGTGGCAACCGCCCCTCCACAGAGCCAAGGGGCTGAGGGTCAGATGCAGCCGCAAGAAACAACAAAAAGTGAGGAGGAAAAAGTAGACATAAGCGTCCCCAGGGACGCATCTCCCCCAACACATCAAACCAGGTGGCAAAAAAGGAGATCGAAGTGGGGGGGGAGTGTGGACAAAGCGGGGAAGCCCAGCATCTACCCCTTACGGGAGGTTCCGACAGTCCCAGGGGTGATTGGATACGTCCACACCCCAATTGATACCAGCGATATAAGGGCGTTCAAAAAAGAAATGGGGAAATTAATGGATGATCCTCTGGGGGTGGCAGAGAGGTTGGATGAATTTTTGGGAACCAGCATATACATTTATGAGGATCTTCACGCGATCTTGAGATCGGTGTTCAACAATGAGGAAAGGGACATGATTCAGTCAGCTGTGATCAAGGACTGGGAGAGGCGGAACCCAAATGGGGGGGCCGGGGAGGAACAGTAGCCAAACAGAAACCATCCTGGGAAGCCCAGATGGAGGAGAGGAGGCAAAAGATGATAAATTTGAGAAATATGATTATCCAAGGTATCAGGGAGGCAGTACCGAAAGGGCAAAACATAAGCAAAGTGCTCAGGGAATGTCAGGGGAAAGACGAAACCCTGACGGAGTGGTTAGAAAGACTCCGGAAAGGTTTGAGAATGTACTCCGGCAGAGAACCTGATTCTCCGGTGGGGATGGTGTTGTTAAAAACACAATTAGTGCGAAATCTTGGGAGGATATTTGGAGAAAGCTGGAAAAGATAGATGGATGGCAAGAGCAGGGATTGCAAGAACTATTATGGGAGGCTCAAAAAGTATACATGCGCCGGGATGAAGAAAAGCAGAAAACTCAAGCCAAAGTCCTGGTGGCGGTGGTGAGAGAGGCTCAGAAGCAGGAACGGGAGAAAGTCACCATGAAAAAGATGCCGGCAAAGAAGCCAGGTCCGTCTCAAGAGAAGGGCTCAGGTGAACAGAAGCGGGATTTTGAGTGTTTTCACTGCAAACAGAAGGGCCATATTAAACGAAACTGTCCCAACAGAGCCAAAGACCAGGCAATGTTTCAAGAGGATTAGAGGTGTCAGGGGCTTTTCAGTCTGGGGTCTGGAACATCCAGGGAGTCCTTGATAAAATTGAAGGTGGGACCCTACAAAGAAGAACTATGGTTTATGGTAGATTCAGAGGCGGAATGGACTACGGTGCTACAGCTACCGAAGGGGTGCTCTCTGAGCAATGACTCCATGGTGGTAACTGGGGCAAAGGGGATCCTTTTGAGGTTCCATCATAAAAAATGTAGAAATAAATACAGGAAATAGAAAGCAAACGGGCAATGTTTTCTTGGCAAAAGACGCTGACTTCAACTTACTGGGGTGGGATATGATGGTTGCTCTGGGGGTGGGGTTGGCGGTTGAAAAATCCCAACTCAAAGTCAGGCTTTACAGCCTCATGGGTCTGGATGAGGAAAAGATAGACTCAAGGGTGTGGTATGTCCCTGGGGAAGTGGGGAGGTTGGACATAGAACCCATCTGGGTGGAAACTGAGAGACCAGAAGACCCCATAAGGGTCAAGCAATATCCCCTCTTCATGGAAGGGAGAAGGGGTTTGAAATCAGTAATTGATGAACTAGTGAAAAAGGGCACATTGGAACCATACACGTCGAGGCATAACACCCCAATTTTGGCAGTCAGAAAGCCTGATGGCAGTTTCAGGCTGGTGCAGGATTTGAGAGCTGTGAACCAGAGAACTAAGACTTTGTTCCCCACTATTTGTAACCCTTACACGCTGTTGAATAATCTCTCTCTGGAGGACACTTGGTATAGTGTAATTGACTTGAAGGATGCTTTTTTTGGACTTGTCCTCTGGCAGAGGACAGCTGCGATTATTTCGCGTTTCAGTGGGAAGATCCAGAGACAAACAGGAAGCAGCAACTTAGGTGGACGTCTCTGCCGCAGGGCTTTGTCAACTCTCCGAATTTATTCGGACAAGCCCTGGAACAAGTTTTAAGCCATTTTACACCAACCAGGGGGACAAAGCTTTTACAATACATGGACGACTTACTGGTCGCCTGACACAGGGAGGAGGAGGTAAGGGTGAGCACAATCGAGCTTCTAAATTTTTTAGGGAAGAAGGGGTTGAAAGTTTCAAAGTCAAAGTTGCAGTTCACAGAACAGGAGGTCAGGTATTTAGGGCATTGGCTAACTAAGGGCAAGAAAAAGCTGGACCTAGAAAGGGTGGCAGGGACTATTGCCCTGACACCTCCACAGTCAGAGGGAGGTATGGCAGATTCTAAGGCTGTTAGGATACTGCCGGCAATGGATCGAAAGTTACAGTGAAAAGGTGAAGTTTCTCTATGAGAAACTCACCACAGATTGGATCAAATGGACACAAAATGACAAAGAGGAATTCAGGAAAGTCAAGGAAGCGCTCACAGCAGCTCCAGTGCTGAGCCTCCCGGACGTGAGAAAACCTTTTCAGTTGTTTGTGGACACTAGCAATCACACAGCACATGGAGTTTTGACACAGGTCTGGGCGGGGGTCAGAAAACCGGTGGGGTACTTATCCTGGCTTTTAGACCCGGTCAGCAGGGGCTGGCCCACATGTTTGCAGGCAATTATGGCTGTGGCTTTGTTAGTGGAAGAAGCAAAGAAGGTGACCTTCGGAGCACCTCTGGTAGTATTTGCATCTCACAATGTGAGGGGAATACTACAACAAAAGGCAGACAAATGGTTCACAGATGCAAGGTTGTTAAAATATGAAGCCATTTTGATTCACTCACAAGATTTGGAATTGAGGACCATGACTGTGCAGAATCCTGCACAGTTTTTGTTTGGAGAAGCCGCAGAAAAACTAGTTAACAACTGCATGGAAATAGTCGAATTACAAATCAAAATTAGGGAGGACTTGGAGGAAGAGGAATTAGAGGATGGGGAAAAATGGTTCATTGATGGGTCAAGCAGAATCATGGAAGGAAAAAGAAAGTCCGGATACGCAGTTGTGGACAGGAAAATGGGGAATGTAATTGAAGCAGGTCCTCTGAATGCAAGTTGGTCAGCACAGGCATGCGAATTGTATGCAGTTTTGAGAGCATTGAAAGGATTGAAAGGGAAAAAGGGGACAATTTTCACCGACTCAAGGTATGCCTTTGGGGTGGTTCATATGTTTGGGAAAATCTGGGAAGAGAGGGGGTTGATCAACACAAGGGGAAAAGAACTGATGCACGGGGAGTTAATTAGGCAGATCTTAGAAGCCTTGAGAGGACCAGATGAGATTGCAGTGGTCCATGTGGAGGGGCATCAGACAGGGACTCAATTCCAAACCAGGGGAAACAATTTGGCAGATCAGGAGGCCAAAACTGCGGTGTTGATGGTGGTAAGTACCCCTGAGATCAGGAGGGAAGAAACCCCTGATGAACTTCCCCAGCTCTCCCAAAAGGAAATTGAATGTTTTGAAAAGATCGGAGGTGAACTGAAGGAAGGTAGGTGGAGGCTACTTGACGGGAGGGAATTGGTGTCCAGGGGTTTCACCAGGAGAATTTTACGGAGATTGCACCAAAGAATACACTAGGGGGCACAGGCGTTGGCAGAACAATTTTTGAAATTTTACGGGTGCAAAGGAATCTATGAATTGGCAAGACAGGAGGTAGAGGGATGCTTGATTTGTCAAAAGATTAACAAATCAAGGGCCCAAAAAAGCTGCTCTGGGGAGTCGTCCCCTTGCATACCGACAATTTGAAGGAATTCAAGTTGATTTCACGGAACTGCCAAAGGTGGGGAGGTTCAAATTTGTACTGCTAATTGTAGACAAACTGACTCATTGGGTGGAAGCCTCCCCCACCTCATGAGTCATGGCTCAGACCGTGGCCAGAAAATTGTTAGAAGAAGTTGTACCCCGATATGGGGTAGTGAACTCTGTCAATTCGAATCAAGGAATACCTTTTACATCAAAGGTTATTAAGCCAATGACTGATGTGCTGGGCATCTGATGGGAGTACCACACCCCGTGGCACCCCCAGAGTTCAGGACAGGTGGAGAGGATGAATCAGACTTTGAAGACACAGTTATCTAAATTAATCTTAGAAACAAAGATGTCCTGGCTGAAGCGTTTGCCCCTGGCCTTGCTTAATATCTGAATCATGCCTCATTCGGACACGGGGCTCTCACCATTTGAAATGCTGTATGGAATGCCATATAGGCATGGAATGCTGGTGGGACACCCCAGGTTTGAGGACAAGTAGATTCAACCATACCTGGTTGCAATCAACAGAAACTTCTAGGAACTCCAAAAGCAGGGAATGGTAGCCCAGAGCGCCCCTCTAGAGTTTGCTATTCACAAAATCCAGCCAGTGGACAAGGTGTTTGTGAAAGTGTGGAAAGAAGTCCCTCTCTCTCCTCACTGGGAAGGTCCTTTTCTTGTGCTCCTGACAACAGACACGGCCATTCGGACAGTGGAGAAAGGCTGAACACACGCATTTAGAGTGAAAAAGGCTGAGCTGCAGGAGGAAGCACCCAAGTGGAGGGTCACTTCTTCCCCTGGCGACTTGAAAGTCAAACTCCAACGTCCTCATCAATGACAAGCAACGAGCGGATAAGTTGTATACTGTCAGATTGTGTATGCTATCCATTTGTACTTTTAAAGTGTGAATATTGTCAGGGGGTCTTCGTGGTTCATTGCAGGAGGGGACAAAGACCAAAGGGGTTGTGTACCCAGTGCTTGGAGGAGGAGCTTGAATTGACTGACCGTATCCTAACCTTAGCCAAAAATTTAGGAATCATTGAACTTGATTCACAAGAGTGGTTTTGGATCTTTCAGAACGGGGTGCATGGAAAGCTCAGGGCACAAGCCAAGATTCTGGATGTGGAGTGCTGGAAAACCATCAGAGTACTGTGCAGTTCCAATGCCATTTGGGTATCCAGGTGGGGCACCTTTAAGAGGAGGTATGCAGCTAGGTTCGAAGGTGTCTTCCCTGAAGAGTACTCCTGCTGCTGTGAAGATGGTCTTCCTCACCCCTGGTGGCACCCCAGGGGGCGGAGGCAAAGGCAGAGGAGCACACCTAGTGGGAATCCTGATTGGCCTGAGCCTAGCCATGTGCAGGACATAGAGTCTGGGCACTGAGGTCCCAAAGAAAGGCGGAAGCGAGGGCTCCACGGATGAGTGCAGAAAGTGCACTCAGGTGGTCCCTGTCGCAGGGGATGGGGGTCACTCGGCATACCAAGCCCTAAAGAAATGTCTCAGTGGAACTGGCAGGTACTGTTGGAGGAATGGCATTCGGGTAAAATTATGTGAATTGGAAATTGGGACTTGGTGTATCAGTCCCGAGGCTGGGCTAAGGAACGGACAGTCAAACGATCACAGGCACCTGAAGTAGAAACAAGAAGTAGAACAGAGGTCAACCCCCATTTGTAACCAGTGTAATTGAACCGTCTGGGTCGGGGGAAAGACAGAATCTATTTTCATTGCATATCACCAGGTGAACCCATTGTGTTATGATAACACAAGGCTGGAAATATGCATGATGAATGGTAAAATGTACTGGGTAACAAAGAATATGAAATTTAACAGTAAGGTTACTCCGAACAAGGACCCACTCATATTGGATCTGGCACGGGTAAATGATGACAGGGTGTGCCTACAATATGATAGTCTGGTTTTCGAAAAATAAAAGCAATAAGGATACTGAGGGAAAGATGAGATAAATAACTCAAGAAATGAAACTAAGGGAGTCAGAACTGAGGAGACAAAGTCGAACAGGAAAGATTGAAAACATTGGGTGAGCAGTACGAAGTACTGGAAAGGCAATATGCTGATGGGGAATTACCTTCCCCAGACAGAAACCTGTTCATTGATCTAATACAATAAATCGCGACAGAATTTGGTCTGTCGAATTGTTGGATTTGCAGGGGGCTGAAATCTGCTGAAAAATGGCCTTGGAAAGGGGAAGGTTTGGCTCCAGAACAGTTCTTAAAGTGGGACAACCCAAGGGCCTCAAAATTGGTGCAGAGACCCGAGGGATAGATTTTATATCAGAGGGTGATTAGCACAATTTGTGTCAGTTGGGAGGGAAGAAAAATACACTGAAATGGTAGAATACACTCCATGTGCATCTACCCTGATGGTGAACTCAGATTCGAAGAGCAAAGCATGGCACCTAGCGCCTCCTTTGGGGTATTGGAGCCTGAAAAACGATACAAATTCTGAATGGGATGAGAGAATAAGATTGTGCTGGGTCAAAAGTCCTGGAGCCAACCCCTTCCAATCCCTGGAAGATGTGAGAAAATCCTGGGAAGACCCAGGGAAAATAAATGAAAAATGGAAAGCACCTGATGGAATTCACTGGATATGTGGGGAAAAGGCATACAGTGAGTTACCCTCAAGGTGGAAGAGTTCTTGCACTCTAGGCATGATCTGACCCGTTTTCTTTATTCTCCCGAGAGCAAAAAGTAATCTGTTGGGGGCTCCATTATATGAGACCCTGAGAAGGGAGAGGAGAGGCTTAAAAAAAATAATACCGGTGATGAGCCGAAAACAAGCCTGGGGGGAGGAAGAGTGGCCAGCAGCACAAATAATCAATTATTATGGGCCAGCCACATGGGCTCAGGATGGAAGTTATGGGTATAGGACTCTGATCTATCTACTGAACAGGCTGATTAGACTACAAGCAGTGATGGAAATTGTAAAAAAATCACACCTCCAAAGCCTGGATTTACTGAGTCAGCAGCACACCCAGGTACAGGCTTTTGTGTACCAGAACCGGATTGCTTTAGACTACTTGCTGGCCGAGGAGGGAGGAGTGAGTGGAAAATTCAACAAATCAGAATGTTGTATTGAGATCGATGATTATGGTGAGACCATAAGAGGTCTGGCAGCCAAGATCAAAAAGGTGGCCCATGTCCCAATCCAAAAATGGAATTCTATTTTATAGTCCTCATGGTGGGACAAATTATTTGATGGAGCATGGTGGAACAAAGTGATGTTTCTTGTGCTCTGTTCAGTAGCCAGAGTCCTATTCCTCCCTTGTCTGATACCATGCTTTATCAGACTGATCCACTCCGTGGTCCAGGGAATGCTGATCACAATAATTCCCATAGACTTGGAGGGAGCTTCCGGAGGCAATGCATCCAAAATCACGCAGTTGGGAGAGAGAAAGTATGCCAGCAATGCTGCAGAGGCATTGGCCAAGTCTGAAGAACAGATAACTAAGGGAACGAATTATGTAGCATATCAGGGAATCCCACAAGGGGAATACCGGATAGTGTAAAAGGGTACTCCGTTTGTAAGGAACGCTCGATGGTGATGGGTAGATGTAGGAAGTTAAAAATTTAACAAATTACAAGCCTGAATTAAATTGGTGAAATAAACGGGGATGGATTGTTATATATACAGAGTTAATTCATGCTATTTGTATATATATGTGTGTATAAAATATTGTAAAAATCCAACTCTTGTCCTCGACCACCCTGGCTGGGAGCAGAGTCCTATTTCTATTCAATTAGTTCTTGGAAAACACTAAAGATAATATCAAGTCAGTTAGCTTAAGAATGAAGTCTTCCCGGACCATGAATGTCCACTTCCCAGAAATGTTTAAGCCTTTCATGAGAACCAGCACCAGGAGCAGATTGCATCTGTCATCTCGAATACTGGCACCACTCAATTACATGTGAAAGACAACCATACGGACACTGGGACTGGCTTTTGCATCCGTAAGGACTCAGCAATACATGTGAAAGAAGGCTATCCTGGAAGAGCTCAGACAGCCATCGGGACACCTGGACTGGCTTTGTATCTGTATGATCCAGCTCTACATGTGAAGGGACACAAATGACATTCTGTCATTTCTGCCCCAGGCGGAATACACAGGATATAAGCTGGCTGTATGAGACAGTGGGGGTGAACCACCAGGGAAACGCTGGCACTCTGTCAGTTGGATCCAGGTTCACCAGCGCCAAATTCCGGAGTTGACGCTGTCTTGGCTGTGGTGGATTTTTTAAATTATATTTTGTTATTGATCTAAAAAATCTTTGCTAAATTTTTTAAAATTTGGCTGAAGATATGATCATTTATAACAGCAGGGGGCTCGGGGACCCCCTTGGTGCGGATCCGTCCCCCCGGCCAAGCCCCGAATTCTCCTCCAGTGGCCGCTGAGCTCTGCGGGCCCGCCTAGCAACCAGTGAGTCATTGGGGAGAAAAGCTCTGGTTGGCTGGAAATTGTTTTGTGCGTTTGCTGATTGGCTGGAAGTGTGAATGGCACTGCGCCCTGCGGGTGTCCTTGGGAGCTGCCGAGTCCGGGCCGGAGATTTTCCTATTTCTTTCTCTCCCTCTGCGATCTTTTTCTGATTTCTTTTCCTCTGAGACGTCTTTTCTATTTCTTTCTCTCTCTGAGACCCCTTCACTATTTCTTTCTCTCCCTTTCTCCTTCCCATTTCTTGTTCGGTTCAATCCAAGTTCGAGCAGATCTGCAGGTTGCGTTTCCACCGTCTCATTTATACCTTCACTGGGGCAGAGGCGTCTCTCCCTCATGAAATCGTAACCCATGGGCAGGGTCCCTTCCCACCCCAGTCGTTCCAGGATTTTGTCAGGGACTCCCTTCCATTTCCACCCTCCCTCTGGTTCCAGCCGGAAATGTGCTGGAAATTGTCCAGCAAAGCCACCTTTGCTGTGAGCTCCAGGAGCCCCCAGAGCTGCTGGAGCTTGTCCTCTGGCCCTGCACAGCTCCTTGGGAGGCACAGCAGGAGCAGTACCCTGGGAGCCTTGGGAATACCCCTCTGGGATCCATGGCACACACTCCCAAGGGCTGGAATTCCAGTTCCCAGGCAGGAAAAATGTTCCTGCCCTCAAAGGCAAAGCTCTTACGAAAGACCCAAAAGCCAAGAGGAGCAAGATCCTACAGTGACATTTCACTGCCAGCCTTCATAACTGCACCCATGGCTGTTGTAGCTCATGGATTGGGAATCAAATCAGGGCAGGGTCTTTGGTGGGAGCTGCCCTGGGTCAGGGGAGACACTGAGAGGGAAACAGAGCAGGCAGAGAAAGGCAAGACGGAAAAGAGGAAAAAACCACAATCGGCTGGGTAGGTGGCACTTTCAAAACAGAACTGGAACTGACTGAAAATGAATAGGACAGAAAGACAGAATTTTGTAACTTTATTTCCTATCAAAATACAGTTTCCATCCTTTCTCACAAACCTCCTCCCAGTGTCATTCAGCACAGCTGTCAGAAAATTTTTCTTTTGGAGTGGATGTACCTGGCTGCAGCCACAAGGAAACAGGGAATGGGGATTTTCCTGCTCCTGGGGAGTTTGACATCCTCAGCTGAGGAGGGGAGGAGGCACCAGAAGAAAAGGGCAGATGGGCTTCATCCTTTCACAGAAAAGAGGGGGAAGAAAATCTCTTGTCCTGTCTGCAACTGCTCCCGCAGGGATGTGAGGGCTGATCGAAGAGCCCCGAGGGTCACAGTCAGGGCTGCCCTCAGGGAATGCTCACCTGGTATTGAGGGGCAGGGTGGGAGCACCTGGATCTTGGAGCACCCAGCTGCCCCCCATGTTTGGAGGTACCTGAGGAGGGCAGGGACGATTCCAGGGACATCCTGCAGTGACATCCCCTCTGTCCTGCTCTGGGTGAGCTCAGTCCCAAGCCTTACCCTGATCCTGGTCTCAATCGCCCTCCATGTTTAGACACACTCATAGTTCTGTATTTAATCCCATCCCAGTCCCAGACTCATCTAGCTCCAGATCCAATCCCAACCCCAGCCCTAAAGCCAATCCCATGTCTAGCCTTAACCCCAATCCCAGCTCAAATCCAAATCTCAGCCCCAACTCCAACCCCAGCCACAGTTCCAGCTCCTTTCTAGAGCCTCTAGAGCCAAAATCCCAGGTTCAGCCCTTCTGGTGGTTTGGGGGTGTTTCTGTCCCTCTGACCCCGATGATGTTTGGGTGGGGTCACCCCAGGGCTGAGAGGGACAGAGACCCCCCCAGCCTCCCCAAGTGTGAGAAGGTCGGAGAGCCCCCCCAGCCCCGAGCACCCTCAGCAGTGAGAGGGACACAGAGCCCCTGGTCCCCAGCCCTGCACAGGCATTCCCTGAGGCCAGAGAGATGGAGATCCCCGAGCATCCCCCAGGGTGAGGGGACAGAGACCCCCGAGAATCCCCTGGGCTGAGAGGGACAGAGATTACCCTGAGCACCCCCTGGCACAGGGGTGAGACACCCCCCAGACATTCCCTGGGGTGAGAATGATGGAGACCCCCTGGGTAATAGCCTGGTCTGACAGGGACAGAGACAATCCCTGGGGAATGGCCTGGGGTGACAGGCACGGGGAAAACCCCATTCCAGCCCCTCTCAAGCATCCCCCTTCCTGCACAGCTCCAGCTCAGCTGCTGGTAGGTTCCAAGAAAAGAGAAGTGGAAATTCAGCCCAATAGAGATTTTTAAAAGGAAGGGGAAGCTCTGTGCAACTGTCACAAAGGTGACAGGGACGAAGAGAAAAATTATTCTCACATTTGAAAAAGCCACAAGCCTGTGAATTCAGGAGTTTTTTGGGAATTCAGCTACTTGAGCTGGGCTTCTTGTGGGGCTTTTAGCAGCCTTGTGTTCCTCACCATGGAGTGAAAGAACCTTGTCAGTGTTGCTGGTATCATTTGCTCCGTTTCCTCCAGTGATTTTAAAAACTTTTCAAAGGAGGACAACAAAACATTTTCTTTACACTGGCCACCCACGACAGCCATTTTCCTCATCAGTTCTCCCATAAGTTGCTCAGAGGAAGCTGTGTCCAAGTTTCCAAGAGTTCCTCCAGAAACAGCCACAACCTCCTCAGAGGAGGGAACCATGCTGTTGTCAAAGGCAGTTGGGGTCAGAGAGCAGTGCCTAAACTCACTGTGCCAAAATAATGTTGCAATCTGGTTAAGAAAATTGTTAGAGAGACCTCTGCCCCAATTAAGGTGTTCATGAGACCAAATCCAATGTGGATTTTATTGAACAGTAAATGTGAGGTAAAGAGAAAGATGTAAAGAAAGAGAAAAGGGGAGAAGAGCAAGGGAGTGAGTGAAAAGGACAGAGACCACCCCTGGGGCGGGGCAGTGTGACATTGTCCCCTGTGTGTGTGGCCTTCCTGGAGTGGGGGTTTTACACCTGATCCAGTCTGGGTAAGGGGGGTTGTGTTCACCCCCCTGAGCAGGGATTACCCCACTGTTTCAGTTTACATTGTAAGATGTAACCAAAAGCATGTTTTCAATCACAATCTTCATAATCTGTTATAAGCAGGCAGGGCAATGTTCTTTATCTCTTCCATGACTCACCCCTGATAACGCCCTCCAGGGGGTATCTTCTGTGAATGGGCCATTGAGTGTCACTGCAGGGCTGATAAAATTACATCTTCCCATTGTGGGATGATCCGCCCAGTGGGGCGGATATAATCTGAGGTTTGCCACACCAGGAGCACCTTGCCTACTGCATTCCCAGAGGACAAGAGCTCCATAACCACCACTCGACCTTCAGAGACCAGACCCTTCTACAGGATCATTGCTTCGACAGAATCACATTCATCACTCCAAAAGGACTGCAGCCACCATTTAATGGGACTGCTACCACCACCCTGACCAACAGGCTGTCAGGTTATACCCTGACTCTGTCAGCTTAAGGCAGTGTTTCTGTATCATTGGCTCAATCTAAATTTTTTTATTGAATTGTAATTCTGGCTTAAACTCTCCCCCGGTTTGCCTTCAATCCAGCACAAAGCTAAATGCGCTCATCCCTTGTTTTCCTCCCAAAAGAGAATTTCTCACGCCCAAACCTTTGCCAGATGGAGAAGGTGGCTGCAAGGAAGAGGAAGATGCCCCGGGACACCCAAGCAGGAGAGGAGGAAGTCAGTGCCCATTTCCCCCTCTTTCCTGCTCCATCTCCCAGCCTAGCACAGGACAACTGTCCCAGCAGGACAACTCCGGTGCCAACCCTGTCCTGCCAGGGGTGCACTGGGGGGATCTCCTTCTCCTTTCCTCTGGCACAGAGGCAAATCCCATCCTCTCATTGTCCTTCCTCCCGGAGACAAGAAGCTGATGATGGAGACCAGGGAGGACAAATCCCTGCAGCAGAACCTCATGGAAGAGGCCATTTTGAGAAGCTCTTGGCCACAGGAATCCAACAGGGAGGAAAAGCCCCAGAGATCCTGTAGGAGGAGGGGCTGCAGACCAAGCCCAGGGTGCTCTGAGAAGGAAAGACGCACCCTGAGCCAGGAAGCTGGGCAGAGCTTCATCCGGGGCTCGGAACTGGTGGTCCATGAGCAGCTTCCTGATGGGGAGAAGCCCCAAAAGTGCTTGGAGTGTGGGAAGAGCTTCAGGCACCCTGATCCGCCACCAATGATCCACACTGGGGAATGGCCCTACAAGTGTGGGGAAAGTGGAAAGAGCTTCAACAGCAGATCCACCCTTGTGACCTACCAACGCATCCACACTGGAAAGAGGCCCTACAAGTATTCCAAGTGTCAGAAGCGGTTTCAGAGCAGCTCCAGTCTCTTCAGGCACCAGCGGATTCACTCAGAGGCCCTTCCGCTGCCCCGACTGTGGGAAGGGCTTCAATCAAAACTCCAACCTCATCAGGCACCAGCGCATCCACACTGGAGAGAGGGCCTACGAGTGCCCCACATGTGGGAAGAGCTTCACCTAAAGCTCTGAGTTGACCAAACATCAATGGAGGCACCAGTAACAGAAGTCCTGCCAGTTCCCCAAATGAAGGAGGAGCTTCATGCCCAATTCCAGCTTCATTCCCCATAAGAGGATCCATATTGGGAAAAGCCCTGGTGATCCATTTTCCCTGTGATCAATTCTGGGAAGACACCTGTCCCTTTTCCTGCCCCTGCCAGTGACATGATGTGAGATTGAAGAAGATGAAGGTCTGGCCATGGCCGTGTCATTGCATTCACTCCCAACCCAGGTCATTGCCAGGGGCAGGAAAGGGACTCATTCTCTCTCTCTCTCTCCCCATGAGGAGAAGGGTGTCCTTTCCAGGCAGGGGGAAATACATGGCCAGGAAGGGCCAGCCATTGATGTTGTAGTTTCCTCTGTAAATCGTTTTTCTTATCCCTTCTATTACCAATATTGTTTCTGTTCCTATTTCTTCTTCATCTTGTTGCTGTTCCCAATAAATTGTTCTTATCCCAGCCCAGGATCTTTGCCTTTTGTGCTTTCCATGGGAGGCGGGAAGGCAGTGAGGGCAGCGTGGTTTTAGCGGGAGCAGGAAATTGGGGAATCCCATTTGTGAACCCCGGCCCATGGAAACCAAGCATCCCAGCTGGTCCCAGCCCTGGTCGCCATGGCAACAGCCTTGGGAGCAGGTCCCTGGCTGGGGCTGTAGGAACCTCTTCCCTCTGGTGCCCAGGGACAGGAGTGGAGGGAACGGCTGCAGCTGAGTCGGGGCAGGCTGAGGTTGGATGTCAGGAAAGAGTTTTTGCCCAGAGGCTGCTGGGGCCCTGCCCAGGCTCCCCAGGGAAGGGTCCCAGCTCCAGGGCTCTCTGAGCTCCAGCAGCGTTTGGACAGCACTGCCAGGCCCAGGCTGGCATTGTTGGGGTGTCCTGTGCAGGGCCAGCAGTTGGACTCGAGGATCCTGATGGGTCCCTTCCAGCTCAGCCAATTCTGTGGTTCTGGGATCCCATGACCCTGGGGATGGGACTGCAAACAGTTACCATGGAAACAGGCTCTGTCTGCAGGCCTGAGCTGGTGTCCGTGGCTACCACCCCTGGCATGGGGTCTCCATGGAGCTGCCAAGGGACTGACCATAGCAACAGGGGACTGGTGATGGTTGTTTGCTAAGGCTCAGATTTGTCACAGGCCCTCGGAAGGGTTCCATGGAGACTTTGCAAGAGTCTCCAGGCTGTTCAAGAGCTGGAATGTCACAGGCAGAGTCAGGGGCCCCACGGAGACCTCCCAGGGCTTTCTGGGGATGGTAAAGAGCCGTGTGGTCACAGGCAGTCACAGCCATTCCATGGTGACATCCCAGAGGACCTTGGGCTGCAAAGGCACCGACCTGTCAGAGGCACTAACGGGGGCTCCACAGGGACATCCCAGGAGTGCCCAGGCTGCCAAAGAGCCAGGATGTCCCAGACACTCACAGGGGTTCCTGTAATGGGCAGAGTGGGAGCTTCAGGCAAAACCTTTGTTTCTTTATTGGAGAAACTCCTGCTGAGACATGAGATGGTGAAATGACATCCAGGAGCCACCATGGATCTTCAAATCCCTGCAGGGCCTCTAGACTTCTAAAATTGCTTCTAAGAGAGGAGACTGGGAGTGGCTGGTTTCAATCCCAGCCCCAGAATTTCTCAAAGGTTTCTGTATAAAAGATTGGACAGGTGGAACTAAACCTTAGCTCACAGAGGCTCAGCACTGGCAGGGGCTGTGGGATGTCCCAGAGGGGTTCTGTGTCACAGCAGCAGCTCTGTGGCTGGGTCATAGAGGCACAGAGCAGCTGTGATGTCAGAAAGACATTGTGTTACAGAACAGAGTGGGCTGTGTGAGGTCACAGATTGGTGTATGACATCACAGAGTTTGTTGTGAGATGTCACTGAGCAGCTAGAGCATCACCGAGGAGATTCTGTGACATCACAGAGCAGGCTGTGATGTCATGGCATGGCTGTGTGGCCTCATAGAGCAGGCTGTGAGGTCAAAGTGTGTGCTGTGAGTGGCAGTATGACATCAAAGAGAAGGTTTGGTGACATCACTGGGGGGTTGTGACATCACAGAGCTGTCTGTGACATCATAGAGTAGGGTGTGAGGTGATAAGGCAGATCCTGCCATCATAAAGGGTGACATGACAGAGTGGGTTGTGACATCACTACGTGGCTGTGTATATATCATAGAGCAGGCTGTGAGGTCATGGAACAGACAGTGACATCACAGGGTGACTTTCTGACATCTCAGAGTCTTCTGTGACATCACAGAGCAGCTGTATGACATTCTGGAGTGACATCCTCGACATGGCTCTGAGACATCACAAGGGTGTTGTGCGACGTCCCAAAGTGGGCTGTGACATCACATATGGCTTTGCGACATCCCAGGGGCTGTGTGAGGTCACTGGGGAGGTCACTCTGCCCTGTCCCCCCTCACAGTTCCCCCCAGAGCAGTCCAACCCTGCTCGTGCACAGCAGGGTCCCCTGTCCCCCTGGGTCCCCCTGCCCCCGGTGCCGCAGCCTCCCCCAGAGGATGTTCCACAAGATCGACCCCAGAGCCTGACACAGGGACGGGGTGCCAGGACCATGGGGGTGGGACAGGGGGACAGGGACCCCCCGGCAGTGTCCCCGTGTCCCCCAGGGCCAGAGCCTGGGCCAGGGCTCCTTCACCCTGTTCCAAACAAGGCCTTGAGGGCGCTGAAAAAATCCCTGACAAGGGATCAGCAAAACCCAGATTTAATATTAAGGGACAGCAGCACAAAGTTCCTTGGCAAGAGTCACTCTGCTCCTGACTGGACACTTCTGGCACATCAAGGAAACAAAGCAACAACCGAGTGAAACAAAATCCAGGCAATCAAACCAGAAATGAACCATGTACTGTCCATGTGTGTGTGTGTGACGCAAGGACAGTGAGGGCAAAGATAAAAGGAATACAGGCCAAAAGCTTGACAGGTCTGAAACTTTACAGGACTTATACCTTAACCTTGACTGATACCTTAAACATCAATGTTACCAAAACAACAGCACTTAACAGTATTTAACCTAACCTATAAACTATGACTTTGCAATTTAAATAAAGGAATAACGCTTAACAATATTGAACTTAGCTTATAACTTATATTAAAGGTAACAACTTAGCAATTAAAACAACTTTTAGCAGCATTTAACTTCATTTAGACCTTGTGATTTAACCTCACTTACAGGCCTGACTCACTCAGCTATCCAAGGCACTCAAACCCCTCCGAGAGCAGCATTTCTGCCACATTTCCCCAGCACAGGCACTCCTGTGTGCACACAGACACCAAGAGTCAGTGCAAGGCACCTGGGAGAAATTCCCCTGAGGGCAGGGAATGCTCCCTGCTGATGCTTTGGCATCTCCCCAGCAGGTGAAGGGTTGAGCCTGGAGGAGTGGGGGGATCGGCCCAGGCTCTGTTGTTGTTTGGGATCCCCGAGTGCAGCAAACGGGAGAGTTCCCGACTGGAAGAGGCCCCACTCAGAGGGAGTCGCTGGCCCAGGAGAGCTCCAAGGGCTCCTTTTGGAGCGCTGTTTGCAGGGCCCCACGAGAGGGGCTTCAGTCACAGCAATGGCTCATCCTGGCCACACTTGGCATCAGCAGCTTTCTTTGGCAGGGTGAGAACAGAGATGTTGTGCCACTGAGGGAACAGAAACAGTTCCCAGGGCTGCTCCTAAAGAAACCAGGAGCTGTTTGGGCAGCAGCAGTGCCTGGAGCAGAGAGTGTTTGTGATGAGCTGCAGAGGAGCTGAGCCCAGGGGCTGTTGGCCAAGGCCGAGGCCCAAGGAGCATTTCTCAGCTGGCAGGGCGGCCTGAGAAGGGGAGGGGGGAATGCAGCAGCACAGGGCCATGGAACCAAGGGAGCCTTGTGACACTGTGGGGCCCTGTGAGACCAAGGGACCCTTGTGACACTGTGGGGCCTCATGGAATCATGGAGAGCACTGTGACATTGCTGAGCCTCATGGAACCAAGGGGACTGTGCTGACGCTGTGTGCTCCATGGAATGTAGGGATCATTGTGACACTGAGAGACCCCCTCTAACCAAGGGTCCATTGTGATACCACGGGGCCTCATGTAGCTGTGGAGACCATTGTGACACTGTGAGATATAAAGGAAACAAGGGATTGTTGTGACACTGTGAGACCCCATGGAGCCAAAGGGGTTGCAAAGCCTCATGGAACCATGAAGACAACATAAGGACACTTTGCAGCCTCAGGGAACCAAGGGGCTATTATGAATCAGAGGGGACTCATGGGATCATGGAGACCATTGTGACACTATGAGGCCCCATGGAATAAGCAAAACATTGTGACACTGTGAGGCCTCATGGAACCAGTGAGACCATTGTGACCCTGAGGGTCCCCACAGAGCCCAGAGGACCATTGTGGGGCCTGGTAAAACCAAAAGGCCTTTGTGACACTGCAGGGCTGCACAGAACCAAAGGTCCATTGTGACACTGCAGGGCCTCATGTCATCAGTGCTCCATTGTGACACTGGGCAGCCAAAGGAGACTATTGTGGCACTGCAGGGATTCCTGGAACCAAGGGGCCATGGTGACAATGTGGAATCCCATCAATACTGCGGGGCCTAGTGAAACCAAGAGGGCTTTGTGACACTGCAGGGCTGCATGGAACCAAAGCTCCAGGGTGACACGGAGGGGCCTCCTGTCATCAATGGTCCATTGTGACACTGGGCATCCAAAGGAGACCATTGTGACACCACAAACCCCCAGGGTCCAAACGTCCATTGTGACATTGCAGGGCTCATGGAACAGAGGAGTCACGTGACATTGTTGGGCCTGGGGAACCATGGAGACCATTGTGACACTATGGGGCCTCATGGACTCGTTGGAACCATTGTGACACTGCAAGGCCCCATGGAACCAAAGGGCCAGTGCTGCTCCTCGGGGACTTGTGGAATGAAGGAAACATGTTTGACACCGTGGTGGCCCTTGAGACCAAGAGGCCATTGAGACACTGTGGAACCAAGGAGAGTGTTGCTGCACTGCCAGACCTCATGGAACCAAGGATCCATTGTGACCCTGCAGGGCCTTAGGGGACCAAGGGCCATTATGACACTGCTGGGTCCAAGGATCCAAGGGACTTTGTGACACCAAGGGGTTCCATGAAACAAAAGAGACATTGTGACACTGGGAGGCCTCATGGATTAATGGAGACCATTGTGACACTGGGGGGCCTCATGGAACTGTGGTGACACCAACTTGTCTGGGAGTGTGGATCTGCTGGAGGGTAGGAGGGCTCTGCACAGGGCCCTGAACAGGCTGCATCCAGGGCCCAAATCCAACAAGGTCAGGTTTAACAAGTCCAAGTGCCAGGTCCTGCACTTTGGCCACAACAATCCCTGCGGCACTACAGGCTGGGGACAGAGTGGCTGGAGAGCAGCCAGGCAGAAAGAGACCTGCAAGGACTGATGGACAGCAGGCTGGACATGAGGCAGCAGTGTGCCCAGGTGGGCAAGAATGCCAATGGCTCCTGGCCTGGCTCAGGAATGGTGTGGCCAGCAGGAGCAGGGCAGTGATTCTTCCCCTGTGCTCAGTACTCCTTGGGCAGCAGCTCGAGTGCTGTGTCCAGTTCTGCGGCCCCCCAGTTTAGGAAGGACATGGAGGGGCTGTAGTGTGTCCAGAGAAGGGCAACAAGGCAGGTGAGGGGTCTGGAAGACAAGTCCTGTGAGGAGCGGCTGAGGGAGCTGGGGTTGTTTATCCTGAAGTAGAGGACGCCCAGGGGAGACACGGTGGTGTCAGGCCACAGGTTGGATTTGATGATCTCCATGGCCTCTTCCACCCTTGCTGATTCTGGGATTCTCTGAAAGCACCCTTGGAGCAGTTGCAGGATGAGCCCTGGGCCTCCTCTTGAGAAGCTCCAGCAGTCCAGGTCCCTCAGCTTCTCCTGCCAGCCCCAAAGCCCATCCTGTCAGTCCTGCAGAGCCTCTGCAGCTCCTCCTCATTGCCCAGAACAGGGAGCCCCAGAGGCAGACACAGCAGCCCAGATGTTCCTCCCCCGGCGTGGCATGCCTCTGGCAAGGGAGCAGTAGGAGGCATTGCAAGAGCCTGCAGACAATTCCTGCAGCACTTGTAGGATGATCCTGCTGCCCAAGGGATGTTCCCATGGTGGCAAGTGAGGAACTGCAATGGGGAGTGGGGCCAGCGATGGAAGGGCAAAGAGGGATGGGCTTTTTGCAGGGCAGGGAACCGCGGTGGGCAAGAGGAAGAAATTTGTAGCAAGAAGAGTGAAGAAAGCAAAAGTGGAGCCAAGGAAATGCTCACGGCAGTTTGGGGGTGGCTGCCAGGCAGTCCTGGCTCTGAGCAACAGCGTCTGCAGTGAGACAGGAAGCTCCCAGCTGATGGGAGCAAACTTTCTGGCTGACTGCAGAGGCCAGGACAAATCTGAGTGGTTTCCCTGGTGTCCCCCAGCCCTTGCTGGCCCCAGGGGCTGATGGCATTTATGCTCCCTCAGGTTCATGTCCCCACACCAACAGCATGGGGGTGCTCCCCCTGCTCTGTGCAATGCAAACAGGGGCTCCTGAACCAGGGCTGCCGTGTCTGTGCCTGCAAGGATGGGGCACCTGTGTGATGTGGGAGGCCAGGGCTGCAGAGGGGGGATGTTGTTGGCAGCTCCATGAGGATGGTCTGGGACGCTGCCCTGGGCTGTCCAGCACACCGGGGATGGATCAGCCCCTGCTCTGCTGCACCTTCCATCTCCCCCAGGGCCCTTGTAGAGGGCCAGCCATGCTGTTTGCCCCCAGTTTGCCCATGGCCAGCCTGGGGCTTCTCACGGGGATTTTCTGTGCTCAGCATTGGCCTGGGCATGTTCTTGAGAGGGCCTGGGCAAGGAGCCTGGAGCCCCCATGGCCTGGCCTGAGGAGTCAGCGCTGCCCCAGCAGTGCCCATGGCCTGTCTCACTGATGCAGCCCCGGCACTGCCACCCCAGCACTGTGTCTGGCCCCAAGAGCACTCAGGTTCTACAGCAACACCAGGGCCACCAGGGCAGCGGGGCAGGGCCACGGGAGCAGCATTGGCAACACCAAGTGCTGCTGCTGCTCCTGGGCACAGCTGCTGTGCCAGCACTGATCTGCCCCCAGCTCTGCTCACAGACATTGCTGCTGCAGCTCCAGAGAAGGCAACAAAAGGGCATCTCTGCAAAAAAAATTGCTGGGAGATCCTTTAGTTCCTTTAAAGCCACTGATGATGCAGGCCCTCATTGACACAGTCTCTGGCCACAGGGAAGGTGAAGGAAAACAAAATGAGAAATGGCAGTAACAGTGGTTTTTCTTTGTGGACAATAGTAAAAAATTAAAACAAAGAAGGAGAACCTCCAAAATGAAAGCAGCAAGAAGTATAAAAGATGACTTTTATTACAAGTGATTTGCAGAAATTAGCCAGAAGTTTAATGTTCCTTAAATAATCTAGTCATCAGTCTCCACATTGCAGCCTTGAGCTCCTGGTTCCTCAGGCTGTAGATGAGGGGGTTCAGGGCTGGAGGCACCACTGAGTACAGAACTGAAACGGCCAGATCCAGGGATGGAGACGAGATGGAGGGGGCCTTCAGGTAGGCAAATGTGCCAGTGCTGATGAACAGGGAGACCACAGCCAGGTGAGGGAGGCAGGTGGAAAAGGCTTTGTGCCGTCCCTGCTCAGAGGGGATCCTCAGCACAGCCCTGAAGATCTGCACATAGGAGAAAAAAATGAACACAAAACAGCCAAATGATAAACTGACAGTAACCACAAGAAGCCCAAATTCCCTGAGGCTGGAGTGTGAGCAGGAGAGCTTGAGGATCTGCGGCACCTCACAGAAGAACTGGCCCAGGGCATTGCCATTGCACAGGGGCAGAGAAAACGTAATGGCCGTGTGAATGAGTGCATTAAGAAAGGCACTGGCCCAGGCAGCTGCTGCCATGTGGGCACAAGCTCTGCGTCCCAGGAGGGTCCCATAGTGCAGGGGTTTGCAGATGGACACGTAGCGGTCGTAGCACATGATAGTCAGGAGGCAAAGCTCTGATCCAAGGAAAAAGAAAATCAGAAAAACCTGCGCAGCACATCCTGCATAGGAGATGTTCCTGGTGTCCCAGAGGGAATTGTGCATGGCTTTGGGGACAGTGGTGCAGATGCAGCCCAGGTCAGTGAGGGCCAGGTTGAGCAGGAAGAAAAACATGGGCCTGTGCAGGTGGTGGCCACAGGCTATGGTGCTGATGATGAGTCCGTTACCCAGGAGGGCAGCCAGGGAGATGCCCAGCAAGAGGCAGAAGTGCAGGAGCTGCAGCTGCCTCGTGTCTGCCAATGCCAGCAGGAGGAAGTGGCTGATGGAGCTGCTGTTGGACATTTGCTCTGGCTGCACATGGGGACCTGTTCATGGAGAATAGACAGCGACAAGTCAGAAGAGGCTTCTCTGAGCCAAACCTGGGCCATTCCCTGCAGACTGTCCTGCTGGGACTCACCCAGCCTTGTTCCTGTTCTGGGAAAACCTTTACCCAGGTCACTGCCTGAGCTCCAGTTGTGCTGGCTTAGTTTGCCAGGCGCAGCCAGGCGTGTGCATGGGGGCTCTCAAGGGACCATGCCTGCCCCACTGCCCTGGGTTTGTGGCCCTGGGTCAGATGGACAAGGCTGGATATTCAGGATTTTTCAGGGGAATCACTCCTAATGCAGAAAGGCTTGGTAGCATCTGCACTCCCAGTTCTAAAGGAGATAGATGGCAAGAGTTGGTTTTAGGAATTGTTTTCCTACCCACATATCATTCCTGTTTCTCTGAGGTCAGAAATCCCCAGCATTTCTGCTGCACTCCGAGTTTTCCACTGAGAGATGGGAGAGGCAAAGGATTCCCTGTAGGTAAGGGAAGGTGAGGGGCTGGATGGGCTTGTTCCCAGCTGCCCTGAGTTTGCACCTTTGGCTGCAATCAGAGCACAATCACACTCCTGGGTGACCCTGGGATAAACCAGACCCTGCCCAGAGCAGAGGGATCCCTGAATGTCTCACTCCCTCCAAAGGTCTCTGGGCAAGGTCTCAGCACCCCCCTGTGCCAAGGACACTCATGGCTCCCTTGGCAAACCGAACAGCATTTCCTCAGCTGTGGCATCTCTGCCCTTCCCCGTGAGACATTCAGGGAACTCCCAGAGGCTCTGGCACAGATTTGCCTGAGGGCTACCCAGGAGGGCAGCTCAGGGCTTGGAAGGGCGCAGAAAGGAGATCCCTGGGTGTGCCCATGATGGGATCTCAGGGAGGGGACTCAGCTCATTCCCCTTTCCCATGTACTGCTTTGCCCACAGCCCCACAGGTGCCAGGGAAGCTTGGACACCCCATTCCCATGGACACACTCCTGCCCGGCAGGAATGCCAAGGGCAGTCAGTGCCTGACTAAGCTGCTGCAAATGCCAGAGCCTCCCTGGGAGCAGCAGATAACAGTGACAATATCAGGACACTGCAGAAACAAGAGAAGATGTTGTGGTGCTGTGCCTGAGAGGGCAGGCAGAGTTAGCTGGGCACTCAGGACAGTGTTCCTATGCCCAGCTGTGCCTGGCACCTCCCACACACCAGCAGTGCCCTCCTGCTCCCAGCACTGCTCTCTTCAGCCCCCTCTCCTTCCCTCAGCATCTCTCTGGACCTGGACATTCCCTCCTGAGAGGAGCTTTGTGCCTGCCAGCGCTCACAGAGCCCATCCCACCCTGTGTTCTCTGGCCTCGGCCCTACAGAAACCTGCAGGGCTCTGGCTGGGGAAGGCTCTGTGTGCAGGTGGGCAAGGGCAGCTCAGGAGAGCCCTGCTGGGCCCTGCAAAGGTGCTGCTGCTGCTGTGCAGGGCTGAGGAGTGGCTGAGGGCCATTTGGGAGGCTCCCAGCAGGGAGACTGACCAACCAAAGTTACACCTCTGGAGACTCTCTAAATTCAAACATTACTTGGATGATCCTGTGTCTCTTTACACTCAGAATGTTGTCATTCTGGGATTACAATTCCTGTTCTTCTCTCATCCCCCTGTTGTCTATAATCAAAAGAGAAAAATCCCCTTGGAACAATGTTATAGCAGGAAAGTAAAAACAGACATTTATTGGAAGCTTCCAGGTGTCCCAGTGGGGATTGGGTACACCCAGTACGTGAGTTCAACATTTTAAGATCAATTAATTAGGATATTTAACAGGAACATCCAATAGCCCATTCAGTTGTTCCAGTTACACACCCCTGGGTCAACCCATTGGAGTAGGTCCAAAGGCTTCTTTGCCTTCACTTTTTGTTATGACTGCTCACATTCTGGTCAAAAACCAAAATGTTCTTGTAGGTGATCTTCCCGAATAAAACTATATAGTATTTCAGGAAAGCATTTGGAAGGTAAGATTATTGTTCTAAAATCGAAGAGAAAGGTTAGGGAAGGCATTAGAATTAATTAAGGATTATAGTTACTGAAGTATATAACAGCAGTTTAATAGAGTTAATTAAGAGTTTAATAGAGTTAAGTAAGGATTATAGTTTTATAACTATTTAATAGTAATTTACAGAGCTACGAATATATAAAAAATAAATAAAAAGCAAAAATCTTTTTCTCATCATCCCAACATTCCCACCCTGCTCCAAGTAGAAATTGAAAACACTCTCAGGAAAGCTCCTCATCTTTCCAGCAATGCCAGGGTTACCTTCGTTGAAAGTGTCCTCTGGAGCTGTAGCTGGTGTGGAGCTGGGAGCAGCCCTGCCCCACCCAGCCCCTCTCAGCAGCAGCTCCTGCCCTGCTCAAGGTGGCTCCTTCCCCCCACAGCTTCTCCCCAGCACTGGGAGCAGCTCCCCAGGCCGGCTGAGAGCTGTCCCTGGCAGGCAGCAGAGTCCCTGCCCCAGCACAGCACCCTGGGCTGCAGGACCCTGCTCTGCAGGACAGCCCTGGGCACTCCTGGCTGCAGCCCCGGCTGCTCAGCCCTGCAGCAGAGCCTGGCAACAGGAGCTGCCTTGGGCTGTGCCTGGGCTGGGGCAGCAGGGAAAGCCAGCCCTGCCCTAGGGCCACAGCCCTGCCCTGGAGCAGCTCTGAGAGTCTTCCTGAAAGGTCCTCAAAGCTGTGGGATGTGCCAGCTCCAGGAGATCCCTGCAGGAACTGCAGCTTCTCTTCCCATAGCCAGGGAATGACTGCTTGAAACCTGGGATGATTTCTGCTCTGGTGAGCCCTGAGTGAGCTCTGCTCTGTGCTCCCAGCCCAGGCTGAGTTTAACCCCTCTGTGCCTCTGTGCTGTGCCCGGGGTGGCTGCAGGCAGTGCCCCAGCCCTGCTGGGCTATGCACAGGAGCTGCTTCTGGCCAGAGCTGTCTCTCTGCAGTGCTGTCCTTGCCAGGAGCTGCCTCTGTGCCAGGAGCCCAGCCCAGCTCAGCAGCACAGACACAGCACAAGGACTTTAATGAGCCTCTGGGGCTTTGGTTCTCAGGCCCTGAACATCAGGCCCTGAGAGGAAGCTGCAGAAACCTCTCCAGAACTCCAAGTCAGAATCTAACTCCAAAGTTGCTTGGACTTTTAATGGGTCCCACTGAGGGACATGACTGAGAAAGTGTCCCCAGGCCCCAAGCAGGGCAGAGAACTGGAGGCAGTGATGACAGGTGGGGACAAAGAGAAGCCAAGTCTTGGTGCCCTGGGGCACAGCAGGGTCTGTGCCACCAAGGGCTGGGAGGAGACACCTTGTCCTGAGGCACTGGGGCCTCCTGCCACAGCCCCAGCCAGGCTGGGCACTGTCAGCCCCTTGTCCTGCCCTCAGCATCCCCCCCTAGCCCACATCCCTGTGGCCTCAAGGATCTGCTGGAAGGAGTCCCTGGGCAGCCTTGGTCAGCAATGGCCCTGAGGCCTCCTTCATGCTCCCAGGGACTGCAGGTTTTTCAAAGGACTTTGGGTTTGGCTTTTGACTTGGAGTGTCTGAGAGGTTTGTGCAATCATGGCCCCCAATTATCTGCTGTAATTAGTCCCTGGGGAGGCTTTGTCAGTAACAACACTCAGTGGTGCTCATTAATGCTTCAAGGTACTTCAGTTCTTTTAAGGTACTTGGTGTTTCCCTTTGGATACAGACTCTGGGCGAGGTTTGTGATATCGTGGCCCCAATTATCTGCTTTAACGAGTCCCTTGAGAGCTTTGTACTGACACTCAGTGGGGCTCATTAATGCTCTGAGATACTCAAAGTTTTTAAGGTACTTTTGAGTTTCCTTTCTACTCTGAATTTCTGAGAGGCTTTTTGTGCAATCCTGGCCACCAATTCTCTCTTCCAAGGAGTCCATGAGGAGCCTATGTTGGGGATGGACCTCAGTGGGGCCCATTCATGCTTTGAGACACTTTGAGTTTTTTCTCTGACTTTGACTCCTGGAAAGGTTTGTGCAATCTCCTCTCCTGGCATTGCAGGACTCAGCTCCAAATGCACCACAGGGCTCATTAGGATCAAGCAAGTCCAGTATGGCTTTGACTCCCATCTACTGTACCTATGTGGCTGCTACCCATAGTTGGTGTATCTTAAGGGTGAGTACAGAGGCCAGCTCAGTCCTGCCCTCTAGTCCCTGTTGAATTAAAAAACAATGGAGGAATTATAGGTCTGGTATGGCCTTTTGTCCCTACCTTACCATGCCTAAGGGCTGCTACCATCAGCAGAGCTATGGAGCTTTCTTGGTAGCAAACAAAGGGGCCTTCCTTCCTTTCTTTATTTTCTTAAAGAAGCTGTCCCATTACTTTTTCAGTTACTTGTGTACTTCCCCTTAACAGATGCTGGTAATTCTCACCCATTAAAACAGGAAGACAATGCTCAAACTGCTTGGTGGAAGCTTGACTCTACTTTTTGGGCGTCTTGGTGTCTTTCTGGCTGTCTTTCAGTCTCTGCTTGAAAGTCAATCTTGTTTCACCCAGCCTGGATGTTATAGTCCACTCTTTGGGTTCTTCTACTAGGCCTTTGACTCTGTTGGCATGAGTCCATCCCTGCTCTGCAGTTTGCACAGCTGATTCGGTGGTGAGCAGTACCCGAAAGGGACCTTCCCACTGAGGAGTTAGAGGCTGATCACTCCATGACTTAATCATCACCCAATTCCCAGGATTAATATTATGGATTCTGAAATCCAGGATGGTAGTTTGACGAAATTGCCCCTTCATGTCATAGCCCTTCTAAGGTTTGTGCTACAGACATAACTAATTTCTTGGCATTGGCTTCCCCTTCCTCATAGGTGGCAACCTTCTGGGGTGAGGTCAGGAAGGGTAACCCAAACATCATTTCATAGGGTGAGACCCCCAGATCTGACTGGGGTTGGGTTCGAATTCTGAATAAGGCCAAAAGGAGACATTTTATCCATGACATTTAGGTTTCAATAATTAGCTTAACTAGAGCACTTTTAAGAGTTTGATTCATTCTCTCAACCTGACCAGAACTCTGTGGATGCCATGGAGTGTGTAATTCCCATTTTACTCCCAGGGCCTGAAAAACTTTCTGTAATATCTTTGATGTGAAATGAGTTCCCCATTCTGAAACAATCCTGTTTGCCATCCCATATTGGGGAATAATTGATTCTAGAAGTGTTTTATTCACAACATTGGCATTGGTTTTCACAGCAGCTACTACCTCTACCCAATGAGTCACGTGATCTCTTATCACTAGCAAAATCTTCCACCCTTGTATGAGGGGAAGCTCAATAAAGTCTACTTGGATGTTTTGGAAGGGCCGTAAGGCTAGTTCTTGCCCTCCTCTGGGTGTTTTCCTCATGATTTTCTTATTCACTTGTTGACATATCACACACCATTCAATTACTTGCTTAGCTATTCTGAAAATTCTTTTGCATCCCCAATCCCGCAGGAATCGATCACTTAGCATTTGTGTACCCCAATGTGCTGTTGCATGTATGCCTTCTAGCATTTTCTTGGCAAGGAGTTTATTCAACATTTGCCTCCCATCTGCTGATCTCCACTTCCCTTCATTATCTTTCCTGGCTCCTATTTTAAGGAGTGCTTCCTCTTCTGTCCCACTGAATACAGGGACTTTTTCCATTTCTCTCATGGGGATTAATACTATTATTAGTTTTTCTGTCTCTGTTTCAGTTGCATTTTTAGCTTCTAAATAGATTGAATTGTTCCCTCCCACCTCCTGAGTAACCTCTTTTTGATGTCCTTTAACATATACCACCACTACTTCCTCTGGTATTGTAAAGTTTCTAACTCTTCCAAAAGAAATTTTTTGTGAATCAGCCCCTTTCCCTTTGAATTGAATAGCCCCCTCTCTTCCCAAATGTTTCCAAAGGTATGCACTACTCCAAAAGCGTATTTTCAGTCTGTATCTATTGTTCCCCTTTTCTGTGTTAATATTTCCAGAGCTCACTTTAGGCCATGTAGCTCACACGCTTGGGCTGACCAGTTGGAAGGTAACTTACTCTTTTCCATGGCTATCAACCCTTCATGCCCTATAGCATACCCCTATACCCTGTGCCCCTTTATTACCTGTGAAGATCCATTGATGTACAATCATTTTCCACCTTGGAGTGTGTCATGGTTTGATGCTGGCACAATGGTAGTGCCCCCACAAAAATATATTTTCCCTAGTGTCTGCTGTGAGATGTGACCAGGAATAGAGCAAAGCAGGCTCCAACTTAGAAATAAAGAAAAAAAACTTTATTAACCTACAACTATATGTAAAAAGAAATACACAGAGAACTCAGAATGAAAACCTTCCAGAACATTCCTCCTCCCCCCCACCAAATTTTCAATACATCACAGTAAGACAAAACCTTGGGTTCTCAATTCAGTTACCACCCCTCAGATCACCAACTCTCAGTTCATCACCATCCATCACATTATCAATTCTCAGTTCATCAAGAAGAGAGGAGTCCTTCTTGTATCATAGGCTTCTCCAGGAAACACAGTTGAAACCTCTTGTATTTCCATGTCACACGTGGCACCGCCCAGAGAACGTTTGCCATCATGACATCTTCCTTTCATGTCCAGTGCTCTCACCACATGGACAGGGTTCTCAGAGCACATGGACCAGGGCTGCTTCTAGGGTTCCCCTTTTAAGGATGCTTTGCCCAGTTCCAAAAAAAGCACAGTCTCTCACTTTTGGGACACCTGTTTCCCCCACATTCACCCCCTGGGTCTGAGGGGTCTCGAGAACAGAGATCTTCTTCTTCACTCAAGACAGAGGGCAACACCACCCTCCTCACTTGTTGTCTCTCTTCATGAACTCCTTCACATGACAACACTGCACTCTCTTGGCTCAGGCCATTGCAGTCTCTGTGTCACAGGAAAAATGGTTCTGTCCATGGCTATACAAGAAAAGTCCAGCTCAAGGCCACTCCATCATCTCCTCCCACCTAGGATTCTTCTTAATTCTTCTGACATCTTTCACTTGCACAAGCTTTCATCACACTTGCCCATTTCCTCCTATTTCATCTCCATCTCTCCTCTCATTTAGCTCCTGGCAGATCAGCATTTGTACGGTTTCTGTCATCTAAGAAAAGGGTTAAAATCTCAGGCTCTGCCTGTCCAGAACTCTCATGCTGCCCTGCCAGGCACCTTCTTGCTTCACACCACTTCTCCTTCCTAGCCAGCTGTGCTGCCAGAACATGATATCAAATTTCAAGGTGGCACAGGCACAGGCACAGGCTCCTTCTCTCTCTCTCTCCCAGGGGGGCTGCCCAATGCCTCTCAGTGCTCCTCCACCCTTCCATCCTGCACCTCTCTTCTCTGTCCAAGGCCCCGGCCTACCTCACTCAGGACTTTGTGGCTTCCCCTCCCCCACCCAGCCCGCAGCTGGGCAGGGCAGGTCTGACCTCTTTCATGGACAAGACCCAAGAGGGCTTGCCCTGGGAGTTCTCTGCTTTTAACCCCTTGTGTTCTCAGAGGCGTATCCGTGTCCTCAGTGGCCACACAACGTGCCAGTATTCAAATCTGAGCACCTATTGGTTTGAACCACCAAACTTGCAAAAAGCTCACTTCTTTTTCAAACCAGGACACTACCAGGACAGTCTCTTATCAGTCCCTCTGGTGCTGGAAATGCTGCAGCCCAGGCTCAGCCAGGTGGGCCACAGGTGTGAGCTGCCAGTGGTGTTCTGGGTGTTCAGTCCAGAGCAGGCTAAAGAGCTCCAAAGAAAAAGAAAAACCACAGTCCAGGAACTTCTCTGCCTCAGTGAGCTAAAAACTAACTAAAAGCAAAGGAGAGCTCTGTCCTGCTGTCTGTCCATCCACAGACAACTGATAGCTTAGGTTTAAGTTTTTCTGTTCGGTTTTGGTGAGCAGCTTTTAGCTTTATATTAAGTGTTACTGGGATCTTTGCACAGGATGGTGAAGACAAAAAAATCCTATTCTAGCTGGAGACTCGAGGACAATCTCTTCAAACTTCAGGCCCAAAGCACAAATGTTATGAACAAAAAGAAGGATATCCATTCTTTTTAGATTGCAAAGTTTAAAACTGAGGCCAATGACTGCCAAGTGGGAGTCCTAGCTATTTGTGGTTTATAATTTCGTGTTGTAGTGTTCTGTTAACAGTGTACTTTTGATTGCCGGTTCTCAGTGACTGCGGGGCTGCCCGGGAGTAGTGGGGGCCGACCCCCACCTCCGGCACGGTCCCGCCCGGGCTGGGGATGATGCGGGGGTAGTGGAGCGGCCCCTCCCCATCGCGAGTCCTGGCGGGGCCGGGGGAGCCCCCGCGGGTAGTGTCCGCGGGGACCGGCCCGCCCCGGGAACGGCGGGCCGACCCCCCATGAGGCACGAGTCCTAACTGAGCCACGGAGGGGACACCCCGGAAATAGCACAGGGGCAGGGACCAGCCTGAACCCCTTTCCTGCCGGAACAGCTGCTGGGCAAAGCCCGCTGTCTCCTGAGTGCTGGCACCCCGACAGATTGGTATGCTAATGTGGTCAATAAGGCTGTATTGTATCAGTATCAACTTGCTTGGGACGAGTAAACGACTGTTTCTCAGTGGGATGGGAGGGCAATATCAAGAGACATGTAAATGAATCCTATAGCCAAATTGCAATGGGGTGAAAACCCCCCAACTCATCTAATAAACCCCCAAAAGCAACGAGCCAACTCAAAATTAGGAGAGTAGAGCGGGGTCTAGGTATCAAGAACACAGTTCCAAGCCTGCAGAGATGCTGGAAGCCTCGGTCACCCCTCACCCTAGCTGAAGAAGACAACAGCACGAGTGAGGACCCCTGGACTGGCCGGCAGAAAGATATGGGTATACCGTAGCACTCTCGTGAGGATGGGACCCCCAGCTCTGCCCCTTAGGGGACAAAGCTGCTGCGCATTCCTCCTCCTCTGAGTCACCCTGGGAACAGCGACGGCAGAGCTGCAGACCTGCCAGGTGCCCCCATCCTGAGCTGATCACTTTTAATAAAGGCATCAAAAGGAGAACAATCTCCTGCCCATTTATTACACAAACAACATGAAAAGAGGAGGCCGGGCAAGCAAGCAAGGAGGATGAAACTTCATAATTTGAAGCTATTAATTGGGCAGTTAACTTCTATGTGCAAATGGACTAAAACTTATAAAAATGTGAGATCTCGTGACCAAGCCCTCTTTTGCTCCTCTCTTGGAGCTATCCAGGCAGAGCCACAACTGTGCCTCTGGTACTGCCAGAGTGTGACCTTGGAAGGTACTTCAATATAAATCCACTTTATTCCTTTTAGCTCCATCTGGCCTCTATTCCAGCTCCTTAAGGCATCACAACATCCCAGGAGCTGGAATGTGGAGAAGTGAATGCAGTTTCTGAAAACAAACTGCTGCTTCTTCCTCCCCCCCTTCGCTCTCAGAACCAGCCTTAAAAGTGCAGAACTCATTTCTGGGCTGAACAGACCGATGGGGTACGAGCATCATGAAGTCACCCCAGGACTCGCCCTGGTCAGGGTCAGGGGGTCCCATCCCCACCTCATCTCAAGGCCGCTGGGGATCCCCCAGCTCCAGTATCACCCCTTCCCCTCTCCCCACCCCGAGGGTCCCATGTTCCACAGCACCAGCTCTCACAGGGATCCCCAAAACCAATGTCCTGCCCCATCAATACCAGGCTATCCCCATGTAGACCCCCCCAAGACCCTCCCCAGGGGCAATTACAGCTCCTCTCCACCCAAAAAAGCTCCTCTTAGAGAGACAGAGATATCCTACCCCTCCTCATCCTCCTCGACCTCCTCAGCTTCCTCATCCTCATCATCCTCCTTGTCCTCATCTATCTCCTCATCCACTTCATCCTCCTCCTCCTCGTCCTCCTCAGCCTTGTAATCTTCCTCCTCATTCTCCTCCTCCTCAGCCTTGTCATCCTCCTCCTCATCCTCCTCCTCCTCGCCATCCTCCTTCATGTCCTCGTCCTCCTACTCTTCCTATTCTTCCTCATCATCCTGTTCATCCTCACCCTCCTCTTCCTGGTCCTCCTCGTCCTTGTCCTCCTCTTCCTCCTCCTCTTCATCCTTGTCCTCCTCCCCCTCCTCATCCTCCCCCTCCTCCTCCAAATGCTTCTCCTCCTCATCCTTGTCCTCCTCCACCTTCTTATCCTCCTCCTCTTCCTCCTCCACATGCTCCTCCTATTCATCCTCTTCCTCATCCTCATCCCCGTCCTCGTCCTTCTCCTCATCCTCAGCCTCCTCCTCCACCTCCTCCACAACCTCATCCTCATCCTCCTCCATCTCCTCCTCCTCTTCATCCTCCTCCTCATCCTCCTGTTCCTCCTCCTCCTTGTCCTCCTCACCCTCGCCCTCCTCCTCCTCCACATCCACATCCTCCTCCTCATCCTTCTCCTCCTCCTCTACGTCCACCTCCTCCTCCTCCTCCTCAACCTCATCCTCCTCCTAATTGCTGTCCTCCTCCTCGTCCTCCTCCAACTCGTCCTCGTCATCCTCCTCTGGACCCTCCTCCTCCTCGT